>NC_091408.1:5346200-5646300 GCF_032191515.1 Phaenicophaeus curvirostris
CCAGAGAGGTGAAAATACGTGGGATCAAACTGCTCATCTCCAGCTTGGCAATTGTCTCATCCAAGACAGTTATGATTCTTTCCGTTTCCACTCTATCAGGTTTTAACTGACGTGGCTCTAACATCTTCATGTTGTTTAATGTGGTTGTTGTCATCTCTGAAGCTCCCATGCACTTCACCAGGGGCTTTTTTCTTTGCTTCACATCCTGAGATGATGCTTGGAGCCCATCTGTTGCCATGGCTCCAGTTAAACACTTGTGAGTTGAGTAGTTTGAGGTCTGGAATGGATGTGACATCTACATAAGACGAGCTTCAGTCAAAGAACTTCTCTGCTGCTGCTGTCACTTACTCTTCCTTGGATTTTATCTCTAAAAGGGAAAAGTGGTGTCAGTATTAAGAGAAACAATGTAATTCGGGAAAATGCGGGAGTTTCACTTTACAGGGGAATTCTCCCTGGGACAGAACACGGGGTCGTGCACCAGAACTGGTCTCTATCCCAGGGAAGGGAGGGCAGGAATGAACTTCTGGCTTTGAAGGGTGCTGGGGAGAACGCTCCCACTGCTTCTCAGTAGGAAGGCACAGACTGCAGCTCTGCCATCCCAGGAGGGGAGTGGAGAGGGGCTTGCAGGACCCTGGGCCACCTTGGAGGGGAGGACAGGGGTGGGAAACACACATCTATGATTCTAGGATCTCCATCTTTCCAAGCCTGGTACTATGGGAGATTGGAGCTGGGTGCCCGGGGGCTGCACTGGGGGAACAAGGCAAGGGGAGGGAGCAAGGAGGGGGGACAAGGTGTGAGAGGGAAGCTGGGGGAACAAGGCAAGAGGAGGGAGCAAGGAGGGGGGACAGGGTGGGAGAGGGGAGCTGGGTGCCTGAGGGGCTGAGCTTGGGGGGACAAGGCCAGAGGAGGCGGAAGAGGCCAGCGACGGGGGTGGGAGGCGAGGATTCCCTCAGGGGACCTGGGGGCAGCGGGGAAGCGCAGGGACTCCAGCTTGCGGGAGAGTCAGACGTTCAAGGAGGGGGATTCCTAGCGGGAAGGACCCCGTGCGAGAGGCTGGAGCTGCGGAGGAGGCGATGTCAGGTGGGAAGGACCCCGCCCCCGTCAGCGTCCCCGGTTACTAAGCAACGGGTGGGCGGGGCCGCAAATCTCAGCCAATGGCGATCGGCTCTTGTCTTGATGGGCAGCGGCGCTGGCCAATCAGAGGGGGTCTGGGCCGCCATCTTGTGGGCGGGGGGACCTCACAGCCCGTGCAGTTTGACCCCGGCAGTGGGCAGGAGCGGCTCGGGCTGCGTCACGGGGCTCAAAAGCCAAATATAAGCTGGAAAATAAACTTTATCCCCTGAGATCATAGAATCATAGAATAACCAGGTTGGAAGAGACCCACCGGATCATCGAGTCCAACCATTCCTATCAAACACTAAACCATGTCCCTCAGCACCTCATCCACCCGTCCCTTAAACACCTCCAGGGAAGGGGACTCAACCCCCTCCCTGGGCAGCCTCTGCCAGTGCCCAATGACCCTTTCTGTGAAGAATTTTTTCCTAATGTTCAGCCTAAACCTCCCCTGGTGGAGCTTGAGGCCATTCCCTCTTGCCCTGTCCCCTGTCCCTTGGGAGAAGAGGCCAGCTCCGTCCTCTCCACAACCTCCTTTTAGGGAGTTGGAGAGAGCAATGAGGTCTCCCCTCAGCCTCCTCTTCTCCAGGCTAAACATCCCCAGCTCTCTCAGCCGCTTCTCATAAGGCCTGTTCTCCAGCCCCCTCACCAGCTTCGTTGCCCTTCTCTGGACTCGCTCCAGAGCCTCAACATCCTTCTTGTGGTGAGGGGCCCAGAACTGAACACAGGATTCGAGGTTCGGGCTCACCAGTGCCGAGTACAGAGGGAGAAGAACCTCCCTGGACCTGCTGGCCACGCCGTTTCTGATCCAAGCCAAGATGCCATTGGCCTTCTTGGCCACCTGGGCCACTGCTGGCTCATGTTCAACCAACACGCCCAGGTCCCTCTCCTCCAGGCAGCTTTCTAGACAGACTTCTCCTAGTCTGTAGCTGCACAGGGTTGTTGTGCCCCAAGTGCAGGACCCGGCATTTGGCCTTGCTAAACCTCATGCCATTGGTCTCAGCCCAGTGGTCCAGCCTGTTCAGATCCCTTTGCAGAGCCTCCCTACCCTCCAGCAGATCCACGCTTCCACCCAGCTTAGTGTCATCCGCAAACTTGCTAAGGGTGCACTCGATGCCTTCATCCAGGCCCGTGATAAAGACATTGAACAGGGCTGTTCATCCCCCAAGGATGATCCATGGTTGTGGGAGCCCATGCAGATGGCAGGCAGCAGCGAACGTTTTGCTTCTCGTGCTGTGTCTTCTACCAGCCTCTTGCAGCTGTAGAGGATAATGATGATGCAGCATGCACATAGAACAAGCCCAGAGATGCTGCAGAGCCTCAGGAGAGGCGCACAGGAGCTGCTGTTTGTTTTCAACTGCACATTCAACTATGGGGTTTACACAGCTTGTTCCAGGTCAGTGCGAGCTCCAGTGATTTAGCGTTCACTGGACATACACTGTTAGTGTTGTGTTTGTGGTCCAGGCATGAGCATGCAGGCAGGGGAGCTGCCTGCTGAGCCAGAGGCAGTACTGAGGCTGGACTGAGCAGCTTCACACTGCGCTTGGCCATGCCTGCATGGAGCTATGGGCAACAGTCACCTCATTTTAATGCTGCCCAAGGACACCTGTGAGCACTTGGTGTAGACTGCTGACCTGGGTTGTAGCAGCTTCTTCTGTCTTTGGAGCACTGGAGGTGAGGAAAGGGCCCAGATATCTGCCCAGACCCAGTCTGTCTGCTTCTACACACCAAGATCAGAGCTGCAGAGAGGAGAAACGCGGCTTATCTGTCAGTGCTGCTGCCCTGAGCTGCTTTGATAATTCATCCAGTCTGGATGGCACCTGCCCACCGCTCTGGCTTCAGCTGCTCCCTGAGGAAGGTGTTGGAGCCAATACTATCCCCTTCTGCCCAAGCATTGCCTGTTCTGAGTAATGAGCATTGTGCTGACACCGCTTCCACACTCCTTCCAGCTCTGGCTGCAACACAGTCCCCACCCATCTTTGCCAAGGCAAACATCCCTCTCCCATTCCAGAGGCAAGAGATGCCCCTTGGGGCTCCCCATAGAGCTGGGCAGCCTTTCCCAATCAAACCACTGTTCCTTCAGTTCCGTTCTACCAAAAGATAGAAACCAGTGAGCCTTGCAGTGAGGACTTTGCTGAGGAGGCAGCTGCAGGACGATTGCTGGAAGCTCAGCAAACTGGCTTTTAAAAGGGGAAAGACGGGTGGGTGCTGGAGGCGCTGTGCAAAGCCTGAGGGCTGAGAGCATCAGGCTGGAAGCAGGATGACAGAAGAAGCAAGGCTGAAGAGAGCCTGTGGCTCAGCCAGCAGCACCCTCTGGAGTCAGCTGCTGGCAGCATGAGACCAGCTCTTGGAGAGGAGAAGCCAGGGTGCTGAGGCACAGAGACCAGAGTGTGATGTTCATCAGCATCTGCCTGCTGAGACTGCAGTGGTCACAGCCTCTGATCTGCTTGGTGGATCGTAGAATCATGGAATGGGTTGGGCTGGAAGGGACCTTTAAAGTTATCCAGTTCCAGCCCCCTGCCATGGGCAGGGACACCTCCTCCTGGATCCGGTTGCTCCAAGCCCCATCCAACCTGGCCTTGAACACCTCCAGGGATGGGGCAGCCACCGCTGCTGTGGGCAACCTGGGCCAGGGCCTCCCCACCCTCATTGTGAAGAATTTCTTCCTAATGTCTAATCTAAATCTTCCTCCTTCCAATTTAAAGCAGGGATGTCCCTGCTCCCCGCAGGGTGCCAGGCACCACTCAAACCCTGTGCCCCATCAGGGAGATGGATGGATTTAGCTGTTACTGTGGCAACGGGGATGAACGGCTCCTGGGCTGGCAGCATCGGGGAGGAGGCTGATGGGGGGGGGACAAAAGACCCAAATCACAAAACAGAGAGGCAGTGACTGAGCAATCATTTACTGCTTCTCATACCAGCAGAACTGGAGTGCACAGTGAATCTGCCCTGACAGCAGGTTTTAAACAAACTAAAGGGTCTGTTTCTTCCTGTTATTAAACACTGAGACTCACTACCCTGGGATGCTGCGGAGACCAGACGTGTCCCGAAGAGTCCGGGTGCCGTGGAGGGCAGGTCTGCTGCCACCCAGACTGCTGAGAGCTGGAGGGGAGTGAGACGGGAAGGCGTGCTGTTGGCTGAATTTCACTGCTGACAGAGCTGAGGGCTCCAGGCAGCATTCAAACAATAGCTGGGTGTTACGTGGCAACACGCGAGTGTCTGGACCAAGTCCAGAAGCTCTCACTTGCTTTTAAAGCAGTGTTGTTCTCACAGCATCTTCCCACGGGGGAAACTCCAGGGGGTGCACCTCGAGGAACTGTAGCATCTCCTGTACTGCAAGGTTTTAAAAACAAGTTAGATGACCATTTCTCAAGGACAGTTGAAATACACCAAATGCTACAGCGCCGCAGAGGCCAGAGGGAGCGACGTTGCTCTCTCCAACTCCGCACGCCTGTGAGAAGCTGAACCCCATCCTGCTGGGGACACTCAGTAGTTACTCAGAAGGTCTCTGGTTTGGGAAACCCACCCACCACATCAGCACAGTCATTGATGTGAAGCTGCTGGAAAGCATCCACGGGAGTGCATGGAGTTGATGAAGAGTTTAGAGGGGAAGCTGTATGAGGAGCGGCTGAAGTCACTTGGTCTGTTCAGCCTGGAGAAGAGGAGACTGAGGGGAGACCTCGTCGCACTCTGCATCTTCCTCACAAGGAGAGGAGGATGCGCAGGCACTGAGCTCTTCTCTCTGGTGATCAATGACAGGACCTGAGGGAATGGCAGGAAGATGTGCCTGGGAAGGTTAGGTTGGAGCTTCTGGCTACAGGTCATCCACTACAAGTATAATCTCTTTGGCACCAACAGGGTCCCAGTGATCAGTTCTCCATTGTGGATGATACCAATGTTTATGAAAATGAAGTAGGAGTGATGGTGCTGCTCTGAGTACAAATGAGCTGCTGTGACTACTTGGCAAGGGAAAGCCAATGGCAGTTGTTCCAAATGAAGTTCTTCCAGCTTATTTTCATGCCAGAGCGTTGAAAATAAACTGTTCCTGTCTAGGAGGGGTGGAGCCTTAAGTCTTTGCTGTTGAAAGCACAGGCGATTTGTGATACAACCAGCGAGTAGTGAGGTTTACTATAAATAACACCAACACAGCATGAGCCGTGCAGTCAGTTCTCACACATCGTTTGTATCGGGTCCTGACAGTAACTTTGGAACCATCACGTGTTTAGAGAATGTTGTTTTATTTGAGCACAAACTGTGCTTCTAACCCAGGACAGAACCCAGCTGTGAGTCAGGATGTTTGGAGCATTACCAATGGTTGTTTTTCCTAACTGTGATCTGACTTTGAGTTTTGAGACAGCGGCCCTCAGTCCAGTCATCTGCTGAATTCCAGAGGGGGCGGGAAGAGCGCAGACTCCAGCATCCCAACTGGGACAGGCACAAGGATGTCCTGCTTTCCGCTCTCTGACCTTTTCTCTTCCCTCACCTAGTTGCCCCAGCTCTTTTTCAGAAGGTTCCTTGGCCTTCTCTGGTTATTTGGGTGAGCTGCTCACTGCTTGGAAGGAACCTCACTTACTCCTGGTGGGCTGAGAAGTCAAGATGGGAGCAATAAGAGGAAGCCTGATGTCAGTTTGAATCATTGCTGCGAGGTCATCGTGTTGTTATAAACTGGAAGGCTGATCTGGGCATGCTTTGGCATTGCTCAGCAGCAAACCATGTATTAATTCTGGTTTATCCCAGCATGGAGTTTTCAGCTCCAGTGGCTCTGTCTGGAGAGGCAATAACAAACAGACCTCTTTCAGGTGGGAGAAAGGGACCCCAGGCTGGTGTGTGTGAGGGGTCCTCAGCCCCTGGATCAACTTGAGGGTCCCGCAGCCCCATCTGGTGTGAGGGGTTGGAGCCAGGCAAGTGTTGGTCTCTTCTGCCAAGTGACAAGTGATAGGATGAGAGAAAATGATGTCAAGTTGCGCATGGGGAGGTTTAGATTGGATATTAGGAAAAAACTCTTCATGGAAAGGGCTGTTAAGCACTGGAACAGGCTGCCCAGGGCAGGGGCTGAGTCACCATCCCTGGGTGTGGCTAGAAGATGTGTAGATGAGGTGCTCAGGGACACGGTTTAGTGGTGGATTTGGATTTCCCTAGGGGGAACAGTGGTGCCACAAGCCCTAGCAGGTCCTACAGATGTCTGGCTCCTGTGTGCCAGCCATGAAGGACATCACTGGGTGCCTGTGACCTGGTTAACCCTGGGCAGAGGCATCTCAGGGGTTCCTGAGCCCTTCACAGGGTGCCCCAACACTTGGGTGCTGTTCAAAAAGAGGTGAAACCCAGGGGCTGCTGAGAGATAAGTGGGCAAGGAAGGGCCCCACATTTTGGGGGCAGAGGGGCTGCATTGTCTGCAGCTGCAGATCTCTGGCCCTTGGACCGGGGTGATGATCCTCCTCAGAGCTCTCACCATGCCAGAAACAGGCCTGGGGAGCCAGGGCTGGTGAGGGAGACTGGATCCAGCAGGGGCCAGGCAGCCACTGCCTGCCAGGAGACCAAGGCTTGAGGACACACGCGTCCATGTGAGGGCCATCCCCCATCCTTCCTGCTCCTGCTGGGGCTGGCCCAAAGGGTCTGCTCTCTGGAGAGGCATTTCCCTTGGAACAAGGATGTCCCAGTCTGCTCCCCCACCCGTAAAGCAACCGAACCTGGGACGCCTTTCCCTTCTCCAGCTCAGCCAGAGCAGTGCTGGACCCAGCACACAGGCAGCTGCCCATGCCCATGGGGAACCTGATCCTTGGGCTGGAGCACAGGGATGCCACTGAGCTGAGATCATGGCCTGAAATACCCAGAGAGGGGGCCACCACCCCAAACCAGCCCATCTGCCACTGCCAGGCCCTTCAGGGGCAGCACCCGAGCCCCCAGTATCACCCCTGTGCCCAGCATCACGCATCCCACAGGTCCATGTGCTCAGCCCAGCTGCAGCGGGGCACGGGGCCAGCACCATGAAACCAGGGTGGACACGGCAAAGCCACAGACGCTGGCAGGATCCAGGCAGCCCCCGGTGCCAGCAGATGAGTCGGGGGGCAGGATGGGTGGGTGCTCCCTAGGGAAGGGCTCCTCAACCCAGGGATGCCACAGGCGGGCTGGTTTGTGGTCCCACTCTTCCCTCCGCCTGGCAGAGGAGTGTGGCTGGGATGTCCTGGGAATGCTTGGGAGGAGAGTTTCCTCCAACCCCGGAGCCGTGCTGTGACTTGCCTTTTGGAAGGAACCGGCAAAGCAAAACAGCTTTCAACCCTCCTGTTATGGGAAAGCCTCTGAAATGTGGACGCAGAAAGCAAATAAGGTGGTGGCTGCCATACTCCTGGCCACAGCAAAACTCGTCACCCTGATGAATGGAAGAAAATTGCTGTTTGGGAAGGAGGGAGGGAGTTTCCATGGGGAGTGGGTTGTGCTTGCAGGGGGTGACATGAGTCACAGAGCCAGACAGTGATGCCAGGGGACAGGATGCTCCTCGGCGTCACGCTGCCCTGGGACAGGGCAAAGCCGCGGCGCTGGCTCCCAGCAGGACTGGCCTTTCTCTGGACACGTGTGGCTGGTGACTCCTCTCCCTGTCACTGCGTCCCTCCATGTCCTCAGTGAGGATCCCGGTGCCAGCCCCAGGGCTGCTAAACCACGCTTTCCCTGCACCAGGGCATGGAGACACCAGCCATGGTGGGCGCAATGGCCTTGGCTTCCCTCAGGGAGCTGGGGCTTCCCAAGATATTTCTGTGCCTCAGTTTCCCTTCCCTACACCAGGTGGTTCATCCCTTTCTACCACACTGCCAGTGTGTGCTTTGGGTGCGAGATCGCCTCAGGAACTGAGAGTGGAGTACAACAAAAATAGAGCTTTATTTTAGGACAAGTGCAATCAGAGCTGGGTCCTTCGGCCCCGGTGCAGCCACCGCAGACACTGTGTGCCGGTGTGCCCATCAGGGCACGCACACACACGTGTGCTGGCATCGGTGCCAAGGCGTACGCACACGGGGTGTCCCTTGGCCAAGGTGAGCACGCACTGTGCTGCAGCCCAGCTGTCCTCTTCGCTGGGCTCTTGCCAGCTCCACAGCTCCAGCCGTGGCAAAGTGGGAAAGATGGGAGCGGCGGAGCCGGAGGTGACCAGGAGGGCACAGTGGGGACGATGGCGATGACAGCAGCACCACTGCAGCCCCATGGAATTGGCACACCACAGTGGGGTTGGGGACAAGAGAGGGGACACTCACCCACCCTGTCCTTGGGCGCCTTGTTCGACCATGAGAGCCACGCGTGAACACAGCTCTGGGCTTTCTCCAGCCAGCAGAGCTGAGTAGTGACACACACATGTTCACACGCACATCCCTGAGTGTGTCCAGCCCACGTGCACGCAGGGACACACGCACAGAGCTGGTGCACGCAGCTGCACATCTGTGCAGGTACCTCCCCATCCTGCACACACACACGCTCACTGAGCTGTGCACGCGTGGCTGTGCACTTGCACACGCAGAACCTGTGCACATATGCAGGGCCGTGCACCCCAACACGCCTGTGGGCACGGAGATCTGCTTGCACACGCAGAGCCCGTGCACACTGACCCACGCACTCTCCCATGCGTGGAGCTGTGCACAGGGATGCACAAGCAGAGCTTTCACACACCAACACGCACGTGTGCACACAGCCACACGCAGAGACTCACAGGCACACCCAGACGTGCCCACGTGCACGCAGAGCTGTGCACACAGACTCCCTTGCACATTCAGAGCCTGTGCACGTCAACACACACGTGTGCACAGAGCTTATGTACATCAAAACACGTGTGAATAGAGCCTGTGCACACCCAGACACACATGTGCACACAGATCTGTGCACATCAACACACGTGTGTGCACAGAGCCTGGGCACACCAATACACGTGTGAATAGAGCCTGTGCACAGACACACGTGTGCACACAGAACTGTGCACACCGAGACATTTGCACATACACAGTGCCTTGCACAGCAGCACATACATGTGCATAGAGCTGTGCAAGCAACACATGTGCACAAAGAGCCTGTGCACACCAGCACGGTGCCACGCACACGTGCACATGGAGCTGTGCGTACCAGAAAAAGAGCTGTGCACCCAGAGCTGTGCACACTGGCACACGCGTGTGCACACAAGGCCACGCACAATGGCACAGCCAAGTGCACAGAGCTGTGCACACCAGAAAACAGATGTGCACGCCAACACACACGTGTGCACACAGGGCCGTGCACACTGGCACGTCCAAGGACACCGAGCCGTGCGTGCCAGCCCACACGTGCACCCACAGAGCCGTGTTCAGCCTCCCCATCCCCGGCGAGACCCCTACTCCCTCCTGGGGTGCCCCCGGCGCGGCCGTGCCGCCCAGCGAGCCGCGATGAGGTCCGGCTGGTGGTACATGAACATCCCGGCCAGCATGAGCGCGATGCCCAGGTAGCTGAGCCCGCTGAGGTGGCTGCCGAAGAGGAGGCGAGAGAGCAGCAGGTTGCCCACCACGGTGAGGTTGCCCAGGACGTGGACGGTGAGGGCGGAGGTGAGCGAGAGGATGCAGAAGGTGGACAGGTTGTAGAGGACGGAGCCCAAGCAGCTGAGCAGGACGCAGGCCCAGAGGGTGCCATCGTAGTGTAGGACGCCTTCCCAGGAGGGACCCAGCTCCAGCACCACGGCTGCCCCGAAGAGCAGACAAAAACTGGGCAGGGAGGTGAGGCAGAGCAGGGCGCGGGCATCCAGCTGGGCCTCCTGCAGCAGCAGACCTGGGGAGAGGGGACAGTCAGGGGGACACGGCCACCCCAGGGGGGACACCCAGTGCCCATGCGCCACTCGCTGACACGAATCCCGCTCTGTGCCCAAGAGGGGAAGAAATCCCAGCTGTCACTGGGAAGGGGAAAATAGAAGGCAGCGCCTTCTGTGGGGCTGGGGGAGCCCTGGCTCAGGGGCTGCCCCAGTTTGGGGGTGTCTTGGTTTGGGGCTGCCCTGGTTTGGGGGTACTGTGTTTCAGGGGCTGGCCTGGTTTGGGGGTGCCCTGTTTTGGGGTGTCATGGTTCAGGGGCTGCTCTGATTTGGGGGTGCGCTGATTTGGGGGGTGTCTCAGTTTGAGGGTGCCCTGGTTTGACAGGTGCTTTGGTTTAGGGGTGCTGTTGTTTGCAGAGCATACCAGTTTGGGGGTGCCCCAGGGCAGGTTGGACAGGGCAGTTTCCCCACCCTGTTTTGGAGCAAACATGTCACCCACTTCCCACATCCTCTTTTTTTCTGCTGATTTTGCAGCTGGCAGCAACACTTCTGGACATATGGCCCATCCCTGTGTCCCCTCTGTGTCCCAAGCCATCTGGGGACAGCAGGTGCAACCAGGCTCAGGGGACACTGAGGATGCCACATCCTGGGGGAGCGGAGCAGCCCCCAGCCTCTCTGTGTCCCACGGGTGCGGAGGAGAGAAGGTGGGGGCTGGCAGTGATGTCCCTCAGGTGGCCACAGCAGCCCTGAGACCACCACCAGCAGTGACCCAGGGACATCGGGGATGGCCCCAGTGCCCAACCCAAGAGTGCCTGAGGACTGCCGGAAGAAATATTCCCTTCCCAGCTGAAAAACAAGCCAGACTGTTCATCTCTGCCACCACCAAGGACATCGCAGTCCAGGTGGCACCACGGATGCTGGAGTCACCGGGCACGGGGACAATGCCACTTGGCACAGGGACACACAGGGCACCCGGTAGCCCAGAGCGCTAGTCAGGGAGCCCAAGGGGACAGGGCAGCTGGGGTGTCCCTGTACCAGGCCAAGGCATTGCCACCCCCAGGACACGGGACAGTGTCCCTGAGAGCCAGCGGTGCCCAAGGGCCACAAAAGGCACACCAAGGAGCCTGCTCCTCACTGAGAAACCAGGGTCACCTTGGGGCAAGAAGCACAGCCCAGCCCGAGGGGGACAGACAGGGTGTGAGGTGGCACTGGGGTGGCCCTGTGGTGGGATCAGGCACAGGGCAGGGTTCGCGTGGGACTGAGGTGGCACCAGGGACAGGATGAACGGGAGTGGCACTGGGGTGGCATCAGGGACAGAGTGGGGTTGGGGTGGCCCTGGGGTGGGCAGCAAGTGATACCCCAGGTCCAGGGTGGCAAAGAGGTGGCCTTGGAATTGGGGTGGCACTGGGGTACAGAGTGCCACCAGGGTCAGGGTGACAGGAGAGCGGCACCTGTGCTGGGATGGGCAGCAGGTGTCACCAGCACCAGGGTGGCAGTGGGGACCAGAGTGCCACCAGGAGTGGTGTGGCAATAGAGTGGCGCAGCTGTCACCAGCAGCAGGGTGACACTGGGTGCCAGAGTGCCACCAGGGGTAGGGTGGCAATAGGGTGGCACCTGTGCCAGGATGGACAGAAGGGCAAGACTGGGGTGACACCGTGGCCACGCCAGGGCAGGCGGGCGTGCAGGACGCAGACAGGCGGGTGGCACTTACTCTGCTGGATGGACTTGAGTGCGCGCAGGACGGTGGCAGCCAGGAGGAAGGTGCAGCCGGGCTGGTGGCAGCGGAGCCCCCCGGCGATGCTGCAGGCGGCCCCGGCGCACACGGGCCCCATGGCCACGTACTGCAGCGGGCGATGCCGCCGGCCGCCCAGCAGCCCCGACAGCACCAGGGTGACCAGCGGCGTGGTGGCGGCCACCGCTTGGGCCACCTCCAGCCGCACGTAGCTCAAACCCAGGTTGCCCAAGGCCACGCTGGCGCAAAAGGTGACGCTGAGCAGGTAGATCCTGGCGCGAGGATGGGGGCGTCGGGGTGCCCGTGCCCAGCCGAGCGGGTACCCCACGGCCACCGCGCCCAGCATGTGCAGCGCCGACAGCAGCACCGGGTACCGGAACCCGTGCGCCACGAAGATCCAGCGGTTGAGGGTGGCCAAGGTGGAACCGGTGCCCAGCCACGCCAGCACGGTGATGGGCAGCGAGGGCACCGCGGAACCCCTCGCCGGCCCCGGGGATGCTTTGCCGGGTCGGGAGGGACTCTCGGTGCCCGGCATCGCCCCGGCATCGCCCGGCTGTGCCCGCAGGCACATGGGCACCGGGAGCGGCACCGGGAGAGGCACCAGGAGGGAGGGAAGGATGAAAGGAGGGAGGGAAGGATGAAAGGAAGGAGGGAAGGATGAAAGGAGGGAGGGAAGGATAAAAGGAAGGAGGGAAGGATGAAAGGAGGGAGGGAAGGATGAAAGGAGGGAGGGAAGGAAGGAAGGAAGGAAGAAATAAGGGAAGGACCGGCACCAGGAGGGAGGGGAGGCAGCGGCACCGGCAGCCACGGGTGGAAGGGAGGGAGGCAACGGCGGAGGCCGGGAGCGAGCGGAAAGTTCGGCGATGGAAGGGAGCGGCGATAGGGAGGCAGGGAAGGAAGGAAAGAGGGAGGGATGGAGAGAGGCTCCGCCCCGCGAGGACCGCGTCACGGGTGCGGGGAACCCAACGGGGATGCGAGGTCCCCCGCCGGGAGTACCGGCTGCGAGGATGCAGGATGCTGGGATGCAGGATGTGGGGTGCCCGGTGGGGATGCTGGGATGCAGGATGTGGGGTGCAGGGTGTCCACCCAAGGAATGTGGGGTGGCCCCCTGGGGATGCAGGGATACGAGGTGTCTGCCCAGGGCTGTGGAGTGCGGTATTGCCAGGTGTTCACCTGAGGATTCAGGGATACAGGGCATCCAGCCAGGGATGTGGGATGGAGGGTGCCCACCCGGGGGTGCAGGATATGGGGTCCTCTCCCCGAGAGATGCAGGTGTGAGGGTCAGGAATGCACCCCCGCAAGGATGAGGGATGCAGAGTGTCCATCCAAGGTCTGGACCCCAGGGGTTCTGGGAGCGGCTGAGAGCCCTGCAGTTGTTTAACCTGGAGAAGAGGAGGCTGAGGGGAGACCTCATCGCTCTCTGCAGCTCCTGGAAATGAGGTTGTGGTGAGGTGCGTGTTGGGCTCTGCTCCCAAGTGACAAGGGATGGGATGAGATGAAATGGCCTCAAGTTTTGTCAGGGGAAGTTTAGATTGGATAGTGGGAAAAATTTCTTCACTGAAAGCATTTTCATGCCCTGGCAGAGGGTACCCAGGGAGGTGGTGGAGTCACCATCCCTGGAAGCGTTTAAAAGACAGGTAAGATGAAGCACTCGGGGATCTGGTTTAGTAGTTGAGAGGTATGGTTGGATTTGATCTCAAAGGTCTTTTCCAACCAAACAATTCCATGATTCTTCTCTGATTCCCAAGCAGGGCTGAGGCTGGAGGGTGCTTCCATCCCACCATGCCCATAGGACAGAGCCTGTTCCCCCTCCTCCTCCCAGCTGGATTTGGGGCACACGTAGAGCAGGAGCCAGGGAGCCAGCAGGTCCTGTGCCCAAGGCAGGCGGTTCATTGCCATCACCCGCCTGCCCTCTACCAGTGGGTCAGACGGAGGATGAGGGTCTCCCCGTCGTGAGGTCTGTACTCGGCGACACCTGCAGAGAGAGGAGAGCACCCCAGAGTGGGAGACTGGCCGTAGGGACTGCCTGTAGCCCCCAGGACCCCCACCCGTCACTCACCCATCTGCAGGCTGGTGCTGGGGGCGGTGAGGAGCTGCCAGTAGCTTCGCTTCTGCTGCTGAGCCTCCAGCCCCAGCACCCTGGTCAGATAGGGGCCCAGGAGGGTCTCCTGGGTCTCAAACCTGGTGGGTGGGAGAGGAGGTCAGGGGGTGGCAGGGCTGCTGCCAAGGGAACCGGGTGCTGGGGACCACGAGTGACACCCAGAGACTCCAGAGGGTCCCCCATCCTGGCCCGCTGGACCACGTACGTGAAGTCTCCCTGTGCGGCGGCTGCCCTGAGCACATCCAGGAGGGAGGCGCCGGCGGGCGCAGGCACCTGCTGGTCATAGAGCCGGCCCTGGTGACACCGCGGCTCGGGGCACTCCACCACCAGCCGCACCGTCATGTTCCCCCACGCCTCGAGTAGCGGCGCGGGATCGATGGGCAGCGGCGCGGGATCGATGGGCGTCAGCGTGTCTGCAAGAAGGAAACCACCACGGCCCGGATGGAGACCGAGCCACCACTGCGGTGCCATCTGCACCAACCCCATCCCAGCTTCCCGTGCCCCTCTTACCCAGCTCCTCCTCACAATGCATGGAGCCAATGTCCAGGTACGAGCGACCATGCAGTGCCGGCAGCGCCTGGGCCATGGTGGCGGCGGTGCTGAAGGCATCCAGGTTCTCCAGCAGCGCGGCCATGGCCTTGCTGTACGCTGAGTGTGTCCCGCACGTGTTGGTGGCAATGAAGACCTGAGAGGGGGAGAAAGGGAGGTGGCAGGGCAGTGGCCTGAGGTGGGTTGGGATCCTGCTGCTGGCGCTGAGCATCACTGCCCACCCAGCCCCTGTCCCAGGGCGGCTGCCTCTGCCCAGGCACCCCTGCCTGCACCCACATCTGGGCCCGTATTTACATCACAGAATCCTGGAATGGTTTGCGTTGGAAGAGACCTCAAAGCCTATCCAGTTCCATGCCCCTGCCATGGGCAGGGACACCTCCCACGGCATCAGGTTGCTCCAAGCCCCATCCGACCTGACCTTGAACACCTCCAGGGGTGTGGCAGCCACAGCTTCTCTGTGCAAACATCCACATCTACATCTGCACCTTTATCTCCAGCCACAGCCACACCTGCACCCACGCCCTCCTGCAGCCCCGCTCCCACCCTGTCATCCCCACACCACGTCACCTACCTGCAAGGCCCACGGGGTGCTGTAGACGTTGCCGAAGAAGCCGTCCTCGCTCTGTGCCTCGACCATCCTCTTCTTCACCTGGTGCTTGGCCTCCCGCAGCTCTGCCGCCAGCCCGGCGCCCACCAGCTTCTCCCGCTTCAGGCAGGCGAAGGCCAGCGCCACCACCGCCTCCGTGTCTGCGGGGACACGGCGTCACCCTGCACCCCTTGTGCCTGCCTTGGGGTGCCACCGCCCTGCCTGTCCCCGTGTCCCTTACCCGTGGCGCTGCCATTGCCGTGCCTAAACTTGGCGTGATGCTCAGCCGCCAGGAGCCGGCGGATCACCTCCTCCCGCACCCGCTTACGGTGGACGCACAGCGCCAGCACGCCCAGTCCATACTGGTAGAAACTGGTGAGGGGGTGGCCGTGCCGGCGGGAGCCTGGGGAAGAGGCATCGTGTCACTGGGGCCGGCGGCAGCCCCGCAGCTGGACGTGCTGGCACAGGGGTGGGTGCTCACCCTGTGGATGCTCTCACCTGACCAGTCCTCCTCCAGGTAATACTTCAGCCACGTCACCAGCGAGCGCTGGTGACTGTGCTCCGGCGGGGGACAAGTGGCTCGCAGCCCCAGCAGGTACAGCGCCAGCCGCCCCGTCTCGGGCCACTCCGCCTCAGCGCTCCTGCAAGCCACCGCGTCAGCGCTCGCCAGCGAGCAGAGCCCCCGCTGTCCCCCCACCAGCGCAGGGGACACCCCGGTGGGACACACACACGTACGTGTTGGGCTTGGTGGCCACAGCGTCCTGCGCGTGGTGTGCAGCGTGGAGCTGGCCAGCTGCCTGCAGGCTCCTGTGGGGAACGGGTGTCAGCGGGGACAAAGGACACCCCTACAGCACACGGAGGGGGGTGACCCGGTGTCCCCACGGGGACCTACCGGCCGTAGCGGTGCTGGAAGGCGTCCCGCAGCCGCCCCAGGTAGTGCTTTTCCTCCTGCAGGTTGTGGTCGCTGGCCAGGCGAAGGGCCAGGTAGACGCTGGGGTCGGGGTCCCGCGCTGGGTCCATCGCCAACCCCAGCAGCCGGGAGCTCAGCACCCGAACTGCTGCCCCCTGCTCTGGGGCTTCTGCCCCCACGACCCCATGGAGAGGGAGCGGAGTGTGAAGGGGCAGGAGGGCACCGAGCCCACCCCAAGCCCCAGCCCTGCATCCTCACCATAGAATCACAGAACCATAGAACCACCAGGTTGGAAAAGATCCATCGGATCGAGTCCAACCATTCCCATCAATCACTAAACCATGTCCCCCAGCACCTCATCCACCCGTCCCTTAAACCCCTTCAGCGAAGGTGACTCAACCCCCTCCCTGGGCAGCCTCTGCCAGTGCCTAATCCTTTCCGTGAAAAACTTTTTCCTAATGTCCAGCCTGAACCTCCCCTGGTGGAGCTTGAGGCCATTCCCTCTCATCCTGTCCCGTCACTTGGAAGAAGAGCCCAGCTCCCTCCTCTCCACTTCCAGCCCCAGCGCTGGTTGGGGGGGGCTGTGGCAGTGACAGAAACCCAGCACCTCAACCCTGCTGCGCACCCTGCGCTCTCTCCACTCCACCCTTAAGCTCCAAAACCTCAAGTCTCCTCCGCAAAAAAAAGGAAGAACAAAGAGATGTGACCCGAGAGCCCAAAGCCTGGGTGCATTCATCCTCCTGCCGTGCCGGGGGGCACCTCCATCCTCGAGAACCGGAGCAGCGGAGCAGCTCCAGGACTTTGGGCAGGAAAAGAGGCACCGGGACGAGGTGGGCTCAGCCCTGGAGACCCAGCACCGGTGGGATTCCATGAGGCTGCCGTCCTCCCTGTGCCAGGGCGTGGGGCCGGAGAGCAGGACGGTGCCCACCTCCCCCAGCCTCGCTCCTCGGGGTTCTCTCGGCGCTCAGGGGGACCCGCAGCGGGCAGCGTCCCAGGGACGCCGGCAGGCAGCGGGGCTGCGGGCAGCCGTACTCACCGCAGAGCTGGGCAGGCAGCAGCGAGGCCTGCAGCAGGGCCAGCAGCAGCCACATGCTTGGGGGCTCGTCCCGAAGCAACGGGCACCGCGAGCAGAGCGGGAAGGCGGCTCAGGAGGTGCCGTGCGAGGCCTCTTCCGCACGCCGGGGCCAAGTCAGCAAAACAAGGGAGGAGGACTTTGGTTGGAGGGGAAGCAGAGGGAAGCGGGGCGGCCTGCGCTGGGGGAGAGATAAGGGCGCTGGCGGCTGCGCTTCCCTCCTGGATCCCTGACCTGGCGCGAACCCCGGGGCACCGAGGGCTCCGTGACCTGGCGGATGGGGTGGCGAGAGCCCCGAGTCAGTGCCAGGGCGGCGAGAACCCGACCCCCCCCCCCGGGGTCACAGCGACCCGTTGTGATCAGAGGCTAAAAATAACCCCAAGGATGCAGCCCCGGCGCGCTGCGAGGGTGGGAGCGCGGCTGCTCGCCTAGAGAGCGTTTATTATCGGGAAAGGAAACGGGAACCGAGAGACAGGGAGGGAGGAGCTCGGGGTGCCGAGCGGGGGCACGGGGACCCCGGGCAGGACCGGAGCTCTGGGGCGGTTGCGATGGCTCTAGGCACCGATAGGGCCTCCTGGGCGCTGCTGGAGGACGAGGAGGCCTAGGGATGCTCCAGCAGCGCCCGCCCCAGCCCGTCCTTGCGGCAGCCACGACCCCCCAGCCCCGCCAGTAACGGAATATCCCAGCATGCCCCGCGCCGCCCGCCTCGGTATATCCCAGCGTGCCCCGCGCTCCCCCTTTCAATATATTCTAGCATGCCCCGCGCCGCAGGACCCTCGCTGCCCCAGCCGGGCTGCCCTCGGCGCGCCTGACCGCCCGCGGTCCTTGCTCCGCCCCTCGTTCCGGCACTTCTGGCCATCCGGCGCGGCGCGGGCAGCCCCGCGGGGCGGGGGGTCCTGACGCGCCCGGGGCACGTGGAGGCGGCGGCGCGGGGCCATGGGCGGTGTCGAGAAGAAGAAGGTACCGCGGCTTCCCTTCCCTCCAGCCTGGGGCTGCACTCGCTGTGCCTGGGTTCCCCCCTCCTCACGCGGCCGGTGACCCCGAGACTGATGTTTCCCGCTTCCCCCACCCCGTACCGGGGCTCGCACGCTCTCATCCCCGGTATCAGCAATCCCCCTGCCTGTGTCCCTGGTACTGGAGCTCACCTCCCCTGTACCGATATTTCCTGCTTTCTCTCCCCGTCCTCGCTACCGCTGCTCACTCGCTCCTGCCCCGGTGCCGTCGCTCCCCGAACCTAGATACCGATGCTCCCCGGCCCGTACCGGTGCTCGGCCCTGCCCCCTTCCCGGTACCGGAGCTCACTCCCCGCTATTTACTCTCCCTTTCCCTCGGTACCGTTGTTCCTTACAGCCCCTATTCCTGCTACCAGTGCTTCCTCCCCGGTACCGTTGCTCACACGCCCCCGACCCCGGTTCCGACGCTCTCCCTGCCCATTGTCGGTGCTCAAACCCGCTTTGCAGCACGGAGCCTCTCACCTCCCCTTTTCCCGGTGCCGGTGCTCAGCTCCTTCCTTCTCGGTATCTTCCGGTCGCCGTGCTGTCCCCCCATCTCCGGTACCGGTGCCCACCTTCCCCTCTCTTGTACCGGCAATCTCTCCTCCGGTATCGAGCCCCCCCAATCGATGCTCCGGTCTCTCCCCAGTATGAACGCGGCGCCGCCACCAACTACATCACCCGCAACCGGGCACGCAAGAAGCTGCAGCTGAGCCTGCCCGACTTCAGGTGCGCCCGAGACCCCCCGACCTGCCTTGGGCCCCCCCAGGATTGTCCCTGACCCCTGGGACACCCCCCCCCCCCCACAACTCCGGGACCCCCCAGCCTCCTCCAGGAGTCCCTCACCCCTCCTGGAGTCCCCTTAAGATCACGATGACCCCCCCTCCCCAACCCCAGGACTCTCTGACCCCCCTAGGAAGCCCTCAAGGTTCTGACAAATCCCCCCAGAGACCTGCTGAGCCCCCTCGGGGCTCTCTGATACCCCTGGGAACCTCCTGAGATCCTCACAAATTCCTCCAGGATCCCCTTGAACCCTCCCAGCGCCCTGGGACTCTCTCTCTGCCCCTCCAGGAACACCTTAAGATCCTGATGACCTCCTCTAGGAGCCCCTTGGAACCCTCAGGACTCTCCCAGACCCCTCTGGGAACCCCTTGATATCCTGATGAGCCCCTTGGAACTCCCATGACTCTCGAACCTCTCTGGGACCCTCAGAAAATTGTGATGTCCTTCCCCAGCACTTCCGTGAACTCCCTTGGGATGCCCCCAGCACCCGGAGGACTCTCTTTGATTCTTCTGAGAGCCCCAAGATCTTGATGAGCCCCCCCCAGACCCCCTTGGGACACCCTAGGACTCTCTCTGAGCCCCTTGGGACCCCCAGAAGCACCAGTTTCAGCTGTCTCAGGACCTCACTGGAACCCCCAATCCCCTACAGGTCCTTCCAGACCCTTGTGACCCCCCAGGACTGCAGGGTAGCCCCTTCCTTAGAGAATGCGATGCTGTGTCACGTGTGTCTTTGGGGTTCTGGCTGCTAAGTTTTGGGGTTCCCCCCTTTCCAAAGGCTGATATTTGGAGGGCTGGGCTCTCAGGGACGCAAATGCCACCTGTCTCACCGCTGTCACCATTAACAGGCGCCTCTGCATCCTGAAAGGGATCTACCCCCATGAGCCCAAGCACAAGAAGAAGGTGAACAAAGGCTCCACCGCCCCCCGCACTTTCTACCTCCTCAAGGATATCAAATTCCTCCTGCATGAGCCCATCGTCAACAAATTCCGGGAGTACAAGGTGAGTGCCCATCCCAAGGCGCCGCTCCGGCTTCTCCTCACCCCACAGAGCCCCCCGTGTACCTCCATATTCCCCTCTCCCTGCAGGTCTTCGTCCGGAAGCTCCGTAAGGCGTATGGGAAGAGCGAGTGGAACACCGTAGAGCGGCTGAAGGACAACAAACCTACTTACAAGCTTGACCACATTGTGAAGGAGAGGTGAGAGCTTTCCTTGCAGCCACCTGGGCTTTCAGAGCCTTTGTGCCGTCCGTGCCTCTTTAGGAACCCACCTCCTCTGTATGTTCTGGGGGTTTTGGTGGGTTTTGGTGTTTCTGGACTGGAGGAAAAGGCTATAGCGTGCCGCACGTGAGCAAGCAGGACATGCCTCCCCATCACTGGTGACTTCAAGATGCCTAGAGCTCTTCTCCACTCCCCATATGGGGCTTTCCTTAAAGGGAGGGCTGATGGAGGGTGAATCGTGCCCTCAGAGGTGGTGAATTTTGTGGTGGGGAGAGAGGAAAGGACCCAAGAGGGAGAGACCCTGCTCTGGTGGGTCTCCTTGTTGCCCTGGCAGTGCCTGGGACCTTGCAGTGCCAGCACGGAGAGGGAAACAGCACGGAGAGGGAAACAGCACGGAGAGGGAAACAGCACGGAGACAAGCGCTGCCTCCAAGCTCTGCACTAGGCGCTGCTTGTGCTGTGGGGCTGCAGCGTCTGAGTCCTGCAGGTTCCCTCTGGGTCTCGTGCATCTGCCCATGGTGCCAGGTGCTGCTGGACTCCAGCCACTCGTGCTCGTCCTCAAGCCCCAAAAGGCGATGGTGGGTTCTTACTGGGGTTCCCCAACACGCAGTGCCTGCAGGTGCACTGAAACCTGATTGCACCCAGCCAGGGGTGTCGCTGTGCCCTCACGAGGGAGGTTTGTGGCTTCATGGAGAGTCCTGAGCCCTGGAGCTGTGTGGCTGTGGGCTCCCCGTGCCCAGGAGGGACACCAGACTGAGGGAACATGAAGCCAGATGCTCCACAATGCCCGGTTCTTACCCACACGGGATCTCCAGCTTATGGGGGCACTGAGATGAGTGTGATTCCTTCTTCTCTTGCCGTGACACAGGTACCCAACCTTCACAGACGCGCTCCGGGACCTGGATGATGCCCTCTCCATGTGCTTCCTCTTCTCCACCTTCCCACGGACGGGCAAGTGCCACGTCCAGACCATCCAGCTCTGCCGGCGCCTGGCTGTGGAATTCCTCAACTACGTCATCGCCTCCCGCTCCCTGCGCAAGGTGGGCTCCGCGGGGAGGGACGGGGCAAAGAAATCCCTGCCCTGGGGGGGGATGTGGAGGCAGCAATTGTGGTTTGTGCCCCAAGAGGCAAGTCTGGAGCTCTCTCCGATGCAGTTGGCGATGAGAGAGTCTGCTTGGCCTTCCTCCCCTTGAGCCTTCATGCTGTTCCCTGCCAGGTCTTCCTCTCCATCAAGGGCATCTACTACCAGGCAGAGGTGCTGGGGCAGCCGGTCACCTGGATCACCCCTTACGCCTTTTCTCACGATGTGAGTACCTGGTGGGACCTCAGCAGGATCCGTGCGGGACCTGTGCTGCTCCCGCCTCGCTGCTCCCTTCCCTGAGAGTGGGGGAGGGCTGAGGGCCCTGCTGGGGCTCTGGTGCTGCAGAGCAAACAAGGCTGCACCCAGCCTGCAGCACAGAGCACGGCTCGGGGGACGCAACCCTCCCGCGCCCCTGATGTCTTGCTGTACCAGTCTCCCCAGTTCCTTATTTTCTCCGGTCAATTATTCAAATGTGCCTCGATTGGCAATTAAAGATTAACCTGCAGAAATGAGGCTGGTGGCACGGCAGGAAGGGACGAGTCAGACCCCACACCCTCTGTCTGGGTGGATCTGCTGCATCCCCTCTGCCATCCAGGCAGGTGGCAGAGTGAGGGGATTGCCGTGGGTGTCACCGTGCAGGGAGAGGTGGCACAGCTGTGCTGCACCTTGCCAGGATCCCTGGCACGCAAGAGTTTACTGCTCCAGCACTGCCTGCTTGTTTTACTCCGGAATTTTCCGGGGCTTGGTGTGGTCAGCTTGAGGCTTTCTGGCTTTGTGACCTCCGATGCGTCCCATGCTGGGTCTCGCCTCCTCAGCTCAGTCCTGCTGTACCTTAGCCAACCCTCGTCATAGAATCATGGAATGGTTTGGGTTGGAAAGCCCATCCTTTTCCAAGCCCCTGCCATGAGCAGGGACACCTCCCACTGGATCAGGTTGATCAAAGATCCATCCAACCTGGCCTTGAACACCTCAAGGGATGGTGCAGCCACAACTGACCTGGGCCAGGGCCTCCCCATCCTCACAGCAAAACATTTCTCCGTAAGATCTCATCTCAATCTCCCCTCTTCCAGCTGAAAACTGTTCCCCTCATCCTATCCATGCACTCCCTGATCAAGAGCCCCTCCCCAGCTTTCCTGGACCCCCCTGTCCTTCCTCACCAGCGTTACTTCCCACTCCCTCGAGTTTTGGCTGTTGTGGGTCTGGCTGTGTCCCTGCTGGGTTTTGACTCCTTGTTCTCATCCATGGCTTGTGCACCTACTCTAGAGGAGCAGAATCCTTGGACCAAGGGCCCCATCCATGAAGGAATGGGATGCTCTATCTGTCTGAGCAGTTCCCTTCGCAGAGGGGTGGCAGCAGGGCCTTGAGAGAGCTCTCCCTGCCGGGAACCTGGTGGAGATCCGTGGCCACCAGACCTCACTGTGAAGGGGGCAGGATCCTCCTCCCTGTGCAGATAGGATGGACCCTGTCCCTGCGGAGGGGGGTCTGGTCCTTCATCCTCATGTCCTTACCCTTCCGTGTCCCTGCAGCACCCCACGGATGTGGATTACCGTGTGATGGCCACCTTCACAGAGTTCTACACCACCCTGCTGGGCTTTGTCAACTTTCGCCTCTACCACTCCCTCAACCTGCTCTACCCACCCAAGGTGAGGGCCCTGGGGGAAGGGGGAATGTTTGGTTGCTCTGAGTCTCCGAGCTGCCTCCCCACCTCTCTGTTTCTCCCCAGATCGATGGCCAGGCTGACGTTGAGCTGAAGCCTGCAGAGGGCACCGAGTACGCCATGGATTCCGAGAGCTACCTGGAGGTGAGGGGCGCTGCCACCACCATGGCCCAAGGGACGACTCTTGGTGGCCTTGGTCTCCTGACCGTGGGTATGTGGGGGCTGAGGAGCAGCGCCTGGCAGAGAGGGTCCCAAACTCCTTCCCGCCTCGTGATGGCCAAGGGAGGAGCTGAGCTTGGCCTTGCGGGCTGCTGGGGACCCTCTGAAGCCCCATACATTGAGCCACAGGGTGGGACAACACATGGAGGAGGCTCACCACAAGAAGGATGTTGAGGCTCTGGAGCGAGTCCGGAGAAGAGCAACGAAGCTGGTGAAGGGGCTGGAGAACAGGCCTTATGAGGAACCACTGAGAGAGCTGGGGGTGTTCAGCCTGGAGAAGAGGAGGCTGAGGGGAGACCTCATTGCTCTCTACAACTACCTGAAAGGAGGTTGTGGAGAGGAGGGAGCTGGGCTTGTCTCCTAAGTGACAGGGGACAGGACAAGAGGGAATGGCCTCAAGCTCCACCAGGGGAGGTTTAGGCTGGACATTAGGAAAAAGTTTTTCACAGAAAGGGTCATTGGGCACTGGCAGAGGCTGCCCAGGGAGGTGGTTGATTCACCTTCCCTGGAGGGGTTTGAGGGACGGGTGGATGAGGTGCTGAGGGACATGGTTTAGTGTTTGATAGGAATGGTTGGACTTGATGATCCTGTGGGTCATTTCCAACCTGGTGATTCTGTGATTCTATGAATGTCTCTCTGGTCCTGGGAGGGAGGTCTTTTGACCTCTTGCTCTGAGAAATCACCATCTCCTTCCTCCATGAGGCTGCCCCTTTCCCCAGCTCCAAGGCCCCCAGCTCACCGTGACTGTTCCTTGGTCTCTTCCCACTGCAGAAACTGTCAGCTCTGAGCGCCACCTTGGCCCGTGTGGTGGCACCGACCCATGAGGACGAGGTGGAGATGGATGAGTTCCCGGTGGAGGGGGTAAGAGCCTGGCAAGGGAGCTCAGCCCTGGCCCTGGGTGATCTTGTCTGTAGCTGGCAGGGCCTGCAATGGAGCTGGGAGAGACTGGCAGGAGGATGGGGACAACATCCGAGAGCCCTGTTTGAAAAGAGGGGCTTGGCGGGGGCTGTTTGGTGGAGGAGGCTGAATACTTTCCTCTTGAGCAGGAGGCTGCGGAGCAGATGGATGCGAGGAAGAAGGAGCAGGAGGCCATTGAGAAGCACAAAAAGCTTTTTGAAGGGCTGCGCTTCTTCCTCAACAGGGAGGTGCCTCGAGAGCCACTGGCCTTTGTCATCCGGTACGTGGTGGGCAGGGTTCCTCAGCAGCCCTGTGACCCGCTATTTGCCTTAGCTGGCCTCTCAGTCAGGATTTTGAGGCCAATCTGCCTCATCTTCTGTGGATGAGGTGACCCTGGGGGCCAATCCTGCCAGCCTGACTCTTTGGTGTTTTTTCCTGGAAGGTGCTTTGGCGGCCAGGTCTCCTGGGACAAGTCTTTGTGCATTGGTGCCACCTATGACGTGAGTGACCCCTCCATCACCCACCAGATTGTCGACCGGCCCCGGGTGGAGAACCAAATTGTTGGCAGGTGGGTGAGGCAAGTGGCCTGGTCCCAGATTTGGCCACCTGGGCTAGCAGGTGTCCCTGGCCATCCCAGAGCTGTCCCACGCTTTGGCTGCTCCTTTGCGTGGGCTCCAGAGACTGGGTTGGCAGTTTGAAAAGAGTCTAAAGCTACTGGGAGCATCCAAAGGAGGGCACAGAGTTGGGGAAGGGTTTGGACGGGAAGTGTGTGAGGAGCAGATGAAGTTACTGGGTCCGTTCAGCCTGGAGAAGAGGAGACTGAAGGGAGACCTCATCGTGCTCTGCAGCTTCCTCACAGGAGAAGGAGCAGGCACTGAGCTCTTCTCTTTGGACCCGAGGGAGTGGCAGGAAGATGCCAGGGGAGGGTTATGTTGGACATTGGGAGCAGGTTCATCTCCCAGAGGGTGGTGGAGCACTGGAACGGCTCCCAGGGAGGCAGGCACAGTGCCAAGCCTGACAATATTGCAGAAGCATTTGGCAGACTCTCAGCCCCACGGTGTGAACGTTCGTGTTGCCCTGTGCAGGGACAGGAGTTGGGCTTGATCCTTGTGGATCCCTTCCAACTCAGTCTATGAGTTTGTGGGAGGAAGGAGCCTGACCCCTCTGCCCCATAGGTACTACCTGCAGCCTCAGTGGGTCTTTGACTCGGTGAATGCCAAGATGTGCCTCCCCGTGGCTGACTATTTCCCTGGCGTGCTGCTGCCCCCGCACCTCTCGCCCTTCGTGACGGAGCAGGAAGGGGACTACATCCCTCCTGAGAAGCTGAAGCTGCTGGCCATGCAGAGGGGAGAGAACCCAGGTGATGTTAGGCTCCGAGGTCAGAGAAGGAGAGGAGCCAGGCAGTGTTGCCACCTCAGCAGGGCTGTGCCGGGGCCGGTGACTGCTCTGCTCTTGGTAACAGTGGTTTCTCTGCAGAGGAAGAGAGCGAGGAGGAGGAAGAGGAGGAGGAAGAAGAGGATGACAATGACAAGGAAGAAGAGGAGGAGGAGGAAGATGAATCTGAAAAGGAAGAAGAGATGAAATTAAAGCAGATGGAAGAGCAGAAGACTCAGAGCAACAAGGTACGATGCCCGGCAGCGGGATGGGAGGAGGCAGCTCTAGTGAGCTCCATTCTTCCTGCGGCTCCGCTTGCTGCAGGGTGTCCTGGCCGAGTCCCTGTGATGGGTCCTGCAGTGACCATCACACTTCTGACTCCTGGACCATCCATGTGTGCTCAGGACCTGCTGCCTGGTCCAGCAGCTGCTGCGGCTCCTCCGCAGTGAATGGCATGGGAATGTCTGTCCCTGAGGAAGGGTGATGAGTTCCCAGCATCCAAGATCCTGAGCTCTCTGTCTCCCAGCAGGTGCTCCCCGTGAAGGTGACCGCTGGCAAAGTGCACCTGGAGGACAAGCAGCGCTTGGAGCAGGAGCAGCAAAGTGAGGAGAAGCGTCTGGCTATCATGATGATGAAGAAAAGGGAGAAATACCTCTACAAGAAGATCATGTTTGGCAAGAAGCGCAAAGTGCGAGAGGTACGAGCGTGGGGCTGCGCTGCACCAAGGACCCTTGCCTGGATCCTGGTGCTAGCCCTTCCCAAATTAGCTTGTGGCTACAGTTGCTAAAGCCAGGTCTGCCCTATCCTTGGGGAGAGGGAGCATCCTCTGCTTCTGGTACTGTGCCAGCTCTGGGCTGCTGCTTCTGCTCTGTACCTGGTGAGGGCGTTGAGAAGAAGTAGGTGACCCTGAGGCTCTGCCCACCTCTCCCCTGTCATCACCGGGCTGTGGTCTCTGCTCTGGCAGGATAAAACCCCTCGTGCTTCCTTGGGGATGTGATTTGTGCTCTTCAAGTGATGCTGCCGTCCCTCTCTGGTGCTGGCAGCGGATGGGTCCATATCTCCACGTACTCCTGGAGGGTTTGGTGGGACCCAGCGCAGCGCAGCCCTCTTGTCTGCAGACTGGTCTGACTTTCCACCTCTGGCGTTTCTCCACAGGCAAACAAACTTGCTGCGAAGAGAAAAGCCCATGACACTGCCATTAAGGAGGAGAAAAAGAAAAGCAAAAAGGCCCGACGAGCATGACGGGACCCAGGGCTCCCCGTGGTGGCTGGCTGGGGTGACTGAGCCCTGCAGACATCTTCACATTTGGGTGAAAAACCCTCAGCTTTCTTCTTGGGACAGCAATGCTGAATTGAAACCTTCTCCATCTGTAAATACGCTTCCTGCTGAGCCTTTTCACAGGACTCCCTCGGCTCCACACCACCGATGCTGGTGCCACGTCTGCTTTCAGACCCACAGGGGTGTCGAGCGAGGCAGAGGAGGCCAAGGAGAGCCTGGGGCTCTGGCAGGTTTGTCGAGGATTGTTCCTTATGAGTTTGCACAGCCCTGGGTGGAGGAGTCAAGCCCCCAGGGTGGAGCAGGAGTTCCTGGGGGGCTGCCTGGCTTGGCAGGGCATCGCGACCTGTTTTGGAGGCTTGGCACAGAGTGGTGGAGAGGAGTCTAGGGCAGAGGGGAGCCTGCCCTCTGCCCACCTCGGAGCTACCCTCCAGTATCTGCTTGGCAGGCCCTTCTTCTCTTGTATTTGTATTTTTAATTAAAGATGATGCTTCCCTGGTGGTGTGTGGTGTCCCCTCCTGTGGGAGCCCTGCTGCACTCACTGTCTGATCTTGGGAACAGCAGAAGAGGCATGGATTGGTTTATCCAAGACATGTGCAAGGCTGGAGAGGGTGTTCATCCTCCATTGTGATGGGAAGTTAGGTAGAAATGTTTTGCTGTGAGGGTGGGGAGGCCCTGGCATAGGTTGCCTGGAGCAGTGATGGCTGCCATATCCCTGGATGAGGTGTTCAAGGCCAGGTTGGATGGAGCTTTGAGCAACATGATCCCGTGGGAGGTGTCCCTGCTGATGGCGGGGTTGGAATGGGATGGGCTTTGAGGTCTCTTCCAGACCAAACCATTCCATGGTTCTATGATAAAGCAACACCTGCAGGAACAGGGGCTGCCCCTGCTCTGTGTATCCAGAGGTCAGTGGCCACCTTATTGGTGGTGTTACCCCTCCACACCCCTCTTTTATCCCCTAAATCCCCTTTTTCTCCTCCAAACTAACCACCCACCGTGCCCATTTCCTCACCAGGGCCTGTGCAGCCGTGGCTTCTGTCCATGGCCACTGCCCGACTGGGGACGATGACACTGGCCTGTGTGACATTCATGGGCTTTATTTCCTTTTTTGGCTCACTCCCAAGGCTAGGCCGGGGTGTCCTCGGGGGGAGTGGCTTGCTGTGGGGTTTTGGTGGCCTCCTTGGGGCATGGCGGCTTTGTAGCATCCATTGTCCTGGTGCCACATGGGGTGGTGTCCCAGGAGGCTTTGTAGGGACACCCTTGTCCACAGCCAGGGTCAAGGTGGTGCCATCAGATGTGGGTTTTGTGGGGACACCTTGTCCCTAGCCATGATTTAGGCTGTTTCATCTTATGGGGACATCATGACTGCAGCGGTGGCCCCAGCCGCAGTGACAGCTGCTTCTTTTATGGGGCTTTTATGGGGACACCTTTGTCCCCAGCAGTGCTGGAGGCTGGATTTTTATGGACACAGCGCGTTCCCTGCTCTGGTGCCAGCTGTGCCATCTCGCAGGGCTTCATGAGGATGCCATGCCCGCAGCGGTGGGGAACGCTGGGATGTTTTGGAGCCGAGGGGAGGCTGTGCCACCTCCCAGCGCTGCTGTGGGGGTGCAGATGTGGCCTTTGAACATGCGGTCCATGACCCCAGCAGCAAGCAGGTAACAACCACGGGGAAGATAGGAAATGTGATAACACCCAATTCGCTGCTTATGGTTCTTTCATCTCTCTTCTTTCTTTTTATCTTCCCCCGCCTCTTTTTTTTTTAACTTTTATTTTGCTTTGGGAACGTTTTGCCTTTCTTTTTCCTTTCTTATTATTTTCACTCAGCTTTTCGCTCCTTCCTTGACTCCAGCGCTCGGAAAAGGAGCTTTGCTTGAGAGCTTGTGGGCTTCCACCGTGAGACCCTGTGTGGGGCCACCAGAGCCATCGGACAGCCCGGATAAAGCTGTGGATAAAGCACGGACAGTGGCAGATTCCCCCCAGGCAGCTGCTTGGCTTCCAGGCCAGGTGACCACAAGCCAGTCTCACCACCCCGATGCCCACTGGTTCCCCCTCTTTCGCCAGCTCCGATGACAGCATTTTCTCCCAAAAAAGGGGCCTGATACCACGCTTGGCCAGCCAACGTCTGCCTGGGTGTGTGCTGGCACCCACCCCACTGACCTCAAGCTCCTCGCCGAATCCCTCGGCATCCCCAGATCCAGCGTGCGATCCCTCAGCGGTCACGGTTTTCAGCATGAGTGGCTTTGTTGGCGTGCCCAGAGCTGGTGGGGGGGATTTGCTCTGCCTGCTCGCAGGGGATGGGAGACATCGTGGTGGAACAATCCCAGGCAGGGTTTACACCCCATGGGTGTGGGAGATAGGGTCTCGTGGCTCCTCAGCGATATTTACATCGCTCCCCAAAGCCATGAGCATCCCTGTCGCATCCCAGGTACCGCTGCCCTCTTCCAGCTGGAATCCTTCACAACTCCATCCAAAAAATAGAAAGGGAAATGTGGAATTAAGAGAGATGCCCTGTGGAGGAGGTGGGGGATGGTTCCTTGCTCCTGCGCTGCCGTTTCCAGGGAAAATCTAGGTTAAGGGGATGGGAAAGGGAGGTGCCGGAGGCAGAGCAAGCAGCAGAGCCAGGGCTCTTGTTTAAACTGGTCTCGTGGTTCTTCCACACAGTGGCCAGGAAAAATGAGCTTGAGAGACAGCGGGAAGAGATAGCAGATAAATCTCAAATGTGACTCCAGCCAGGGCTGGGTGCAACTGGAAACACCTTGGATAAGGTCTTTGGTGTTAACGCTGCCTCCGAGTAGGGACAAGTCCCCTGTCCCCATCCTGGCAGCAGCCTCTGTCTCCCAAAGTGCAGGCGGGCAGGTCCCAGCATTGAATTTTGGAAAGCGTGTGCTTGCACTCGCTTGGGCTCATTTGCATGCTTGCTCGCTCCTCTCCATTACCTGGAGGTGCCCGTTCCTCTCCGCTGCCCACAGCCAGACCAGCGTGGCTGGAACAGCCTCAGCTTTTAATTTTGAGGAACCAGGTGGGATCCCTCGGCCAAGGACGGGGTGTGTGTCCAGGGAGGGAAAGGACATCACAGCAGAGTCAACGCCTGCAGGGAGGGGTCAAATTCTCATGTGTTTTCTTGTGATGATGGAGGATAACCATAGAACCATAGAATCACCAGGTTGGAAAAGACCCACCGGATCATCAAGCCCAACCATTCCCATCAAACACTAAACCATGTCCCTCAGCACCTCGTCCACCCGTCCCTTCAACACCTCCAGGGAAGGTGACTCAACCTTATGGTTTTTCTTGTCCTCTGCACCAGCTGGGGCTGCCCAGGGGCTTGTGCAGGTGAACCTGGTGTAGAGAACCAGACCCACCAAGGCAGGGCAGGATGTGACACCAGCCAGCGGTGGGGCAATGCCCGGGCACGGTGTGGTGACCCCGTGCCCTGTGGGGACGAGCTCTGAACCCCAAACGCCTCCGATACAGGGGCAGACACGGGGCTGGGTACCAGGCATGGCCAACAGGCGCCCTGTGACACCGGGTGCCGGCATAGCCACCGCTCCCTTGGCCACCCAAGCAAGTGCACAGGGTTGTCACCGTCCTCAGCAGCAGAGCCGGCGCTGAGGGCCGTAGGAAGGGCCAAGGCTGGATCCTTGGGCACACAATGGCCCCAGTGCCGGATGGGGCTGAGCCCTCCCGAGCACAACCGGGGTTTTTAGGCTGAACATTAGGAAAAAAATTTTCACAGAAAGGGTCATTGGGCACTGGCAGAGGCTGCCCAGGGAGGGGTTTGAGTCCCCTTCCCTGGAGATGTTTAAAGGACGGGTGGATGAGGTGCTGAGGGACATGGTTTAGTGATTGATGGGAATGGTTGGACTCGATGATCCAGTGGGTCTCTTCCAACCTGGTGATTCTGTGATTCTATGGACCAGGGCACCCGCTCAGCCCGCTGGGCGCAGCTTGATAGGACCCCGTGGGTGACAACACCCATCAGCGCCCCCAGGTTCGGGGTTGCAGGGAACCCGAAAATCCCAGGAAAAGCCCTTGGGAAGATGAAAAGGCCAGCAGTATCGCGGCGGCGCAGCTGTTATCGCGCTGAGGGTAGCGGAGCGCAAATATTGCTGCCATTAGTGCCATAAAAGCCATGTAGAGGCGGCGGAGGCTGTGAGAAGGATGGAGCAGAGCCGACAGACGCCATCCGCACAGCCCAGGGAACAGGCAGGCGGCTTGGGGTGCAGGACCGATCCCCCTCTGCGGCGCTCCCCACCTCCAGGTGAGCTCCGGCTCGGGGAGGTGACAGCCGGTGGCAGCTTGGCCACCAGCCACGGCACCGGAGGAGGACGGTGGAAGGCGAGAGCTGGAAGGAGAGGAGCTGGGCCACCGTCCCCCTGGGTGGCAGCGCCGGTGGAGCCAGGCCGGAGGCTGGAGGTGGCATGGCCGCGCGGGGCCAAGCGAGGGGCCAAGCGGTGACAATGTCCCCGTTGAGGCCCGCGCCGCAGATGGAGACAAACAGGCCCCTTGTTCTCGGAGCTGGCAGCCCAGCGGGCTGAATGCCTCCTCTGTGTCACCGGGGGTGGGTGGGGAGACGGGCCGCTCAGGGTGGCAACGGGCACCCAGGGTCTCGCTCGGCCGTCCCGGGGCTCGCAGCCCCTTCGGCTCTCAGCCCTCGCGCTGTTTTATCCCCTCTTTCCCCAGGCCAGTGATCCAGGGCTGGGACGCCAGGGATGCTCTAAAGACCGCGGCTAACGGGGAGGCTTTGGACAAGCCGGTGTTTGCGGGGAGCTGCCCTGGACGAGTTTATTCCATGTCGGAGCAGCATCGGCACCCCCACACCACGCCAGCCCGGGAGAGGAGAGAGACGGCTCACCGAGAGCTGCTTAAGCAAAGGAAAAGGTGATGCTTGGCGGGGCAACGGGGCACTTGGGGGGTGCTTGGTGGGGCAGGGCGCAGGGTGTGTGTGAGGGATGAGTGTTTGCACGCGTGGGGGTCTGCAAGAGAGACAACAAGGTAGGAAGGATCATCCCAGCATGAAGTCATAGAATCATAGAATAACCAGGTTCGAAGAGACCCACCGGATCATCAAGTCCAACCATTCCTAAAGAGCATTCCCATGGGCTTGTAGGGCAGGAGGAGCGATGCGCACACCTCATGTGGGGCAGCTATAGGGGTTTGGCCACAGCAAAGTGACTTCTAGAGGGCAAACCCCCAAAGAGAGCTTGGGGATGTCCCCAGGGACCAGGGGAGATGCCAGGACACACAGACAGGGCTGTGATTCCCGTGTTGGGGCCCATCCCATGGGGAAATGGCCAGCGTGGCCATGTCCTCTGGCTGGGAATTTCAAGCATCCAGCAGAGAGCTGGCCCCATGCAAGGGGAGCCCCATGATAATCGCCTCGATCTCTGCATTTCCCCTGGCAAGCTATTAATAATTAAGCCACACGTCTGAAACAAAGTCAATAGAGCGGTTGGGTTGGGAACTGTTTGTCAGAAACGCAGCAGGGGAGGCAGCCCGAGTGCAACAAACCATCCTTCGGGCATCCTGGGGTGCGGGGGCTGGTACGGCGCTACCCCGGGGCTCCCCACCACGCTGGGAGCGCAGAGGTGGGGTGATGATGCTGGCTGGCTTGCTTTGGTGGGGTCGGTGCCAGGGTTGGTACCCATGGTGTGGTGGCAAATCCAGCCTGGGAGCCGGTTGGATGCAGCATCGCTCCCGGCCGGTGTCTCCTCTGGAGCTGCCCAGCTCTCAGCAGCGCCAAAGCCGGCACAGCAGATGGCAACGATCATAGAGTCATAGAATCACAGAGTCACTAGGTTGGTAAAGACCCACAGGATCATCGAGTCCAACCTTTCCCATCAATCACTAAACCATGTCCCTCAGGTCCTCATCCACCCATCCTTTAAACACCTCCAGGGATGGAGACTCAACCTCCTCCCTGGGCAGCCTCTGCCAGTGCCCAGTGACCCTTTCTGTGAAAAATTTTTTCCTGATGTCCAGCCTGAACCTCCCCTGGTGGAGCTTGAGGCCATTCCCTCTTGTCCTGTCATGATGTTGATCATGGCCATGGTGTTAGAGCCAACCCTGGGCATGTGAAATCCTCTTGGCTTTGCACTTGTGCAACAGATTTGGGGGAGGGTCCGAGCCCCCCGCTCCCCCGTGGCTACCTGCATCCCTGCCATTCCAGCTGCCCTTGCCAGTGCCTCAGAAAACTGTCTGGGAGAGGCTGGATGGAGCCTCCCTGACCTGGGAGTCGCTGCTGCAGGGTCGTGGGTGCTCCCCAACCCCATCCACATCTCCCAGTCGGGCACTAGGATGAGCTGAGCCCAACACCCAGCGCAGCCTTGGGCTCCGGTTGCATTTCCCATTCATTATTTATCGAGCTGGAAATCTCAGTGGAACGAGGTGACCCGAGGGGGGGCAGAGAGAAGGGGGAGGCAGGCGGGAGCAGCAGGACGGATGCAGCGTGCGCTGGGCACCCTTCACGCCAGCTGGGTAACTCTCTGCTTGGGGTGCAGCTTGGAAATCCAGGGGGGCTTGGGGACATGGGGATCCAGGGTGGTTAAATGTGTCCAGGTGCGAACCACGGCTCTCCCAGCTGGGATTTCATCTCTTGGAATTATCTGCTGGAGAGAGAGGGATGCTGTGGGGGTGATGCTGCAGGGATGCTGTGAGGCGATGATTTGGGGTTATGATATGGGGTGATGCTGGTGAGGGGGATGCTGTGGGGTGATGATTTGGAGATGATGTGGGGTGATGCTGCGGGGATGTTTTGGGGATGCTGTGGGGATGCTGTGGGGCGATGCTGCGGGGATGCTGTGGGGGTGCTGTGGGGATGTTTTGGGGATGCTGTGGGGATGCTGTGGGGCGATGCTGCGGGGATGCTGCGGGATTGCTCTGTGGGGTTGATGCTCCAGCGGGCACAAGGGCTGCTGGATTCTTTGTTGGGATGTTATCCAGCGGGCAGCCGGGAGCATGGCCAGCCTGGGCTGAAGGATGCCAGGGATCCGGAGCTGTGCCGGAGCAGCCGGAGCCAGCAGATCGGGGAGACGACGCTGCTCCTGCAGCTGCTAAATGGGGATGCGAGGCTGGGAGCTGTGCAGCTCCTGGATGCTCCTGGGCACTGGGCCCTGCTCGCAGCGGGGGCTGCAGTCACGGGTGTCACGGTCACGGGTGTCGCGGTCACGGGTGGCACGTCCCCTCGTCCTGCCGCAGAGGACAGCCCTGCTGCAATGCGGTCGCAGCCGCCGCAGAGCTGCGGGTGACCCCACATTCCAGGCCTGCGGCAGCAGCTGCAACCGGGCAAGTGGGGCTGGGGGCTGCAGGGGGGCAGCACTGTGAGGGGACAGCGAGGCGGCGTGTCGGGAGGGGGCTGCTGTGCCAGGGGCTTCGGGTGTCCGTGCAGGCATGCAGTGGGGCTGGGGGGGGTGTGCATGCATGGGGGGGGGTGCATGCACTGGTGTGTATTTGTGTGCGTGGGGGTGCATGCATTTGTGGGCATGTGCGTGCACACGTGAGGATGTGCACACGTGTGTGCGTGCATGGGGGGGTGTGTGTGCATGTGTGTGTGCATTCATAGGTATGGGGGTGTGTGCATGCATGAATGTGTGTGTGCAAGCATGTGTGTGTATGTGCACGTGTGTGAGCGCCTGCATGAGTGTGCATACGTGTGCATGAGAGTGTGTACATGCATGGGTATGCGTGTGTGCACGTGTGTTTGCACGGGTGTGCATGGGCATGGGTGTGCATACATGGTTGTGCATGGATGCATGCGTGCACACATCTCTGTGTGTGTCTAAGTATGATTGTGTGTGTGCATTCATGGGGGTGGGGGGGTGTGCATGCATGAATGGGTGTGAGCATGCACGCACGAGTGTGTGTGCAAGCATGGGTGTGCGTGTGCACGCGTGTGAGTGCCTGCATGAGTGTGCATGAGAATACGTGTGCATGCATGGGTATGCGTGTGTGCACGTGTGTGTGCATGGGTGTGCATACACGGTTGTGCATGGATGCATGTGTACACACATCTCTGTGTGTGTCCAAGCATGACTCTGTGTGTGTGCCTGCATAGACACACGCGTACATCTGTGTCCTTGTGCGTGCATGAGGATGGGGGGGTGTACGTCTATGTGTCTGTGTCCTTATACGTGCATGAGTGTGCAAAGATAAGTGTGTGTGCTTGTGTGTGCACACCCGGGGGTGTCTGTGGCCTCGGGGGGGATTCCTGAGTCCATGTTTGTGCAGGCACATGGGTGCATGAACCCAGACAGGTGTGTGTGTGCCCCATCTGAGCATGCTGGGAGCTGCGGTGCTGCCTGGTGTAGGATGCCTGCCATGTGCTGCAGCTCCTTTCTCCTCTCCACTTCCATCCCCACATCCTCTCTTGCTGCTCTTGCCAAGGAGTTGATTTCTGTTTTCCCAAGGCGGGTAAAGGCTGCACCGTGTGGGCTGTCCTGCTGCTCTTTGCCCGTAGATTTGTTGTGCCCACACCTGGTGCTGGCTCACCTTTCCCCTGGCAGTGCCAAAAACCGCGGCGAGAGGCATCCTGGGACTTCCCATACCCATGAGATGCCCTCGTTATTCCCCTGTGACCTGAACCCCACGTCCTCGTCCCCCGGTGCTAACTGCTGTCCTCTCCACCGGCCGCAGGTGACCAGGATGCTGCACCATGGGAAGCACTGGAGGTCCATGTGCAAGGGGCTCGTCCTAGGGACCCTCCTGACCAGCTTCATGCTGCTGCTCTACTCCTACGCCGTCCCCCCGCTGCAAGTCAGCATGACAGAGTGAGTGCGGGGTCCCCACGTGTCACCTAATTTTTCACTGGGCACCCCCGATCGGAGATGGTCCGGGGGCTTTCTGGGCTCTGGTGGCTTCACACCGAGATGTCCCCTTCCTACAGCGTCCTTGTGGAGACTGTGCCCTGTCCCACAGTGGGGGGAAGGTGAACCCCAACTCCCAGGGAGGTTGAGGACACTCACCCCGGGGTGCATCAACTGCGAGGTGGCAGCCAGCGCTCAGCTCCTGAGGGATGGAGGGGACGAGGAGGTGCAGGAGACCCCACTGCGGCTTCATCCCCTTGGAGAAGGAAACCATCACGTGAGAGGTTCTCCAGCAGCCAGGAGCCACGGGCAGGGCTGAGGCAGTATTTAGGGTGCTCTTTGTCAAGGGCTTGTCCTTGAAGAGCAGCCAGAGCCACGCATAAACTCTCACCCACTGAGATGGGCACAGGTGGGTTCAAAACTCTGCTGCCGTCAGGGTGAAAGCTGGTGAAAGTTCCTGGCTGTCCCTCACGGCACTAAATCTATCTCCAAGCTGATAAACCTGCAGGTGGTTCCCAAGGTACACAAAGAACCCTTGTTGCTGGAGGGAACCGTCATCGGCTTTGCAACTTCTTTAACAGTGCCCAAAGTCAATCAACACTGTGGCCTCTGTTCCCTGCTCTGAGCATCTCAGGTAGCACACAAGTTGATCTTGGTGCTCCCCAAGGGCCTCTGAGCTCATCTCCAGGGCCATGCACTAGAATTATCTCCCTCTTTGCTTGGGTGTTGGATCGTCCACAACATCCACAAGGGACTGAGAGCTTCCAGACCTCACAAGAAGGTTATCAGCTCCTGTCCATGGAGTTGCAGCCATGGAGAGCTCATCTTAATGCACATCTCACCATCACCTGCACCAGGGCCACCAGGGCTGTGCCCGTGGTGAGGGATGAGGACCCTTTGCTCAGGCTGTAGGGGCCTGGCCGCCGTGAAGACTCCCAAAGCAGGAGATTCTCGGCAGCTGAAGTTGTCCAGGGGGTGAATGAGCTTGGTTTGATGGCTTGAAGGTGCAGCTGATGGTGAGGGGCTCATGGGGGCAGTGGGCTGCTCACCTAGGAGCATCTGTCAGGTGAGTACCCTAATGGGTAATGATCCTGCTGGCTGGAAAGGGGGCTCAGCCTGAAGCTGAAGGCCTCCGATGGGGAGCCTGGGGGCTGCTGGGGGTGAGCATCCAGCCCCAGGTCCAGGTCCTGTAGGGAAGAGAATGGCCAAGCATTCACGGTGGTTAAGATGCCCTATTTCTTCTTCCCACCAGGATCCCCATCCCCTCTTCCTGCTCCTCCTACCTGGTCCCCGGCAAGGTGCCAGCAGTGGCCAACGGCACAGCCAGCCCCACGGGACGGAGCTGCGTGCCCAAGCTGAACGTCATGTTCATGAAGACCCACAAGACAGCCAGCAGCACCATCCTCAACATCCTCTTCCGCTTCGGGGAGAAGCATCACTTGAAATTCGCCTTCCCTAATGGCCGCAACGACTTCTACTACCCCTCCTACTTTGAACGCAGCCAGGTGCAGCACTACCAGCCGGGCACGTGCTTCAACATCATCTGCAACCACATGCGCTTCCACTACGAGGAGGTGCGCAAGCTCCTGCCGTCGGATACTACATTCGTCACGGTGCTGCGGGACCCTGCCTACCTCTTCGAGTCGTCTTTCCACTACTTTGGACCCGTCATCCCCCTAACCTGGAAGCTGACGGGGGAGGACAAGCTGGCAGAGTTCCTCCGGGACCCCTGGCACTACTATGACCCCAATGGGTTCAACGCTCACTACCTCCAAAACCTCCTCTTCTTCGACTTGGGCTATGACAACAACATGAATGCCAACAGCCCGCTGGTGGAGGAGCACATCCAGGAGATAGATCGCCGTTTCCACCTCGTCATGTTGCTCGAGTATTTTGACGAGTCCCTGGTGCTGCTGAAGGACCTGCTGTGCTGGCAGCTGGAGGACGTCCTCTACTTCAAGCTCAATGCTCGGAAGGGCTCCACCGTCTCCAGGCTGACACCTGAGCTCTACGAGAAGGCCACCTCCTGGAATCTCATTGATGCCAAGCTCTACCGCTATTTTAATGCCACCTTCTGGCGTAAGGTGGAAGCCTACGGGAGGGAGCGGATGGCCAAGGACGTGGCCGAGTTGCAGGAGGAGAATGAGAAGATGAAGAGTATCTGCATCGACGGGGGACACGCTGTGGATGCCAGCGCCATCCAAGAATCCTCCATGCAACCCTGGCAGCCGCTGGGGGAGAAGTCAATCCTGGGCTACAACTTGAAGAAGAAGATCAACAAGAAGCACCAGAAGCTGTGCCGCAAGATGCTCACACCTGAAATCCAGTACCTGACTGACTTGGGGGCCAACCTCTGGATCACCAAGCTGTGGAGCTACGTGCGGGACTTCCTGAAGTGGTAGGGGGTGGTGGGTGCCCCGCTCCCTCCAGCAAAGAACCAGGTGCTTTTCCTTTTCTTACTCATGGTGTATTTTGGTTGGACATGAGCGGAACCAGCTGGAGGCTCTGGGAACACCCGAAGAACCCTCCATCACCTTCCTGCTGAGCCCCTACTTGGGCAGGAGCCTATGGTGGGGCTGCTGTCTCCCACTGGCAGGGAGAACGGAGTCCCCATCCCGGGATCCGAGGGGTCAGAGATCGAGAGCTCGGGGGCGTTCCAGCAGGATCCATTCTTCCTTCCCCACAGAAAAGCCAGAGAAGGTATTTGTGAAGGAAACGGCTTCATCACAATGAAAGCAGGACATCCATCACCACGTTGCTGTAGTGCGAGCAGGGATGGACCTGGCCGGTGGTGGCAGGGGGTTCTCCTCACCTGGGTTGGGCAGAGCTGCCGGCAGGGAACCCAAACCCCGAGGAGCCCCTCGTATCGCCTCGTCTTCCCCAAGCCCTTGTTCTGGAGCTGTGGGTCAGAACCTGCTCATGGGCGTGATGAGCATAAGGCATCCTCAGCCTTCCACCAGTCCATGGCAGGTCGTGATCCGGAGCAGCCAAAAGTCGTGGTGGTGACCACACTTGGGTTTGGAGGACAGAAAACCACTCCAAACACCCCAGTGTTTGCCCCAAAGGCAAAGGGCGTCTGTGCAGGCCCCCTCGCAGCCCTCCGTTGCCCAGGTTAGAGGGCCTCGTGGCCCCAGTCCTGCAGAGGACATCGCAGGAGGCCCACGGGGTCTGGTGAGAACTGGTGTGGGGAGTGGGGTCTGGCAGCCACTGTCCCGGTGATGCCATCCCCCAGGCGCAAAGGGGTTGCCAAGGATGGAGTCCCACCAGGACCTAGGCTCGTGGGGGCAGCTCCGTGCTGGGAACAATCCCATGGTGGGGACAACCCCATGGAGAGGGGACATCCCCATGGAGCGGGGACATCCCCATGGAGGAGACATCCCCATGGAGGAGGACAGCCCCATGGAGGACATCCCCATGGAGGGGGGACAACCTCATGGCAAGGACAGTCCTCAGGCATCCTGGCTGGGCTGGATGACACCAGCAACGCTGTGTCCTGTCAAGAGCAGCCCTGGCTGGGCACGGAGGTGGCACCTGCGGCTGAGCCTGCCCGGTGGCGAAGGGACCCATGCGACTCCAGCCCCATTCTGCTCCCTTTGTAAAGACCTGAAATAAAAAAGCAGCTCTACTTTTGTAAGAGAATCGTGTCGGGCAGTTCTTCATCGAAGGACACTAGCTGGTCACCAGCCGTGTCTGTCTTCTTGAGAGGGTTGGAGGGTCAGAGATCTCCTGCACTGACCTCTGGCACGAGGCTGGATCCTGCTCTGCCCCTCAAGGTCCTGGCTTTGCTGTCTCCATCAGTCCTGGTGGTGGAGTCTCCCGTGTTCCCTGGGCAGCAATGAAGAAAAGACCCTCAGGGTAAGTATGGCACCTGGATCCATCCCTGCTGTCCCTGCAGGGCCACCTGTGCCACCTGACATGGGACTTCTATGCTGTGTAGATGCCACCAGAAAGGTCTGCTGGTTTGTGAAGGACACCAGACCTGTGGAACAGCCATCACAGGTGACACAACTCACTGGTGCCACCGGCTCCCGGTGCTGCTGGTGTGTGGCCCCAGGATTTGCACTAGGGCTTTTCCAGCTGAAGCAGCACCAGCAGTGCCGATGTGGACACAAGCCCTGATGTCCACTCTGCAGCCACCACTGGGGCCACCAACTCAACTGCTTGTCATGCTGCCCATGGACACTGGGGCAGGAGGGGACATGGAGTGCAGGACATCTCTGTGAGGTCTGTAGGCGTCTCCCAAGACACACTAAGGTCCCCTGCAGGGTCCAAATCCCACCCCAACATCTGCAGACGGAGAAAAGGTCCTTGTGAGGCAGGAGGTCAGGAGCACAGCCCATCTAGGGTAACGTTCCCATGGGGAACCCAGCAGCCTCCTCCTACAGGCTTTTGTCGTTGATAAATGGGACCAAGCTGGAACCACAGGTCCAGAACCAGGTGGTGGGACTGCAGCAGGGGCTGCAAACCCATAACGGGTTAAGGATGGTGCACTGGAGACCAGGAATGTGGGGTCACGCATGGGATTGTGACTGGGTGGTGGGATCAAAACTGTAGTTGGCCTAGGACCACATGTAGGACCATGATGTGGGACCAGGAACATTTATGGGACCAAGACTGAGTGGTGGGACCAGACTATGTGGTGCAGCTAGGTCCAGGGCAAAGTGAGTGGACCAGAACCACGTGCAGGACCAAAACAACATGGTAGGACCAGCACCATAGATGGGACCAGGACTAAGTGGTGGATATGGGATCATGCTGTAGGACCTGGACCTTGTTCAGGACCAGAATCGTGTGCAGGACCAGTCTGAGTGGTGGGACTGGGACTGTGTGATGGGACAGGGATAGAAAGGTGGGTCAGGGACTGAACGGTGGGTGCAACCCCTTGTGATGGGACCAGGATGGTGTGTAGGACCAGCCCCATGATGGTTGACTGCAGAGAGACCCCATGCCCAGCAGCACCAGCTGGGGCCCATTGACGCCCAGCCCAGGTCTTTAAAGGCCCCCAGGTGCGGTTGAAGCTACTGCTTGGTAAGGATGAGGCTGTGCTGGTGGGTCCTTGTGGCTGGAGCTGTCCTGGGAGAGGCAGGTGAGTGGGGCTGGGACCCCCTGGCTGGTTGGGAGCCCTCAGTCCCCCAGCTGGTTGTACTGTGGGAGGTGGCACCCGTGTCTGCATGTATGTGGGAGGGTGGTGGGTGCTCCTCAGCTTTGCCTGGAGCTGGTTCCTAGTGCCCTCCTGGGTCTGCTGGTAGAGATCCTCTTGGTGGAGAGGAGATGCCCTACAGTGCCCTTGGGCTGTGGGGTTGGAGAAGGGTGGCTTACTGGGAGTTCCCAGTGCTCCAGGTCCCAGCAGGTCTGTAAGGAACTGGACTGGGAGGGGAGCTCAAGCCACTGGTGGGATACATGGCTACTGGTGATAGTCTCCCATCCCATGAGTAGCTACTGGTTCTGGGGACTCTTAATCTTGCATTTGGGGAGGGTTGTGGAGAGCTTTGTGGAGCACCCCCTCCTCCAGCACCCACTGTCACCGTGATTCCATGTGGGGTTTGGTCACCAAGACCAGGGGAGGGCCTGACTAGAAAAGCAGAGGATGGAGGAGCCCTGCAATGTGCTGGGGTCCTGGGTGTTCTCCCCTCCTCGTGTGTGGCACCACCTGCCCTCCGTGAGTCCCAGGCGCATCTGAGGACCTTGATGTCCCTACTGTGCCTGGGATGTGCTGGTCCAGCTGGCTAATCCTTCGTCTTGCTGCAGGGACCACCACAGCTTCAACCTCTTCCATGCCCTTCAGTCACACGGTGGTGGCTTCTGTGTTGCCCTCGGTCATGGGAACAGGGGCTACAGCCCCAGTTCTTGCTGCTGTGACCATGCCTGGTGGGGCTCGTGCTCACCCCAGCTCCAAGGAGCCCAGCATGAACTTCACTTTGAGGCTCCTGAATGGTGAGTGCTCTGGGTCTTGCGTTGGGTGCCAGCTCCAGGGGAGGAGACCGCAGCACGGGTCCAGCCAAGATCCCTGGGCTTGACCAGCAGCACCCAGCACTCCCTCCTGAGCGGCCTCAGCACTATGTCCCACCAGGAGGAGGTAGCCAACCCTGCAGGACTGTCCCTCCCTGTCTGGCAGAGGCTGTGGGGTTTTGAGTGGCGGTGCTCTGAGATGTTCCCCATTCTGTGCTTGACTCCATGATCAGCTTTTTGAGGGATGGTCAGTTGTCCCTTGTTATTCTGATGGATTCCATGGGGAAGTGGGGACGGGATGGGACACCTAGGGAGGTGCTGTGGCTCTGGAGAGCAGGCAGGGAAGCCAGACTGTGATGGCAGAGATAGGGCAGCTCTTGGCTTCCAGAGACAACAGGTGGCCTCTGAAAATTTTTCATGGAAAGGGTCACTGGGCACTGGCAGAGGCTGCCCAGGGAGGGGGTTGAGTCACCTTCGCTGGAGATGTTTAAGGGATGGGTGGGCGAGGTGCTAAGGGACATGGTTTAGTGATTGATGGGAATGGTTGGACTCAATGATCTGGTGGGTCTTTTCCAACCTGGTGATTCTATGATTCTATGAAATGTGGGACCTGCAGGAAGCCACTTGCCCTGCAGGGGTGGAGGCAAAGAGAAATCCATGGATGTGTCTGTTCCTGTCTGTGATGAGACAGGCTTGGGGATGTCACATTAAGCCCACCCTCCCTTCTACTTCAGGGGACCCCACCACCACGAAGAAGCTCCTGGTGCTCAGCCCCAGCTCTGCCATCCGCCTGGAGGCCAGGGTTGACTTCAGTCCTGACATCTCCCTCAAGATCTACGTGGACCAATGCTACTGGACCAGCTCAGATCAGTCGGGACGCTCCAGGAGGGTCTCCGTGGTGGTGAACAGCCGTGGGTCAGTGTCTGTGGCACTGGGGTTGGAGGTGGGAGCATCCTGAGGTCCTGCAAGACCCTTTGATGGGGAGGAATATCCAGGGCCTGGCAACAGCCTGGGGATGTCCCTGTGTTGCTCTCCTGCCTTAGGTGCCTGCATGGGCAGAAGCTGGAGAGTGTGTCCATCCAGCACCACAGAGGGACATCTGCCCTCCAGCTCGCCATCCCAGCTCCTGTGCTGGAGGAGGAGAACGAGGAGGGGAAGGTGAGGCTGGGGTGATGTCCTTGGTGGTGGGACATCAGGCAGCCTGCTGGCTATGACCTGGGGCTCCTGAACCATCATCCCTCCAAGAGCATCCCGCTCCAGGGTGTGCGGGAGGAGAGCAGGGTCCCCAGGAAGGATGCGGAGGTGGCATGTCCTGCCTGGGGCTGGTGTCTCCACAGATCTACGTGCACTGCCTGCTGACAGTGTGGGGCCCCACCAGCAACCAGGGGCGCGGTTCCAGGTCCTGCTTCTACAGCCAAGCCACGGCCAGGTAAGTTTGGCCTCACCATGGGTGGTTGAGCAACAAAGCTGGTGAAAGGGCTGGAGAACAGGCCTTATGAGGAGCGGCTGAGAGAGCTGGGGTTGTTTAGCCTGGAGAAGAGGAGGCTGAGGGGTGACCTCATTGCTCTCTACAACTACCTGAAAGGACGTTGTAGAGAGGAGGGTGCTGGCCTCTTCTCCCAAGTGACAGGGGACAGGACAAGAGGGAATGGCCTCAAGCTCCGCCAGTGGAGGTTTAGGCTAGACGTTAGGAAAAAATTCTTTACAGAAAGGGTCATTGGGCACTGGAACAGGCTGCCCAGGGAGGTAGTTGAGTCACCTTCCCTGGAGGTGTTTAAGGCACGGGTGGACGAGGTGCTGAGGGATATGGTTTAGTGTTTGGTAGGAACGGTTGGACTCGGTGATCCGGTGGGTCTCTTCCAACCTGGTTATTCTGTGATTCTGTGCCCCGGGACTTAAGGAAGGGATTGTCCTCCTAGACTTGGTGCTAGTGAGGCTACACCTCAAATCCCGGGTTCAGTTTTGGGCCTCTCACCCCAGGAAGGACATTGAGGGGTTGGAGCGCGTCCAGAGAAGGGAACAGAGTTGGAGAAGGATCTGGAGAACAGGGGTGGGAATTGGGGTGGAGGCTGAGGACCCCCCAGACCCCTTTTTCTCAACTCTGTCCTATCCTTCCAGCTGGCACAATGCAGAGAACCCTTCCCGGAGCGCCCTGTGTCGCTGCTGTGACACTGGCTGTCCCCCTGGTGACACCCTCCCTGGAGAGCTGCCAGGTACCAGGGCTGGGCTGTGGTGGCCCCATGCAGATTTGGGATCTTAGGGGGCTTTCCTGGGGCCAGGATGGGTTGTATGAGCTTTGTCCTCCCACAGGGTTCCCTGGAGCTGGGATGATGCTCCACCAGGAAACGGTTGGACCATTGTTGGTGCAGAAGGAGAAGATGCCATGGTATGAAGGTGAGGGGAACACCCCTAACCCACCACCCTATGGCTCCAAACCCACTACCTCGGGTGCCAAAGCCACCTCTGACCGACCCCCGTTTTGTTTTTTCATTGCCCTCCCTAGCGCCGTGCCACACGGTGAAGAGGTTCCTGCTGGCTGGGCTGGCCCTGGTGGGCAGTGCCCTGGTGGCAGCTGCGCTGGTCGGGGGTGTCCTGGGGCTGGCCCTGGCCGTCTGGCGCAGGGGTAGGCACCGGCAGGCACCGCGGCGCCGGAGGCAGCAGCCTCCCTTCCACGCTGAGCTGCGGAGCGTGGTGGGAGCCCTGGTTCTCAGGGAGCAGGAGAAACGTGGCGAGGAGGGGCCAGGCTACAGCAGCCTCGTACAGAGCTTGGTATGAGCTGGTGACCGCTTCTTCCCCAATAAAGGGTGGATTTCTTTCCTATGAAGCTTCTCCTGGTGGTACCATGTGGCTTCTACCACAGGCTGGGGATGGGCACTGTACCTGGAAGCCACGTATCCTGGTGGGATCCAGGAGGATGCTGGCACGTCCTGGCTGGGGCAATTTGTGTTCCTGGAGGCACCACGAAAGAGCTTGGAGAACACAAGGTGTTCTCATCTCCAAAGAATGATCAATGCCTGGAAAAACAGTGTTTGAAAGAAAACACGCTGTCGGATGGACATGCTGTCTGACTTTCAAAGAACAGGCTAGAAAGCTGCCTGGAGGAGAGGGACCTGGGGGTGTTGGTTGACAGCGACTGAACATGAGCCAGCAGTGGCCCAGGTGGCCAAGAAGGCCAATGGCATCTTGGCTTGGATCAGACACGGTGTGGCCAGCAGGTCCAGGGAGGTTCTTCTCCCTGTGTACTTGGCACTGGTGAGACCGCTCCTCGAATCCTGTGTTCAGTTCTGGGCCCCTCACCACAAGAAGGATGTTGAGGCTCTGGAGCGAGGCCAGAGAAGAGCAACGAAGCTGGTGAGGGGGCTGGAGAACAAGGAATGGAATGGTTGGACTCGATGATCCGATGGGTCTTTTCCAACCTGGTTATTCTATGATTCTATAATTACGGCCAGTCCCAGGGATAGGCCATGAGGCTGGCAGGAGGTGTAGAGGGATGGAGAGTGGTTCCAGGTCAGACCTGGGTGTGCTGGTGGGGGTGGTCAGGGCTGCTCAGGGCATGAAGGGACGCCCCACTCCAGGGTGCAGAGAGACCATAGAATGGTTTGGGTTGGAAGGAACCTCAAAGCCTGTCCAGTTCCATCCCCCTGCCATGGGCAGGGACACCTCCCACAGGATCAGGTTGCTCCAAGCCCCATCCAACCTGGCCTTGAACACCTCCAGGGATGGGGCAGCTGCTGTGCCAGGGCCTCCCCACCCTCACAGCAAAGTTCTTCCCAAGATCTCATCTTGATCTTGCCTCTTTCAGCTCAAACCTGCTCCCCCTTATAACAAGATAAGATCCAGGTGCAGAGCCAGGGGTTGGGACCCAGCTGGGCCCCTAGGAGGGGACACAGGAGGGAGTCCCCCCCAGCCCTGCCACCGCCGTGGTCCCTGAGCATGGCCCGACACAGGGTCAGTCTTGAAATGGTTTATTAGGACCAGCCATGGGGCAGAGTAGCCACTCCAGGGCCACCACTTGTGTGAGGGTTCACAGTCGCTGGGTCACAGTAGAAGGGTCACAGCACCCCGAGGACAGTCGCGTGCCTCAGTTTCCCCCACGTGGAGGGGTCAGTGTGGGGCTGGGGGTTCTCCTGGTGCCCCGTAGAGCTTGCGGAGGCTGGAGTCCATCAGGAAATCCACAGTCCTGGGGGGTAAGAGGGAGTCCCAGAGGGTTAATGAGGCTATATTGAGGGTGGGGGGCTGGCAGGGCTGTCCCCACGCTCTGGGGACCCTGTCCCTGATGTCACCAAGGCCAGAACCAGGCTGCTAATCCCCGGCTCAGCGGCTGCTCCTGCTAATCCTTATCCCTGTGCTTGCAGGGCTGTGGCCTGGCTGGACCCTGGCAAAGCCCCTCTGAGCTGGGGACACCCCCAACCCCAGCAAAGCCCCTTTGGAGGAGCAGGGAGGCCCCTGACCCCCTGGAAAGCCCCTCTGGGGGGTGTGCCCCCCCCCCCCTCTGTTTTGGGGACCCCATGCCCAACAAATGCCCTCTGGGGTGGGGAGCCCCTCACCCACTCCCAAGAAAGCCTTGTTGGACTGGGGACCCCCCTGGCAAAACCCCTCAGGGGGCACGTTGGGGACCCCTTTCTGGGGTGGGACCCCCACTAGTAAAGCCCCTCTGGGGTAGAGACACCCCTCTGCTTTGGGGACCCCCCCCTTGCTTTGAGGATCCCATCCCCAGCAAAGCCCTTTGGGTGTGAAGACCCTCCCTGCTTTGGGGACCCCCACAAGTGCCCCTCTGACTTGGTGACCCCTGTCTGGGATGGAGTCACCCTTCTCAAAGTCCCCACGGGGTTGGAGACCCCTTAGTCCCCTGTGGGACCCTCCCCCAGCCCCTCCTGGGCCCAGTCCCTGGGGGCAGCGGGGCTGGGGTCCCCGTACCGGTCGATGGGGGTGATGATGACGGGGATGGCCGCCAGCCCCAGGGCGGTGGTGGCCCAGCGGCGCAGGGGCAGTGGCCAGCGGGTGAGGGTGCCCAGCAGGGCCAGCGAGGCGGCGCACAGCCGGTTGATGGTGAAGCCCGGGATGGCCACCGAGGCCAAGCTCTGCCACACGAACGTGTCCACCACGGCCACCCCGACGCGTGTCGTGTCCTGCGGGTGAGCCTGGTGGGGGGACAGGGGGGTCAGTGGGGTGGCAGGGGGCAGCTGGGGGGGGGGTTGGGGACAGGGTGGCACTCACAGCGGCAGCTCGCCGGCCCTTGTCGATGGCATCGGCGGTCACGTAGGCGGTGGCCACGCCGTAGCTGGCCCAAACCACGGGCACCGGCACCAGCGAGCGGAACGACTCGCCCACCTCATTGGCGTAACCTGGGGGTGGGGAGGGTGTTAGTGGGGCTGGGGATCCACTGGGCCCCCCAGGGCATCCCTGCGTCACCCCAGTTGTGCTCATGTCCACCCAGTACATCTCTGTGTCCCCCCCAGGCTGTCCCCATGTCTCCCCCAAGAGTATCCCTAAGATCTTCCTGATGTTCCCATGTCTCCCCACGGCATCCCTGTGCCCTTAACCTCAAGGTGTTCCCCTGTGTCCCCTCCCAAGGATGTCCCTTGTCACCAGGAGCAGGAATGCATCCTGGGTAGGGTTTTCAGAGCAGCCAGGTCACCTCAGACCCGCGTGACACGGGGATGGCTGTGCTGTGGGTGACTAGCGACAGCATCTCATGCCGGTACCTGGTGTCAGCGTGTGGCGTGCAGCGGTGGCATCTGGCACTGGCACCCAGTGTCACTGCCTGGTACCTGTGATCCATCCGTACCCACACCCCATGCTACACCCGATCTCGGATGCTGTGCCCAGAGCTGGTACCCCTGCTCTGTGTTGGTGCCGGGTACCCGATACACGGTGCCTGTGCCCGGTGTCAGACCCCAGTACCCGTGCCCCTTGCTCTGTGCTAGCGCCCGGGACCCAGTACTCGTGTCCCTCGCTCTGTGTCAGTGCCTGGTGCCCATTGCTCGGTAACAGTGCCCGGTAGCCGGTACTCATGCCTCTTGCTGGGTGCCCGGTGCCAGTAGCCAGTATCAGATCCCGGTACTCGTGCCCCTTACCCGGTGCCAGTACCCGGTGCCCGTGCCCCTTGCTCTGTGCTAACGCCCGGTACTCACGTCCCTTGCTCTGTCAGTGCCCAGTGACAGTGCCCGGTGCCCGGTATTCAAGCCTCTTGCTCGGTGCCCATCACCCGGTGCCAGTACCCGGTATCAGATCCTGGTACTCGTGCCCCTTACCCGGTGTCAGATCCCAGTGCCTGTTCCCCTAGCTCTGTCAGCGCCCGGTGCCCGTGCCCATTGCCCGGTGACAGTGCCCGGTACCCGGTATTCGTGCCTCTTGCTCGGTGCCCACCACCCGGTGCCAGTACCCGGTGCCCGTGCCCCTTGCTCTGTGCTAGCGCCCGGTGCCCGTGTCCCTGTCCCGGTGCCGGCGCTCACCCAGGTACCGCACCCACGTGTCCCGGTAGAGGTCAGGCTCCGCCGCCCCCATGGCGTGCGCTCCCGTTCCCGCCCCCCGCCATAAGCCCCGCCCCCCGCCACAAGCCCCGCCCCCAATAAGCCCCGCCCCCTCGCCTTCCGCCCGGCTCAGACATGGCGGGGGCGGCGGCACCACGTGACCCCGGGGGGGCGGCACTGGCGGGGTGTTGGGGGGGGGTAGGAGGAGGCGGTGATGGGGCTGGGGGTGCGGGAGCAGCTGGTTACGGGGCCAGAAGGGCCGGTTATGGAGCGGGTCATGGGGCCAAGGGGGCAGGAGGGTCCGGTTATGGGGCTGGGGAGGGCAGAAGGAGCCAGTTGCGGGGCCAGAGGGCTGGGGGGCAGGAGGGGCTGGTTATGGGGCGAGGGGGGACAGGTGTGGGGCCAGTTATAGGGCTGGGGAGGATCAGGAGGGGCACTGATGGGGCCAAGGGGGCGAGAGGGACCACTTGTGGGGCTGGGGGGAGCTGTTATGATGGTGGTTGTGGGGCTGAGAGGGGCAGGAGGGGCTGGTTATGGTGCTAGTTATGGGGCTGGGGGACAGGAGGGGCTGGTTATGGTGCTAGTTACGGGGCTGGGGGACAGGAGGGGCTGGTTATGGTGCTAGTTACGGGGCTGGGGGACAGGAGGGGCTGGTTATGGGACTGAGAGGGGCAGGAGGGGCTGGTTATGGTGCTAGTTATGGGGCTGGGGGACAGGAGGGGCTGGTTATGGGACTGAGAGGGGCAGGAGGGGCTGGTTATGGGACTGAGAGGGGCAGGAGGGGCTGGTTATGGTGCTAGTTATGGGGCTGGGGGACAGGAGGGGCTGGTTATGGGGCTGAGTGGACTGGTTTTGGGGCCAGGGAGGCAGGAGTGGCTGGTGGTGGGGCCAGTTATGGGGCTGTGGTGGCATGAGAGACTGGTTATGGGGTGAGGGCAGCAGCAGAGCCTGGTTATGGGGCTGGGTGAGCAGGAAGGGCTAGTTTGGAGGCTGGTTATGGGATTGGGTGAGCAGGAAGGGCTAGTTTGGAGGCTGGTTATGGGGCTGGGAGACACAAATTAGAGGAGGCCCCGCTCGGTCCATTCCTTTACTCCCCTGCCCCACACCACAGCGGAGGGTGCAGGACCCACATAAGGCACAGAGACGAGGGGACCCTGGCGCTCGGCCCCCTTCTTCCACCTTTGGAGCACGGGGGTGCCGCCGGCCCAACCGTGGGGTCCCCGCGGAGTTAGGGGGCAGCACTAGGGGCTGTGGTTGGGGGTCCCCTCGCTGGTCCTGTCCTCCAGCGCCTGGATCTGCTGGGCGGAGGTGGTGTCGGGCAGCAGCACCTCCACGCTGTAGCTCACCTTCTTGGCATGCAGGTAGCTGTAGGTGTTGTCGAAGCGCAGGACGTCTGCGGGAAGGACGAGGACCTCAGGGATATGGGGAGGTCATAGAATCATGGAATGGGTTGGGTTGGAAGGGACCTCAAAGCCCATCCTGTTCCAGCCAAAGGCAGGGACGCTTCCAACTGGATCAGGGGCTCCAAGCACCATCCAGCCTGGCCTTGAACACCTCCAGGGATGGGGCAGCCACCACTGCTCTGGGCAACCTGGGCCAGGGCTTCCCCACCCTCCTTGTGAAGAATTTCTTCCTAATGTCCAGTCTAACTCTCCCCCCTTCCAATTTAAAGCAGTTCCTCCTCATCCCACCACTCCAGGCACTTGTAAGAAGCCCCTCCCCAGCTTTCCTGGAGCCCCTTCCAGTACTGGAAGCTGCTCTAAGGTCTCCTCAGAGCCTTCTCCAGGTTGAACAACCCCAACTCTCTCAACCTATCCTGGTACAGCAGGTGCTTCAGCCCTCGGATCATCCCCATGGACTCCTCTGGACCCTTTCCAACAGTTCCATATCCTTAGTTCCCCCAGGTGTCCCCAAGGGAATTGGAGGGAGGGGTCACTCACAGATGCCGGGTGTGGAGCAGGTGAGGGAGCCGTCCTCGGGCACCAGGTGGGCGTTGTAGCGTTGGTTGGGGTAGACCTCGGTCATGGCGCCTGCCCGTTGGCGCTCCCCAACTTTGGTCTTCAGGTACACCCCGAAGCCCACATCGGCCCCTTCCGACCTGAACTGCCACCTGGATGGAAAGAATCAGGGAAGAAGAGCTGGGGACACCTACCTTTGTCACCTGTCCTCTCCCACCGTGGTACGGAGCCCCCTCCTCACCTGAGAACGCAGCCGGGGAAGAGGATCTCGTACTCAACTTGGTGGGATGAGCCACGGTTGACCACCACCGTGTGCTCGTACTGCTGCGTCAGCTGGTCCTGCATATAGTAGTGCTGGGGCACGTCCCCTCCATAGTTGATCTGGAAGGGGATGGAGATGGATGTGGGTACAGGGGGACACCTTGTGCACCCCCTGAGGACGTGGCGGGGCTTCTCCTACCTTGCTGGAGCACTTGGGGTCACCATCGGGGTCTGTCAGGGTGCCCCCGTACTCCACGGGGATCTGTGCGGGGTCAATGTGCTGCTGCAGAACCTCCTTCCAGTTGGCTGGGGGGTGGAGGACAGCAGGGTTTGGGGTACCATGACCCATGCAGGGAGTCCCCAGGGTTGAGGTCACAACCCTGGGCAGGATGAAAGGAGAAGGGAGAGGTGGAGCCCCATTTTCGGGTTCCACCACCAGGGGAACACCTTGGGGAGCGGTTGGGACTCACATCCCAGCACCACGACCTTCTTGCGAGTATCCTCACTCAGGAAGTGCTTGACGAGGTTGTAGGCCACCGGGAAGATCCTGGGGGCTGGAGGTGGATGGGGGATGTTAAGGTGGGGGTCAGCACCCGGCTGGGATGGGATTGGGACCCCGGGGCTGAACTCACCCTTCACAATAAAGAGGTGCTTGAGGGACTCAGGGTAATTCTCCTCGAACATGGTCAGGAGCTGCAGGATGGGTAGAGCTCCAGGTCATCCCCCATCCCATGTACCCGCCAGGGCATGGGGGAGCACAGAATCATAGAATCATAGAATCACCAGGTTGGAAAAGACCCATCGGATCATCAGGTCCAACCATTCCCACCAATCACTAAACCATGCCCCTCAGCACCTCATCCACCCGTCCCTTAAACACCTCCAGCGAAGGTGACTCAACCCCCTCCCTGGGCAGCCTGTTCCACTGCCCAATGACCCTTTCCATGAAAAATTTTTTCCTAATGTCCAGCATGAACTTCCCCTGGTGGAGCTTGAGGCCATTCCCTCTCGTCCTGCCCCCTGTCACTTAGAAGAGCCCAGCTCCCTCCTCTCCACAACCTCCTTTCAGGTAGTTGGAGAGAGCAATGAGGTCTCCCCTCAGCATCCTCTTCTCCAGGCTGAACACCCCCAGCTCTCTCATGGTGGGGAGCAGGCCAGGACCCCCCCCCGCCCACCCCAAAATGCTGGGGGCAAGGAAGCACAGGGCACCCACCGGGACCCACTCTTGCATCATCTCTCAGGGCCATGAGTCAACCGGGATCCCTGTGTCACACTGTAGCTGGGGACGGCCACCATCCCCAGCCAAAGAAGAGGGTCCCATAGGGAGGCCCTCACCTCCGAGTACGTTTCCACAGCTGGCTTCCAGAGGTGCTTCAAGCTCAGGCCCTCGCAGTCATAGACCATCATCACCATCTCGATCTTCTTGCCCAGCTGGGACAGGAGGATGATGGGGCTCAGGCAGCGCCCCGCCCTGGTGGGGACCCATGGGAAAGGGGCTCCTGGCCAGCTCCAAGGGCAGGGTGATCCTCCATGGGCTGGTCCACCTGGCTAGGGCCTCCCCCCAGGTGCTGGTGGGGGCAGAAGTGGCATCGGGGCTGGTGTGGGTGCTGGGACAGGGACACAGGCTGGGGGACAGTGGGGACATGGGCTGGGGGGATGGACGGGACGTGGACTCAGTGGGCTGAGGGTGGTGGGATGGACCAGGCATGGACTTCAGTGATGGGGATGGACAGGACTTGGACTTAGCAAGCTTCAGAGGACATTGGATGGTGGGGAGGACATTGGGAGCTGGGGACAGACCAGACACAGACTTAGGTGGTGAAGATGGACAGGACACAAGCTTAGGGGCCGGGGAGAATATCGAGTGGTAGGGATGAGCCAGACATGGACTCACAGAGCTGGGAATGACCTTGGGTGGTGGGGATGGACAGGACATGGACTTGTGGGGTTGGGGAGGACATTGGGTGGTGGGAACAGAGCAGACATGGACTTAGGGGGTGAAGAGGACATTGGGTGGTGGGGACAGACCAGATATGGATATATGGAGCTGGCATGGACCTTGTAGGACTGGTGGGGCCATGGACTGGTGATGACAGTGGAGAGACAGACTGGTGGGGCTGGAGGGCATGGGCAGACAGGGTGTGGGCAGGCAAGGTCCCACCTTCTGGCTCTGCTTCTCACACTCATGCCGCAGCACCTCGCAGTCGCGGAACTTGTTCTTCAGCAGGTCCTGCTTGGAGGCGGAGTAGAGCAGCCCTTTGGCATCCAGCGGGCCAATGATCTCATACCAGACCGGGCTGCCTTCCCGGTCGTAGCCGCACATCCCCCCGGACATGTATTTCCTGATCACCTATGGAGCACGAGGCACTTAGGGCAACCCAGGGAGGACCATCCTCTTTGGGGACACCCACCGTGGGCTGAGATCACCCACCTCTGGGGGCTCCCAGGTGATAATGTTGTCGGCGTCCATGTGCTTCCGGACCTCGACGTGCTGCGAGGAGCAGACAGAGTGAGGCGGGGTGAGGAGATTTGGGGACTCCCAGTCCCACCAGATAGAGTGCACCCCATGGTGAGGTCACCCCCATCAGGAGAGAGGGACTGGGGAGGTGGCCCGGGGCATCTTGTCCCATCTGCAGGTGTCCCCGCAGAAAGCAGGGTGCTCTCTCACCTTGCGGAGCATCGCCTCTGACTTGGGCAGGTCGAAGCATCGTGCTGGAAGAGAGCGGAGAGCTCAGCCCCGATGTCCCCTGGGGTCCCCCCCATCCCACCCCACCGTGTGCCCCAACCTGGGGTTACCTCGCAGCCATTTCAGGAGGAAATAGTCATCCTGGGAGGGCAGGGAGGGCAGCACGTCCTGCAGGTTCTCCCGAAACTAGGGGGGACAAGAGGGATTGTTGGTGGCAGGGGGTGTGGGGACCAGTGAAGCCAAAGCCCCAGGGGTGCAGGTTTGTTCCCCCCCAAAAAAGCTGAAGCCAGGATGCTTTTGGAGGAGCAAAGGGACAGCCCTGACCCCATTCCTGTCACCCTGGGGACAAGCAGCCGGTGTCCGTGCCCCACCTGGCAGGGCACCATCCCCAGGCTGGCTGCCAAGCACCCATGTCCCCAAACCGGTCCCCTTGCGCAAGGGTGCGAGTGGGGGCTGCCACTACCCAGCTCCCCAGGGATGTCCCACTGGCCACCGTCACCCCACGGGGACCAGCTAGATGGGTCAGCCCCACCATCCCTGGTGGCATCCACGTCCCCCTGCTCCAGTGCCACCCCAGCAGGCAGGAGGATGCCAAAACGGCACGTTAGGGGGTGTTGGAGCACCCTCACCCTGATGGGACCAGCTAGACTTGTCCCCAGTGCCATCACTGGTGACATTTTTCAGGATGGAGCTGCTCACCGCGTGTCCCCCTACTCCAGTGTTACCCAGCGGGGTGCCAGGAACCAGCTGGACCAGTGTCCCCCCACCATCACCGGTGCCATCCTGTGGGATGGAGCTGCTCGCCGCTTGTCTCCCTGCTCCGGTGCCACCTCAGTGGTGCCAAAATGAGGGGTTTTGGGGTGTCGGGGCACCCTCACCCCATGGGACCCGGCTGGACTGAACCCCTCCCACACATCACCCGTGACATCCTTTGGGATGGAGCCGTTCGCCGTGTGTCCCCCTGCTCCAGTGAGCACAAAGGTCCCAAAATAGGGGGGTCAGGGGGGCTGGGGCACCCTTGGCACGCAGCCCCGCTTGCCCCAGCCAGGCTGTGGCCCAAATCTCCGTACCAGACCGGGACCTCGCCTTAATGAGGCTGATTAGCTTATCTCCCGCTGAATTTAGGTGTAACTAAACCCGGGATTAGCTTCTTCACCCAAAGGAAAACAAGGTGCTGACCAACAGGTTTCACAGCTCGCCCTTCTCGCCCACCCCTCGCCGTGGGGGCACCGGGAAGGTTTCGGCTCCGTGCCCAGCAGCCCACGGGGTCATTGCCCGCCGCTGGAGTTTGGTTGGGTTGGAAGGGCAATGATAAGATAAATTTGCTGGCGTTGCAGAGTGGAATAAGCCGGGATCAAGCGCGGCAGCTTGGCGAGGTGACAGTGACAGAGGTGGCCTTGGTCACCGCCGTGGGGTGGGTGGCAAGGGAACCAGCACCACTGCGGTTTGGCATCCTCGGTCCCAGCGGGGGTGGGGGGGCGTTTCCCAGGCGCTGGACTGGGAGAACTGGGAGGTTCCCACTAGTGCCCGGTTTCAGGGAGCCTCAGGTTGCCCAGATCCCCGTCTCCACCTGGGATGGGGCTTCCCCAATGGGCAGAGCCACGGAGGGGTCAGCTGTGGGGTTTGGGCTCCGGGGGTCCTCCAGCACTGGGATTTGGGGGTGATGCCTGGGGGTTTGGGCTCTGGGACCTGGAGCTGGGGGTGATGCCTGGGGGTTTGGGCTCTGGGACCTGGAGCTGGGGGTGATGCCCAGGGGTTTGGGCTCTGGGACCTGGAGCTGGGGGTGATGCCCAGGGGTTTGGGCTCTGGGACCTGGAGCTGGGGGTGATGCCTGGGGATTTGGGCTCTGGGACCTGGAGCTGGGGGTGATGCCCAGGGGTCTGGGCTCGGTGAGCTCCCCAGAACTGGGAGCTGAGCATGATGTTTGGGATTTTGGGGGCTGGGACCACACGGGACCAGGAGCAGAGGGTGATGCCCGGGAGTTTGGGCTCTGGAACCGGGATTTGGGGGCGATGCCTGGGGGTTTGCACTCCGTGACCGGGAGCTGGGGGCGATGCCCGAGGGCTTGGGCTCCAGGACCGGGATTTGGGGGTGATGCCCGAAGGTTTGGGCTCCAAGACCTGGAGCTGGGAGTGATGCCCGGGGGTTTGCGCTCCGGGACCTGGAGCTGGAGGTGATGCTGGGGGGTTTGGGCTCCGGTACCGGGAGCTGGGGGCGATGCCCGGGGGTTTGTGCTCCAGGACCTGGAGCTGGAGGCGATGCTCGGGGGTTTGTGCTCCAGGAGCGGGAGCTGGGAGCGACGCCCGAGGGTTTGCGCTCCGGTGCCGGGAGCGATGCCCGCGACGGCGAAGGCAGCCCCCGCCCCCCCGCAGCATCCCCGGCCGCCGGTGCCGGCTCACCTGGGCCAGCGCCTCCGCCTGCCGCGGGCTCAGGTCCCCGACGCGGCCGCTCATGGTCCCGGGGCCGCGGCGGCTCTGCGGGGCGGGAGGCGGCGGGTTGGGGCGAAGCCGCGGACACGCCCCCGGCCCGAGCCGGGCTGGACACGCCCCCTCCCGCCACGCCCGCAGCGATTGGTCAGCGCCGTCTCTGGCCACGCCCACCGCCTCTGATCATCATTGATGTGGCCACGCCCCCTTCCCGCCACGCCCGCAGCGATTGGTCAGCGCTGTCTCTGGCCACGCCCACCTGCTTCGGTCCTCATCCATTAGGCCACGCCCCCTTCCCGCCACGCCCGCAGCGATTGGTCAACGTCCCGCCTGGCCACGCCCACCTGCCCCGACCCGCATCCATTAGGCCACGCCTCCTTCCCGCCACGCCCACAGCGATTGGTCAGCGCTCGGTCTGGCCACGCCCCCCACCCCCGGCCTTGGACATCGACCCCGCCGCGGGCCCCGCCCCAGGAGCCCAGCGGGTGGGTCCCGGCCACCAACACCCGCCTGGGAACCGTTGGCGTCCCAGGGGACCATGCGTGTCCCGTGGAATAGTGGAAGTCCCATGAAGTCGTACGTGTCCCATGGAAGTCCCATGGAGCCATGGATGTCCTTTGGAGCTATGGATGTCCCATGGAGGTATGGATGTCCTTAGGAGCCATGGATATCCCTTGGAGCTACATGTGTCCCATGGATGTCCCTTGGAGCCACGGATGTCCCTTGGAGCCACATGTGTCCCATGGATGTCCCAAGGCGCCATGGCTGTCCCTTGGAGCCATGGATGTCCCATGGAGGTATGGATGTCCTTAGGAGCCATGGATATCCCTTGGAGCTACATGTGTCCCATGGATGTCCCTTGGAGCCACGGATGTCCCTTGGAGCCACATGTGTCCCATGGATGTCCCAAGGCGCCATGGCTGTCCCTTGGAGCCATGGATGTCCCATGGAGGTATGGATGTCCTTAGGAGCCATGGATATCCCTTGGAGCCACATGTGTCCCATGGATGTCCCTTGGAGCCATGGATGTCATTGGATCCATATGTGTCCCATGGATGTCCCTTGGAGCCATGGATGTCCCTTGGAGCTATGGATGACATTGGAGCCATACGTGTCCCATGACTGTCCCATGGAGCCATGGCTGTCCCTTGAAGCCATGGATGTCCCTTGGAGCCACACACGTCCCTTGGAGCCACACACATCCCGTGGAGCAATATGTGTCCCATGGACGTCCTGTGCAACTGTACAGGTCCCATGGAGCCATGGATGCCCTGCGGAGCCATACATGTCCCACGGAGCCATACATGTCCCATGGATGTCCCAAGGAGCCATGGATGTCCCAAGGAGCCATGGATGTCCCATGGAGCAATGAGGAACCATTGTCTTGTGAAACCATTGAAGTTGGGTGAAGCCATATGTGTCCCATAGAGCCATGGATGTCCCATGAAGTCATTCATGTCCCACACAGCCATCTGTGTCCCATGGCCCTATGAATGTCCCACAGAGTCACCCGTGTCACATGGACCTATGAGTCCCATGGAGCCCTGGATGTCCTATGGAGTCATCCATATCCCATGAACCTCTAGCCACCCCACAGAACCGTTCACACCCTGTTTGTGTCCCATGACACAGGTCCTAGGGACACGTGCCCTCCACACGGTAGCAGCCCTGTGACCACCTGTCCTGGCCTGAGCTGGACCTGGATGGGGTTCCAGGCTGTTGTTTACGGCACAGCCGATCCCACGGCAATCCAGATGCTTGCCCGTGTGGCCAAACTGGCTCTGCTGGTGGCTGTGGACACAGGGGCCCTGCCCGCCTTGCCACTAAAACCTCTGGGGTTGCAACAGGTCTGGGGACACGAGGGACACTGGGGACACACCCAGACCAGTCCCAACCACCGCACTGAGTCCTTGTCCCCGGCATGGCCCCTGCCAAAACCAGGTCAACGCTAGGGCCGGTAGGGTGGCTAATCCGGCAAATCCCCCCAGCGGCACACGCGCCAGGGACACGTGGCCGGAGTGGAGCTGGGACGGTGGCACCATCAGGGCTGCCTGGGATGGGGACGGACGGGGGATGTTGAGGAGGCAGTTGGGTTTTTGGGGTACACGGGGGTTGGTGCGTGACCGTGACACCCAGGCATGTGGTGAGGGGTGAGGGTGTCCGTGTGTGCGGGGCTGCGCGTGTCCCCGAGCACCCCTGGCTGTGTTCCCATGTCCCCATGGGGCCCCCGCACACTGCTGTGTCCATAGGGAAGCGGGGCCATGGGGAGCCGTGTCCCCTCTCTGTCCCTGTCCCTGTACTGGTGCCAGTCCCAGACTTGGTGCCAGTGCCTGTCCCTGTCCCTCTTCTGGTCCCGCTGCATGTCCTGGTCCCTGCCCCTCTCCCAGTGCCTCTCCCACTCTCCCTGTCCCCATCCTTTATCCCTGTTCTCATCACCTGTCCCTGTTCCCATCCCTTGTCCCTATCCCCATCCCCATCCCCATCCCCATTCCCCCTCCCTGTCCCCATCCCCTATCCCCGTCCCCATCCCCTATCCCTGTTCCTTATTTCTGTCCTTATCCCCTTTCCCTATTCCCATCACATATCCCTGTGCCTATCCCCTCTCCTGTTCCCACCTCCTGTCCCTGTCCCCTTCTCTTGTCCCCATCCCTGTTCCTATCCCCTATCCCTGTCCCTATCCCTGTCCCCATTCCCTCTCCCTGTCCCCATCCCTGTTCCTATCCCCTATCCCTGTCCCCATCCCTGTCCCCATCCCTGTTCCTATCCCCTATCCCTGACCCTCTCCCTGTACTCATTCCCTCTCCCTGTCCCCATCCCTGTTCCTACCCCCTATCCCTGTCCCTATCCCTGTCCCTATCCCTGTCCCCATTCCCTCTCCATGTCCCCATCCCCATTCCTATTCCCAGCAGGGGGCGCTGTGGGAGCTGTGACTCCTCCAATCCGCTGGGGGCGCTGTGACTCCTCCAAGCCGCGGGGGGCGCTGTGTCTCCCCGGGGGCCGCGGGGGGGCGCTCTGGGCGCCGTTGTGGCCGGGCGGTGTCGCTGGTTGCGATGGCGGCGCTGTCGCTGTCGGTGTCGCTGTCGCTGCTGTCGCTGTGCCGGGCCGGCCCCCCGCCCGCCGCCCGCGTGGAGGTGTCGGTGTCGGTGCCGGTGCCGGTGCCGGGCGTGGGCGGCGCGGCGGGGCCCGGGCGCTCCTACTCCCTGCGCGGGGCCGTGCTGGGCCGGGCGGCGCCGCGGGAGCGGGACGGGGCGGAGATCCGCGGCCGCCTGCTGCTCGTGAGCCCCGCACCGGGGAACAGGGGCTGAGGGGAACCGGGGGAGCCGGGGGCTGAGGGGAACCGGGACTGGGGGGAACCGGGACTGGGGGGAACCGGGGGCTGAGGGGTACCGGCACCGGGGGAACCGGGGGTCTAGGGGGAACCGGGGGCTGAGGGGAACTGGGAACCGGGGGAGCCGGGGGCTGAGGGGAACCGGGAATCGGGGGAACCAGGGGCTGAGGGGAACTGGCACCGGTGGAACCGGGGGCTGAAGGGAACCGGGGGAACGGGGGGTCTAGGGGGAACCGGGGGCTAGGGGGGCTGAAGGGAACCGGGGGCTGAGGGGAGCTGGCACCGGTGGAACCGGGAGCTGAGGGGAATCGGCACCGGGTAGCAGGGCACTGGGAGGATCGAGGGCTGAGAGCAACTGGGAACTGGCACGGGGGGAACCGGGGACTGGGGAGAACTGGGCACTGGAGGAACCGGGGGCTAAGGAGAACTGGGAACCGGGGGGATCTGCGGATGCTTGCTGGTCGTGAACCCCACAACGGGGGAAGGAGGGTGCTAGGCAGCCAGTGGGAAGCGGGCACCGATGGAATCAGCACCAGTGGAACTGGGGGCTGAGGGGAACCGGGTACTGGGGGGGATCCACAGCCGCCTGCTGCTCATGAGTGCCCATGCTAAGTCTGGGGACACTGGGGGAGCTGGGAGGAACGTAGCAGGGACTGGGTCCTGTCCCTTGTGCCTCCCCAGCTGCTGTCCCCGTCCCTGCATGCTTCCCGGGTCTCACGGGGGCTTTAGGGTGCCCTCAGCCCCGGGCTGTCCCCCTGACGATGCTGCCGTGCCCCCCAGGTGGGAGACGCAGAACCTGAGGTGGGGGCTGCCGAAAGCTGGATTGGCGTGGTGCCCGTGGGCGAGGAGCCGGCCGAGGGCCCGCGTGGCACCAAGGAGGAGTCCTTCACAGCCGCCGTCGTCAGCAAGGTGACTCGGGGAGTTCTCTCCACCCAGTCAGGGGCTGCTGTGGCCTTTGCTGGTCACAGCCCCACAGGGCACCTCCTGGGACATCTCCTCGCCAGATGGAGGGTCCTGGACTGTGTTTGATTATAGAATATTGGAAGGGTTTGAGTTGGAAAGGGCCTCAAAGCCCATCCAGTTCCATCCCTTGCCGTGGGCAGGGACACCTCGCACTGGATCAAAGTGCTCAAAGCGCCATCCACTCTGATCTTGCGTGGTGGCAGGATACTTCATCCAGGGCAAAGAGACGCCAGGTGCAGCAAAATGGGAGCTGAATGGGAACATGGTCCCCCTGCTGTCCCTGCCTGTCCTGCCCCCCAAGCTGATGCCCTCTTTCTCTCCACAGATGAAGCGAGCCCTGGTGCTGGGAGCCTCAGCCCTGCTCATCCTGGCGCTGAACCAGAATGCCATCCGGGAGGTAGGACAGTCCCGCCGTCAGGGCCCCAAGCTGCATTCATGCCCCGCTGACGGCTGTTGCTTTCCTCTCCGGTGCAGCTGGATGTTTCCCAGCTTCTTGCCAAGCCTGTGATCGTCATCCAGTCCTCGGACAACGTCACCAAGCTGCTGGGAGCGCTGCTGCGGTAAGGGCTGAGGCAGCAGGAGAGGCTGGGAGAGAGCGGGAGCTCCACACTTGGTCCTTTGCTGGGTCTTTGCCTGGCTGTGACAGCTGAGGGCTCACTGGGGACTCTGTCATCATGTTTGCTGGGCTGGTGTTGAGCTCACGCTATGCAGAGACTGGCTGGGGCTGAGACATGGCATTTCCAGGGAGGGTTTGAGCCTAATCCAGCCCTTCCTCAGGACTTGAGCACCTCCATGCATTCCCATGTGTCAGAAGAGGCTGAGACTGCCCTCAGCGAAGACGTTCAGTACCAATTAGCCAGACTGGCTGGTTATCAGCACAACACTGGCATCCCTACCACGCCTGCCAGGGTTTATCCTCGCCTCCGCTGGGGATTGTCCCCGCCACCACCCTTGCTGAGCTTTATTCTCTGCTGCTTGCAGTGTTAGGGCTCCATCAGTCCTTTTAGATGTGTTAAATCAGTGCAGCTGCTGTGGTGTTGCAGGTGGGGAAACTGAGGCACAGTGCTGGGATGGAGAGACCTGTCGGGGGCCACTCAAGGCTGGGCACTGGGGAGGGTGGGTCTTGTTGTCACCTCCCCTCTGTGTCCCCATGCCCCCCTCGCCCACAGCTCCTCATGGGCTACAGACCCTGTGGGGTTAAGGCTGCTCCTTGGCACTGGGATCGGGATTGATGCTCTTCTTCCCTTTCCTCACAGTGGGCTCCGGGCGACGGCAAAGATCACGTACCAGGCGGTGCTGCTGGAGAACCTGGTATGTAGGTCCTGCTCCTCTCCCTTCTCCCTCCTGGTGGGAGCCCATAGGAAGCCAAACTTCCCCAGGGAAGCCAAGCTGCAGGGAGCAGGAGCTGGATCCACAAAAGCCGTTGGAGCTGCCAGTGCCTCAGTTCCCACGATGCGGTGCAGCCATCGGCAACGCCGTCTCCTGCCTTGCAGGGAGTGACCCTCACCCTGTGGTCGACGTGCGGCCTCTCCCGCGGGGGCCTCTACGGGGAGTGGCAGGGGGTGATCTGCACGGGGGAGAACAGCTCCCAGGTCCAGGTACGGGCACCAGCTCCGCGTGGAACCAGGCTTCGCGGCACAGGGGTGGTGACGATGGCGGGGCCGGGAGCAGAGCGGGGTTCCCTGAGTGCCTGCTGTCCCTCCAGAAGTACCTCCAGCAGCTGTGGAACGCCATCCTGCTCATCGCCCTGCTCCTCTGCACCGGGCTGATGGTGCAGGCCCAGCGGCAGTCGCGGCAAGACCCATCGGAGCAGGATGCCGAGGTGAGAACATCTCCATTCTGCGTTTTGCTTTGGGAGGACCACAGCCCAGGCCTGACCCTCGGCTCTGCCTTCGCAGCTGGACCTGAAGCAGCACATTCGGCGACGGCTCTCGGCGCTGAAAACCCGGCGGTACCATCCCGGCAAACCGCTCCGCAGCCGGGCCTGCGAGATCGATAGCTGCGCCGTCTGCTTGGACCAGTTCCACAAGAGCCAGGTAGGGACTGAGAGGACTGGAGATGCGCTGGGAGGCCTGGAGCCCGGCCTGGTCACAGCTCGGTGCCACCCACGCTCCTGCCAGCCCTTTGTGGGCTGGGGTGTCCGTGCGGCAGGGGATCCTCAGGCAGCTGGGGTCACATCCCCGTCCCTCTCCGCAGTGGCTGCGGGTGCTGCCCTGCTCCCACGAGTTTCACCGGGACTGCGTGGATCCCTGGCTCCTCCTGCAGCAGACTTGCCCGCTCTGCAAGCGCAATGTCCTGGGTGAGAGCCGCACCTGTGCCGGGGCGAGGGCTGGGGAGGAATCGGAGCCCCTCGGGTTCCCCGTGATGCCCTTTGTCCTTGTCCCTTCCAGGGAACTGCTGCACGGAGAGCTAGCCGGCCCGACGGATGGACAGACTCTGGGGACAGACCCATTGCCACTCCGGGGAGAGGGAGGGGGGCAGGGGGTGCTGGGTAAGCAGCGCTCGCTGCCGGAAGGGGGTCGGCGCAGCTGTGCCCATCGCGGCGCTCGGCCCTCCGGAGAGTGAAGGATCTCGGAGCTCTCCTGCTGGGCCTGAGTAGAGGGGTGGGGGGCGCAGGGGAACGGGTGCTGGGGAAGGAAGCAACAGGGGAACCCATGGGCGTAGTGGGGTGGGGGCGCAGAGGCTGGAGGCAGGGAGAGCCCCGGCTTGGCTGTACTCCCTGCTCATAGCAATTTTTCTAAGTGTTTTAGGATTTTTTTCCTCTAGTTTTGGCTGTGCTGTGTCTGAGCCCCTCAGCGCTGGTTGGCTGACAGATGGGCCAGAGGGTGCTGGGCGACCGGGCGCTTCGCCACAGAGGTCAACAGGGCAAAACGTTTTATTTATACTAACTTATTAGAAAGGATGCCACGAGTCAGTTGCAGGGACAGAACGGGCGTGCTGCAGTGGCCGGGAACTCACCGCGAGCCCCCAGTGGCTCCTGTTTTGCGTGGTGGCCAAAGGCTGCCGGGCTGCAGCATTGCACGTGTCCATCTCTATTAAATACGGAGCAAGGAGAGGCTGCCGTGTCCTGTGTTCAATGTGGACAAGGGGTAGGATGGCTCCCTCCGAGCTGTGCGATGTGTGGCAGCCCAGAGCCATCCTGCGTGGGTGGCTCGGTGGTCCTCGGCCCCTCGGAGTGCTTGTAGCTGCCAGCAGCACCAGGAGAGTTGCTTTCCCAGGCAAAACAGTTCTTGGTGTGAGCCAACTTAGGCTGCGCCCAGGCATCCGGGTAACGAGCTGTACCAGGGCCTCCAGCAGCCGCTCTTCGAGCTCTAGCACCTGGGAATGGCCCTGGCTCCGCACACTTTCCTGCTTCGAGGCCTCCTTGCCTGCCAGCTGGGGAAAGCTGCTCCCAGCAGGGTTTCTCCAGGGCCACTGTGCTGAGGGAGCAGGGAAGGAGCCACCAGCCCAGCCCCCAGTGCCATCACCCTCGCTTGTGCCACAACCCATAGTGTTTCCCAATGGAGAGGGACAACTGGGCAAGCTGCACAGACCTGTTTGGGGCCACAGGACTGCAGAAAACAAAGTGAAACAACAACCTGGGGCCTGTTGATAGCTGAGCCATGCAAAACCGCTGCAGGGACCGTCACCCAGGCTTCCAATGCCCGCTGCGTGTGGGCTTGGCGGATTTCCCAAGGGAACGCGCCTTCTTGATACACAAACGGCAGGTAACGAGGTCCTGTGGGGCAGGGCAGGTGGCTGCTGGCTGAGCGCCTCGGCTCCGCGTTCATCTCATCAACGTTTATTTGCCGTGCGGTGGGACGGGAAGGGGGCTGCTCTGGCCCTGCCCCTGGGCTCGAGGGGCCTGAACCCCAGGCCCTCAGCTGGGTGCAGGACACAGCGTCCAGCCTTGAGCGCGGGCTCTGCCGAAAGCGGCTTCAGCCTCTGCCTGCTGAGATCTCGCTGCCAGGCGTCACCTAGGAGTCTGAGTGTCCCTGTGCTGTCCCTGCTGTCTCCGCTGCTCCGCCGCCTGTAGGTGGTGGGAGCATTTAGAGGGAAAGAAGAGGAGGGAAGCTCCCTAGCCCCTTCCTTGGAGTTCTGACTCACCTTGCGCCCTGCCCCACAGCCTTTTCGCCAAGCAGAGACTGCAGCGGGACGAGCTGGGGGAGAGAAGAGGTGGTTAAACTTCCCCCCGCGCTCACATTCGCTCCCGGGAGTGAGTGACCCTGGCGCGCTGCCCCTGCGGACGTGCTGCAGTGAGCCTGGCTCTGCTTGGCCACTCTGGCTTGGAATGCATCAGGTGAGAGCACACAGATTGCAGCCCCCGCCCAGGATTGCAGGAAGGCAGGATCAGGCCCTGGGATTGCAGCCCACACCCAGCTCCATCCACTCTGGAAGCAGCTTTGTGTCCAGCTTAGCCCCAAATAGGCAGGAGGAGCAGCCAAATTGCAGAGGACGTTGCACAAGATGCCCCACGGCATTTTCTGTGACGAGAGAACCATCCACAGAGGAGGTGGGACAGCGCTGGGGCTGCAGGGTTGTTCTTGGGGATGCAGTGTCCCCCTGTCCCTGCGGCACCCAGCTCGCCCTGGCCTGGGCACAGCCTCACCTTCAGCCCGCCCCGCTCAGCAACCGCCTTCACCTTGGCGAGCGCAGACCTGAGCCGCACGTTCTCCTGCTCCAGCACACTGATGCGGATGCTGTTGGCTTGTAGCTGCCTCTCCATGTCCTCAGTCAAATTCCCAGTGCCTGCAAACCAACCACGGCGTCCTTGCAGCAGGAGCCAGAGCTCAGCCGCCTGCCTGCTCCGAGGTGTTGGCAGCAGCCCTCCTGCCTCCCGAGAGGGACAACTGCCTCCTGGAAAGGGTCTGTCCCAACCAGGGAGCACCAGCACGGCCTGGGAGGTGCTGGTTGGGACCCAAAACCCTGCCAGCCCTGCTTCATTTCCCAGCCCACAGGTGGGATGAACAGCACACGCGTGTTAAGATGCTACCAGCTTAAGACAGCCCAGGGCTGGAGCCCTTCTTGGCTTTAGTGGTGTAGTATAAGTGACGCTGGTGTCCAGGGCCAGCAGGATCCCCTGGGAGCTCTGGGAGACCCCGAAGGCACAGGCCTGCACCCTTACTCTCAAACTGCGCCTCAGCAGGGATGTGGAGCTCAGGGAAGAACACCAGAAGCCTCTCCCGCTCCTTCAGCTCCTGCACTTGCTCCTTCAGCTCCTGCTCTTGCTTCTTCAGCTCCTGCACTTGCTCCTTCAGCTCCTGCTCTTGCTCCTTCAGCTCCTGCTCTTGCTCCTTCAGCTCCTGCTCTTGCTCCTTCAGCTCCTGCACTTGCTCCTTCAGCTCCTGCTCTTGCTCCTTCAGCTCCTGCTCCTGCTTCTCCAGCTTGGACACCTTTGCCTGCAGCTCTGAGCCAGCCTGCTCCAGGCTGAGCTTCTCCCTCTGCAGCATATCCAGCAGCTCCTGTACGGCACAGCAGAGGCAGTGAGATTTGCAGAGTCACCTTCCCTGGAGGTGTTTAAAAGATGAGGTGCTGAGGGACATGGTTTAGTGGTTGATGGGAATGGTTGGACCTGATGACCCAGCAGGTCTTTTCCAACCTAGCGATTCTGTGAGATGGCAATACGGCAATGTATCTCCACCCTCCTGGGACAGCTCTGGGCCTTGCACCCCACTGCATGGCTGCATCCCACACCTCCTGTGCCCCAGACACCCCCTCCTGGCAGCCCCGATGCACACTAGGGGCTGGCACTGACCTGCTGCGCCTGTAGATGCTTCTTGTGCTGCATCCCGCTCTCCTCCAGCTGCTCCACCAGCCTGGCCTTCTCCTCCTCGGCCTCGCCCAGGCTGGCCTGCAGCTCCTCGCGCTCCTGGTCCAGGCTATCGAGCTGTTGCAGCAGGTTCCTCTGCTTGGCCTGCAGGGACTGCCCGGGGCAGGCAAGGCGGCGTGGGGCTGCTGCGACCACTCACCGCCTCCACACTGGGCAGCGGCGCCCACTGGCTCTGCCTAATCTCACAGGGAAAGCAGGACCAGCCATACCTCCTGGTGCCTCAACATGCTCTCCACCTTGACCTTCTCCTTCTCCAGCTGGGTGGTGGTGGCACTCAGCTCCTCACCCAGCTTCTCCCGCTGGCTGGTGAGTAGCTGCACCTTCTCCTCCAGCTCCTGCACCTGGCTCCTGGCCACCGTTGTGGTCCTTATCTCCTCCAGCAAGGATGTCTTGGTCACCTCTGGGGAGACACAGCATCTTTGCTCAGGCTTGGCAGGAGAGGGGAAACTCTCAGATCAAGGGGGACCTGGACAGGCTGAATCCACTCCAGTGCTGGGTGATGTTCAGGCATCACAACAAAGGAGGCTCATCCTCCCACCATTCCCACCAGCACTATCCCAACTGATTCCTGGGGACCTGGGTTTTACATGGGTTCAAAACACTCTGGAGATCGGAGTGCAATGAGGGGAGAGATGTGCCAGGCTGGTGAGCCGCACAGATCCTTACCCAGCTCCTGCACAGCAGCCTGCTTTGCAGCCAGCTCTTCCTTCATGTTGGAGAGTCTCTCTTCCAGCAGAGCAGCTCCTACATCAGCATAAACTCTACTCATTCAACAGTTCCTCAAACCAACAAAACCAAGGAGACAGCTAATGGCCGCACTAAAGCATTTGTCATCCCTTGATTGTATCCTGCTGTGTTCCAGCAGGGAGAGGACACAGACAACCAGCTCCTGCTTTCTCTCAGCAGGGAATAGCCCCATGCCTACCAAAACCAATGGCAAAAGCCCTTGCCTGTAGCAGCAGGACCAAGATTTGACCCCAAACTCCATGCACCTGCATGGAGAAGCGTGACCACGGACTCCTGCCTTTCCAGACCCATGAGCCTGAGTGAGGATGCTGGGAACAGCACTGTACCTCTCCGTAGGTCATCCTTGTCCCGCTCCAGTCTGGCTACAGCCTCTAAATACTCTTTGTTCTTTACTTCTAAGTTCTTCTGAGCCTCCTCTCTCTGCTGCGCTTCAGTCTCCTTCTCCACTTGAAGCAACCGGGGAAAGTCCTCAACCTGTTTCCGTAGCTCATCTTTCTGTTTCTCCGACTCCTCCAGCTCCGACTTCAGAGAGCTGACCTGCTGCAGCAGCATCTGGAGGTGTTTGCTGATGCGGGAGAGGTCCTTGCTCTGCTCGGAGGCCCAGAAGTTCATGTCTGTTGCAGAGAGGGTCGTTCTTCCTTTGGTCTTCTCCACCGTCCCCTGAAAGCTGCTGAGAGCTGAGGGGATGTTCTGGCTCTGGCAGATGCTGATGATGGCCGTGCCAACCTCGCGGAGTCTGGCCTGGGTGCTGCTGCAGGTGTCGCAGGGGTGCGAGGATGACCCGCTGGTCTGCGTGGAGATGCTGCGCCTGCTCCCGGCCATGCCTGAAGAGCTGCCCGAGGCATTGGTGGCCTGGGCACGGATGCTCGGCAACGGGCACGGAGGAGTGGACTGAGCAACTTCTGCGGAAGTTCTTAACTCCAAAACATCAGGCAAGCTGTGTTTCAGATGCATCGCCTCTGGTTTCCTGGCCTGGTGTGAGGATTGCAGCGTGGGGATCTCCTTCCTGCAAGCCTTCTTCTGTGGGGAGAGCACAGAACAAACCCAGTCAGCTGCGAATCATAGAATCACCAGGTTGGAAGAGACCCACCAGATCATCAAGTCCAACCATTCCTATCAAACACTAAACCATGTCTCTCAGCACCTCATCCACCCGTCCCTTAAACCCCTCCAGGGAAGGTGACACAACCCCCTCCCTGGGCAGCCTCTGCCAGTGCCCAATGACCCTTTCTGTGAAAAATGTTTTCCTATGTTCAGCCTAATGGTCCAAAGAGCCCTAATACAGAGGGGAGGGGACAGGACATCAGTGTAGCCAAGGGGTGACGAGGACAGTGAGGCTCCCAGAGGCTGGAGAAGGGTGGCTGCCAAGCATTCCTGTTCCCTGTGCTCCAGTATAACTGAAGCACATGGCTGATGCCTTTTTTCCCCACTCCCTAGCGGGGGGCACGGCGGAATCGCATTTTGACAGGCTGCCAGGCAGCTTTCCAGCCACTGCCACCCCAACAGAGCCCTGGTTTCACCACAAGAAGCCTTAGCAGTGAAACCAGCTCCCCTCCTCGTGGCCGTCCTCCCTTCTGCACCTCCTGCCCTGTCTCCTGGTTCTCTCAGGTGAATCATTGCGAGGCTTTTCCATGAGAAGGATCATTTGGGAGGGGAAGGAAATGCAGAGGAGGGATGTAGTGGTTTTATGAGTTATTGCAGTGGTTTGAGCCAGGTCACAGAATCACAGAATCACCAGGTTGGAAGAGACCCACCGGATCATCGAGTCCAACCATTCCCATCAATCACTAACCCATGTCCCTCAGCACCTCGTCCACCCGTCCCTTAAACACCTCCAGGGAAGGGGACTCAACCCCCTCCCTGGGCAGCCTCTGCCTGTGCCAAATGACCCTTTCCGTGAAAAATTTTTTCCTAATGTCCAGCCTGAACCTCCCCTGGTGGATGACCCACCTCGGCCAGGAGCTGCTGGTGGGAGGCCCCCAGTTTCAGCATGCTGCACCAGAACCTCCGCGCCGTCAGCCCCGCCGACATGCAGGGCCGCGCTGCCCGCGCCGCTGGCACGGTTCGCTCGCTCAGCACGTTTTCAGCGTAGACTGTGAAGCTCTGGAGCAGCAGGAGCAACCTTCGAGAGAAACCAAACTCAGCTCAGAGCAAATGGAGTCTTTGGAACGGGGAAAGAGCCCTTGGCATCTAACAGCACCAGGGCAAGGACGTTGTCCCCATCCTCTACGAAGGAGGGTGGGTATCAGCGCTCCTGCGACCCCCCCCTTGGCCTGAATTCCTCTCCGCAGTGGTGTTTGGTGGGAGGAAAATCCTCCTGCAGCTGCCAGGACACAGCCAGGCACTTGGAGGAGGCTGCAGTTTGCCTCTTGCAAACAATTTGGGGCACACATGCTGCCAACACGAAACCCTAATCGGGAGAGCCAACAGCTCCGTGGGGATGGCTCATGTGAAATGGAGTCGTATTTATCTCACACAGGTTGCAGAAGGCCCCTCTCCCTCACAGCCGTGTGGGTGCGACTGTTTTCCAGGATTTTGGGGGACAATTTAAGGAGCTTGGCCCTGTATTTCCAGGTGCCCTCGGCTCCTGGGTGGAGCAGAAGCTTTCTCTGCTCCTTGGCAGTCAGCGTGTGCGCTGGTAGCTCCAAAGAGCACTCAGGGGAAGCTGCTGGGCTTCAAAAGCCAGTGTAGAGCTGCAGAGCATGAGGCCAAGATGCCAACACATGAGCAGAAAAGAATCCAGGCCGCTCAGCCGCGTTCGACCTGCTGGACCCCAACCATCTCCTTCCCTCTGGGGGGGAGAAGCTGCTCTGCCAGCCAAGCTTCTCCTGAGAAGCATGGATCGGGGCTGGCTTTGCCTCCTCACCTGTCTACCACCAGCTCCAGCAGCACCACATGGGAGTGCTGGCTGAATTCGGGGTTGTTCTGGTCATAGTCGTAGTGCTCCAGCAGCGCTACCAGGTCCAGCTCGCACGACACTTTATCAGGGAATTTCCAGGAGGGGAAACGTGCGGCCCCAGCGCGGGAGGAGACGTCGGCGATGGCTGCTTGCAGGTCCCACAGGTCAGACCGCAGGCTCTGCATGCAGCCGGGGTGGCCCAGGAGGTGAGCCATGGCGAGGGCATGGGACCAGGCCTGTGGGACACGGGCTGCTCGGCTCTGCGGGATGCGACCGGATTAATGGTCCTGGGGTGGGGCTGCAGGGCTGAGATAGGGTCGGTGGTCCTGGGATGGGGACTGCGGGGCTGGGATGGAGTCTATGGGATGGGGATGGGATTGGGGTGGGATTTGTGGGGCTGGAATGTGGTCTGTGGGCTGGGACAGGACAGGGATGGGATGGGATGGGATGGGATGGGATGGGATTGGATGGGATGGGATGGGATGGGGTAGGATGGGATGGGATGGGGTGGGATGGGGATGGGGATGGGATGGGATGGGATGGGATATGGTCTGTCGGCTGGGACAGGGGTGGGGTCTGTGGGTCTGAAATAGAGATGGGATGGGATAGGAATGGGATGGGGATAGGATGGGGATGGGCTGTGGGCTGTGGGCTGGGACAGGTCTGGGGTCTATGGGTCTGAGACAGAGATGGAATGGGATGGGATGGGGTGGGATGGGATGGGGCTGGGGCAGGACGGAGCTGCGATGGGGTCTGTGGGACCGGGTCGGGGCTGGAGGTGCCAGGGTACCCGTGGTACCGGTACGAGGAGGCGCCGTTTTGGGGTCTCAGGGCTGCAGAACGGCGCCGCCTGTTGCCATGGCAACCGCCAAGCCGAGCCCCTTAGCCCCGCCCCTCGCAACGGCCACGCCCCCTCCCTGAGGCCACGCCCACCTAGCGAGAGACAACGTCCGTCTATATAGTCTCGTCGTTAAGCCACGCCCCCTTCCACAGACCACGCCCCTTACAATGGCTTCCGTTCCCGGAAGCCACGCCCCCGGGCTGTTCCATTCCCGCCTCCGCCCCCCCCTCCGCGAGGCGCTAATGGTTCCTCCCACCCCGCCCTATCCGCCCCCTTCCCGTCGGCCTTTGCGTCACTTCCGGCCGCCATTTCGCCCGCCGCGGAGCTGGTGTCGCCGGTCCAGTCTCGTCCCTCGTTCGGTCCCGCAGCGGCCCCGGCCGGGAGCGCTCCCCGCCGCCCCCAGGCAGCGCCATGCCGGCCGGCCCCGTGCAAGCCGTGCCCCCGGCACAGCCCGCGCCGCCCGCCGAGAGCAAACCGGTGCGGGGCGGGGGGGGATGTCGGGCCTCGTTGGGGGGGGGGGCGGCCTGGGGGGGAGATACCGAGCAGGGTCAGGCCGCTCTGAGGGAGGGCAGTGAGGGGGGGAGGCTGCCCTAGGCGGGTATTCGGGCCGCTCTGAGAGAGGGGATGATGCTGGGGAGGTGTTCGGGGTGCTCTGACAGGGGATGCGCGGGTTTAATCTGTAAGCAGGGCTCGCCGGGCCTGTTTTGGGCTCTGGCCTATCGGCCCGTCCTGCTGGCTGTGTGTTTCGGGGGCTGCCAATCCCCAGTTCCCATTCAGCCGCAGCTGGGCTCTCAGGGGAGGTCTAGGCTGAACGTTAGGAAAAAAATTTTCATGGAAAGGGTCATTGGGCACTGGCAGAAGCTGCCCAGGGAGGTGGTTGAGTCACCTTCCTTGGAGGTGTTTAAGGGATGGGTGGACAAGGTGCTGAGAGACATGGTTTAGTGATTGATGGGAATGGTTGGACTCTATGATCCTGTGGGTCTTTTCCAACCTAGTGATTCTACGTTTCTATGATTCTATTCTATGAGTCAATGTGCAGGTGGAAGCGTGGCAGTCCCACACTCAACAGCACCTTCCCACTTCATTTCTGTCTCGGCCGTACACATCTCTGCAGGAGCCTCTTCCCAGCCTTCCCAGAAGGGGAAGCAGCTGTTCCTGCCCTGCTGTTCCAACAATTTCCTGTGCTGGCATCAGCGATGGCGCAGCCATGCAGCAAGGCAACATGGGGAGCAGGGATGACTGAACGTCCTGGGTAGTTTGGTGTAGCCAACACAATTAGCTAAGGCAATTAGCCTTCAATTAGAAAGTTGTGGTTCCCAACAAACACCAGGGACGTTCATGCATGTGTTTTTGCAAGGCAAGGTTAGATAAAAATGTCTCTTAAGTGTGGTGTTGCCTTGTTGTTAAGCTCCTTAAGATGTCCAGAGGGAGTGGGAACAGAAGCTAAACACATTTGTTGTTCCTTTTCTTAATGCGCTTTAAGGTTGTGACTGGAGAGTTTTCTGCTCTGGAGCCCCATGGATTTAGAGGAGCCAGCAGATATATGGGCATTTTAAAATTCCCTGACTGTTGCTGTTAAAGTTATAATTTCCTGTAGACAAGTTGCTTGGTGGGGGAAGAGGTTAAACATCTTTGGTGTTTGGTGTCCTGGAAAGAGCAGCTTCTAGGCAGACCAAAGGATAAAACTGCAGGGAGGGTTTTCTGATTTCAGCTGTGATCCTCCTGTGATCAGTGAGAATGCCCTGCAGAGCTTCGTTCTGTGGAACAGCTTTTGATACAACCAGACTGGCATTAAAAGCTATGGTTTATTTAAGTAGAGTGAGTCTTTCAGACTCTGGTTTCTCGCAGTCACACAGCCCTCTGGATGCATTCATAGCTTCCAAACCCGTTTAGCAAGGCTGAGTTATTCCTGGTTGCTGTAGGCATTCCCCTACGCTGCCTCTTGGCTTGGTGTTTATAAACCTGCTCAGGGTCAAGGCTGAGAGAGTGGAGCTGCCTGAGGAGTTCTTTTGGTGGAATGGCCTTCCCAGTTCCCTCTCTGTGCCCCCGCCTGGCAGCTGGTGCCCTTGTCAAGCACACAAACATTATCTCCCACTTCGAGAGCCCAGGGGGCAAACAGATCGTAGTGTTGTGAAACAGGGGAGGGAATAGGCAGTGCTGTGGCTCTTCCAAAGCTGCTGCTAGGTGTGGGATTGCCAGTCTGCTTAGGTGTGTTAACGATGTTATTCACAATGTAGGGGGGGGCCTTGAGAGAGAAGGGAGATGAATTTTCCAGCTGGACCAACTGAAAACAAACCTATCCTAGGTCTGCAACCCAACAGGCCCAGCTTTTATCTCCTGCTGCTGCTTGATATTATTTGGAATTCCTTCTCTTGCTCTAGCTTTGAATTTAGTATCTTGACTGACAGTGGAAGGTGTCCTCTGTCCCCCCACCTCGTCACCTCATGAATAGCTGCTGTAGTTGCAAGGCAGCAGAGGACTGAAATTGAAAATACACATGCGTTTGTACCTTGTTATTGCAGCCAGAAGAGGAGCCAAAGGAGGAAGCGGCACCAGCCAAGCCTGTGGTGGGAATTATTTACCCTCCCCCAGAGGTCAGGAATATCGTTGACAAGACTGCCAGCTTTGTAGCCAGGTAAATGACACTGTTGGTGTTTTGTGATTCCGGGGCTTTTTGTGCCTCTCCTCTTCTCGAATTCCCCTGAAATAAATGGCTTGCGCTTTGGATGGGAGGAGAGGAGGTGACTTGAGCTGAAACCTGGGGCTCTGCTAGAGGCAGTGCTCTGGCGTGGTCAGTCTCTGTGTAGCTGAGGATGCCTCCTTTCCTCCGTAGGTGAAACTTCTGGAGATGAAACTAGTCCTAAAAGCTTGTTAATACAGCAAACAAAATAGGTCTAGAAAGTAGCTTGTAATAAACCTCATCCATTCAGTTGTCTCATCCAGTAAATGATCCTTTGTTTCTATGTAGCCAGATGGGATTATGAAACACTTGTTAGTTTTTAACTGTCTCAGATATTCACTGTGAAGTGTTCTAGACTAAATCAGGATGAATGCATTTAATTTGTGTGTGCATGACTGGCTGCTGTGTTGGGTGTGAATTATTAAGAGGTAAACTTCTGTGTAGGAGAGAAAATCGTCTTATAGTAGTATCAGTGTGTCTTCGTAGGAAAGAAACAGGTGTTTACACTAGAGTCAATGCCTGTTCACCTAAACAATTGCATCTTTTTCCTCCCCAGAAATGGTCCAGAATTTGAAGCTCGAATTCGTCAGAACGAAATAAATAACCCCAAGTTCAATTTCTTGAATCCCAATGATCCTTACCATGCATACTACCGGCACAAGGTCAGCGAGTTCAAAGAGGGCAAAGCCCAGGAGCCCTCAGCTGCTATTCCCAAGGTCATGCAGCAGCAGCAAAGTGCTCAGCAGCAGCTTCCGCAGAAGGTGAGTGTTCTGTGCTCTTGGTCGAAAACTTGGCTTCCAGTTGGTTGTGTCACAGCCTGACGTTGAACAGAAGGTCTGGAAGAATGAAGGAGTTATTTGTGTATTTGCTAAAGGGCAGCTCTGAGAGTCTTGGAGTTTAGTGTCTGGAGCTCTGTTTTATGCAGATGTACAACCCCAGCTGCTGATAACTCAAAGTTATGTGTCAAACAGCCAATAGATTGTTTTACTTGATCTGTTTTAGTTATATTTTGTTGTGTGTTGACTGTTTGGTACTTAGGCAGGTGATCACCTGGACTGTAAGCTCAGGACTCCTGCCATAGGCAAGTCCTTTAGAGACCTTGGAGTTCAGTTTGGGCTTGTTGCATGCACCATTTTGTAGAAAAATCTCCTTATTTTCTGCTGGAAGGATCAACTTTCTTTCAGAATGCAGAGTACGCACACAGTGTTGCTGCTCTTCTTAAACTGTGCCGCTCTACATATTGGGTGTAGAAAGGGCACTGATGGAGTCTGGGTCTTTTACAGGCTCTGCAGGTTGAATTACGGTGAAGCCCTGATAGTTTCTGGTTCTGTTGGCTGTTGGAGCAATGTTTCGTTTATAGTAGCCCAAACAGACGTTCAAATGTACACTGTGTGTGGTACTAATGCTTCTCATCCTTCCAGCTCTCAGGATATCTGGACTGATGTGACTTTCCACGCAGTTTTTCTGAAGGAAAAACAGGCTCTCCTGAGTGTTGGTGGCAGTGTCTTTCTTCAGTCACTGAGCCCTCTCCGTTTTGCTCTGCAGGTGCAGGCCCAGGTGATCCAGGAGACAGTTGTTCCCAAAGAGCCTCCTCCGGAGTTCGAGTTCATTGCAGACCCTCCCTCGATCTCTGCCTTTGACCTGGATGTGGTGAAGCTCACAGCACAGTTTGTGGCGCGGAATGGGCGGCAGTTCCTGACGCAGCTGATGCAGAAGGAGCAGCGGAACTATCAGTTTGACTTCCTGCGCCCCCAGCACAGCCTTTTTAACTACTTCACTAAGCTGGTCGAGCAGTACACAAAGGTATTCTCGGCTGTATTGTTGTCCAGTTGCTTCTTTCAGCAGCTGTGTTGTTTGAAGCTTCCTCAAGCTTTCCAAAACAGCCAGACTGGTAATCTGGGCTCCTAGGCCTGCACGTTCTTCAGATCTCACTTTCAAAGTAGACCAATGTCCTCTGTGTTTCTTGGCAGTGTGCAGTGCTGGACACAGTGGGCTGTTTGTAAGTGTATCAGACACTGTCAGAAGTAAAAGTTGGGGGGTTTAAATACAGAGGGTAAGTGGAAGGGAGGGAGTGAATGTTTTTAAGTGCCAGGATGAGGAATAAGTCATGCGGGCTTCCACAGAATATGTGGAACACAGCTCAAGGGGTCTGCTGATATCTTTGTCTGTGTGGAAAGAGAATCATTGCTTTTAAGGGGACTTTGGCAAAAAGAATTGTCACCAACTATCGTACAAAATACATTTCAGATCTTGATCCCACCAAAAGGCTTGCTCCTCAAGCTGAAGAAGGAGGCTGAAAATCCCAAGGAGGTCCTGGATCAGGTATTACATAAAAACTTTGCTAAATTGCTGAAGCATTTCAGTTCTTTTTTGATTTTTAAATCCTTGCATGTTTCTGACTTAGTGACAGCAAACACAAATATCCGGAGTGCCTTCTCTTGCCTTTAAATTGCTTGACAGCGCTCATGTTGTGGGATTTTACTTGTGAAAGCATAGAGAATGCACAATGGCATTTCCACTGTGTTAGAGTGGAATGTTTCCTTCTTGGACAACTTCACGGTGACACCTCAGTCACTCGCAGTCCTTCCTTTGACTTCTGTCTTCATCGCAAAACTGCTTTTCCTTTGGAAGAGTGTTACAGGAGTGTGATAAAGTGTGAACTGTTGGCTGTGAAGCTTCATGCAATACTTGGTCTGCTTGCTCTTAGCTCAGGAAGCCTGGGGTTCCAGCTTTAGAAAGCCGTTTTCCCAAGCTGGTGCAGCACGATAATCAATAGCCAATCTGGTAGTTTCTGAATGAAATACAGTTATTTCTTGTAGTAGTGCTTGCGTGTCTGCCCTGAAGAGGTTGGCAGTGGAACCATCTGGGTGTTGCAGAGATGGCTGTGGTGCGTTTCTCTACTGACCTTTGGTGCTTGATTTATGTCTGCTTGTGCAGGTGTATTACAGAGTAGAGTGGGCAAAGTTCCAGGAGCGAGAGAGGAAAAAGGAAGAGGAGGAGAAGGAGAAGGAACGTGTTGCTTATGCCCAGATCGACTGGCATGACTTTGTGGTTGTGGAAACAGTTGATTTTCAGCCCAGCGAGCAAGGTACTGAAGTTGAGTGTTGTAACCTCTGTGAAACTCTGCTCCCTTGGAGTAGAAACTGTGTCCAGAAGTGCCATTTTTAGACAGACCTTGGGGTTTACGGCTGCATGTTCTTAAGGGGGAAAGCTGCCTAGTGATAGCGTGCAGGGCTGGTTTTTGTCTGGAGTCAATAGTGTCCTCCTTGCAAAGTCCAAGACTTCACTAGTGTCTGCTTTTCTACTTCTGAGACAATAGAACTTGTCCTGCTTTCTAGTGGTGCTTTCCCCCATAACTGCCTTCATTTTTAGGGGCCGTGCTGATGTTGATCTGTACAGATTCCACCCTTTCCCATCTACTCATTTTGGCTCCCAGGAGGCGTTTGTGCCACTGCTTTGTAAAGAATCTGCTTTTTACTCAAGGAACTCTTATTTCTGTTTATGCATTGAGCAACAAAATGGGTTAGAGGCATAGAAGCTCTGTTTTCTGCACTGTAGGGAATTTCCCTCCTCCCACCACTCCAGAAGAGCTGGGAGCTCGAATCCTGATCCAGGAGCGTTATGAAAAGTTTGGGGAAAGTGAGGAGGTTGAGATGGAGGTGGAGTCAGATGAGGAAGATGAAAAGCAAGAGAAAACAGAGGAGCCTCCAGCCCAGCTGGATCAAGACACTCAAGTGCAGGACATGGATGAGGTAACTTGCTGATAGAATTGGTGTCACTTTTGTCCTGTCAAGTTTCTGTGGGTTATGATGCCCTTCATTTTCGCAGTAAGAAGTTGAGGAAGTGAGATTTCCTTCCGATTGGATTTCAAAACAACATGTTCTGCTGAAATATGGTATTTCTAATGTTTTCCATGACAAAACAATTTCCAAGAGAGAAATCTAGTAGTTCTGTCACCGAATGGTGTGGGTTTTGTATTTCTGTGATCAAGCTTTTTGGGCTTTCTTCTGCACAGTCTGGAAGATGAGTCATTGTAGGCTCTTCCTCTCCTCGCTGTATGTAAGCAGTTTTGCTGGTAACAAGGAGAAGGAAGGTTCACCGTAAGCCCCTGCTTGCTGCGCTGTGGTACTGTGGAAGCCTAGCAGTACTTGCTTCCTCTTCTGGGTCCACTGAGTTTCTGAATTATGGTTATCCAGAGGAACCATTGCAGCGTAGGTTTCCAGAGGCAAAATGCATTTCATTGCTTTGAAGCTGCAAAATCAGTTCTGGCGCTGTGTAGGACTTTTATGCTTTTCTCAAATCTTACTGGTTGATATTTGACTACAGAAACTTAGTTATGATTTGTTTTTTCCTAACTAAGGGCTCAGATGATGAAGATGAGGGTCAGAAGGTTCCTCCTCCTCCAGAAACCCCGATGCCACCACCTCTTCCGCCCACGCCAGATCAGGTCATTGTGCGGAAAGATTACGATCCCAAAGGTAAATCAGAATGGTGAAGAAAACCTTTTATTTCTTCCTGAATTATCACAAAAGCATTTGTTTCTAGGCTGCATCCGTCCTCTGAGGTGTTTTTTAACAGTGTGGTTTTGTCTTTCTAGCCTCAAAACCATTACCACCTGCCCCAGCGCCAGATGAGTATCTTGTTTCCCCCATCACTGGAGAGAAAATTCCTGCCAGTAAAATGCAAGAACACATGCGCATTGGTCTCCTGGATCCTCGCTGGCTGGAGCAGCGTGATCGATCCATCCGCGAGAAGCAGAGCGATGATGAGGTTTATGCCCCAGGTCAGCATCTGACACAGCTTGCAAAACCCTGTTGCTAGATGAGTTCTGTGAACTCTTAGCACACTCCTCACTCCCCCAGGTCCTGCCGATAAGGACCAGCTTAAATGTAGCTTTCTGTCTGATGCCCTCAGCGTGCTGATTACATGGATACATTTGTCATTAGCACATTGAGGCCTTTCTGTAAAGTGAAAGGCAAAGAGGGTTGGCTGCTGCCGAGCAGCTGTCAGATGCAGCACTCGGCCATTGGGTACCAAACACTTTCAAGATCCTTACGAGAGGCTTGATCATTATTGATTATATCACTTGAGGTAAGAGTTCCTCTTTCTGCCTGCAGGTTTGGATATTGAAAGCAGCTTGAAGCAGCTGGCAGAGCGCCGTACTGATATCTTTGGTGTAGAGGAGACTGCCATTGGTAAAAAGATTGGGGAAGAAGAAATCCAGAAGCCAGAGGAAAAGGTAGAGTGGGAACTTTATTTTTAAATAGGTTTCTGTAGTGTTATGAATACTCAGAGAGACGGGAGCCTCTTGAACTTGGTTCCTGCTCTAGTGCTGCTCTCAATTTATTTGCAGCTCCCATTGCAGTCTGGCCAGGCTGGAATTACTCTGGTGTGTTTTATCATCTCAGGTGACCTGGGATGGCCACTCGGGCAGCATGGCCCGCACACAGCAGGCTGCTCAGGCCAATATCACTCTCCAAGAGCAAATCGAAGCCATTCATAAGGCCAAGGGACTGGTGCCAGAAGATGACAGCAAGGAGAAGATTGGTCCCAGCAAACCCAATGAAATCCCCCAGCCACCTCCTCCTTCATCGGCATCAAACCCCCCACCCAGCGCTCAGCCGATCACATCTGTTCCTCGTCCGCCCACAGTGAGTGTTTGAGCTTGCAAAAGCAAATGACTGTGCCCATAGTTAATTAGAAGGGACTCCTGATGAAGGTCAAAGATTATAACAGCAGGGCATGAAGTTCATGTTCCCAAATGACTCCTAAACTCTCAAAGGAACCTATTGAACTTGGTGTTATCAATGAAAAACAAAGCTTAAGCAGAGCATTTCATCCTTTTGAGTAACCAAAAAGGCTTGATCAGCTGGGCAGAGGGATCTTGGAGGGAGGGAGCACAACTGAGGAATGGGTGTGAGCCATTTTCTAGGTACAAAAAGGGGAGAGGCAGAACAACAGTAGCTGAAGGTAAGAAAGTCACGGGTGACTCATTTGCCCAGTGTTCCCGCCCCAGGGGTTCTGCTGCTGAGGGAAGGAAGAACCTTTCCATCTGTTAATGAGGGTCTGTGCCAGTTTGCAGGCAGCCTGGGCCGGCCATATGGTAGGCTCGCTGAGGCTCCCAGGGAGTCTTTGCCCAGCAGAATCCTCTGTGTGTTGCCCTGGTGGTTTTAATTAGGATTGTGAACAACACTTGGGTGTTGCTGCATGTACCTGGTAAGGAAAACCTCCCTCTCTCTCCAGATGCCCCCTCCCGTTCGTGCCGCTGTGGTTTCTGCAGTTCCAGTCATGCCTCGTCCCCCGATGACTCCAGTGGTCCGTTTGCCTCCGGGATCTGTCATAGCCACCCCCATGCCACCAATAATCCACACCCCGCGCATCAACGTGGTCCCCATGCCGCCCTCTGCTCCTCCCATCATGACCCCCCGCCCACCGCCCATGATAGTACCCACAGGTCAGTGGCTTCCCCTTTTTCTGCTTAATTACCAGCTAATTCTTGCATTATGTGGGTTTGAAGTTGCATTCTTTTTTCCTTCTCTGCCTCTGATAATTGGGATTGCAAACCCTAAGTCCCGTTTGGGAGTGTTGAATGTGACTTATCCTGCTGTGAGGCTCCAGGGTTCCTCTGGCAGCATGAAATACTGAGTTCTCTTGTCCATTTTGTGACCTTGTCCCTGCACGCTTGCCCAGAGGAAGATCGAGAATCCTCGCTGCTTCCCAAAAGGAACCAACATGAAGAGGAACTGCCAGCGCATTGCTGGGTGTTAACAGCGTGTTACAGAAGTTGCTGCTACAGGAGGAAGAGCTATTTTCTGCCTCTTCCCTTGGCAGCTTTGTAGCACTGGGTGCTTTTGAGTTGAAAATCACAATGTCAAAAAACAATTATTCCTTTTTTTTCTCCTTATTTTGTTGTTAAATCGAGGTGCTGGCACCGCTGCATGCCAGACTGGGAGCATTTTCTTTTCTGCAGGAAGCCTTCTGCCACTTGTCTTTTCCTGGACTGTTTCCCAACAGAAAATATCTCCTAATGTTTGAAGTGTGCACATTACTGTTGGTTGTGTTAACTTCCTCCATGTATCGTGGCATTTATTTGCAGCCTTTTCTGGCCTGCTAAAAGAGTTTTTGTGTAAGGGATTGTCTGTTATATACTTGGTGTGTGACCACAAGTTGTGTTGCATCCCTCCATCCTGTTCCAGCCTTTGTTCCTGCGCCTCCTGTGGCTCCGGTGCCGTCCCCAGCTCCAATGCCTCCTGTTCACCCGCCGCCGCCCATGGAGGATGAACCAGTTTCCAAGAAACTGAAGAGTGAGGACAGCCTGATTCCAGAGGAGGAATTCCTGCGCAGGAACAAGGTGTGTGGGGGCTGGCTGCTGGGCTCTGGATGCTGCTGGATGCTCGGTCCCCTCTGCCCAGGGGGATGTGGAGCCTGTTTGCTGCTCAGAGGGGAGCTAGTGCGCAGAAAGGAGTGACTTGTGGAATTGGCTGCTTCCCAGTGTCATCCCTGAGCAAACCAAACTGCCTTTAGTTTTACCGGAGAGGACAATGTACATGGAGGTTTAGTTAATTAAGGGCAGGGAGAGGTGGATTTACAGTAATGTAAAGAAGAACTAATGCTGCAAATAAGCTTTTAAGTAGAGGACTGCTAATCTAGAGGGTCAAGAAGATTTAATATATCGCTGTCAGCATGATCATATGGTATGTGATACATTCCATACCAACCTGAACTCACTGCTAGACTGAATTCCTTCCTGAGGAGTGCTGTCAGCAGGGGGTGAGTTTTAAGCCCTTTAAGAAGGCTGGGCTGTTCTCCTGGACATCTGCACAGAGAAGCTGTCTCCCGTGTAATACTTCATAACGCTCGCTCGGCCGTGCTGTGAATGCCTGGGATGTGTGGTGAAAGGCACACAGGAGGAGGGACTCGCAGGAGAGATCCAGCCGAGTGTGTTATTGTGGCAGTAGGGAAGTAGCTTTCTCAGCATGGAGGCTAATACAATTCCGTATGTTTACTGAGAAGCTGAGCTACGTGGCTAGGGTTGGAGATAAATAACTTGTCTCCCGCTGAGTTTCTATAAATAATATCCTGCTCTTTTATTGTAGTTCTGAGCCTTCTTGCCCTAAGAGACGTTATCTTTGTTTCCTCCAGGGTCCGGTCACGGTCAAAGTCCAGGTTCCCAACATGCAGGACAAGACAGAATGGAAGCTGAACGGCCAAGTGCTTGTGTTCACCCTGCCGCTCTCAGATCAGGTTTGTAGCTCATTAACCTGGCCTCTGTCCCTTGTGGGTTTGTTATGGAATGTCTTTGCTTTGAGAACAGCAGCTGACCTGCACGGCAGGAGCTGTAGAACTCAGGATGTTCCCTGCGCTGCAGCCCCTTGCCCAGAGGTTGCGTGGCTGGGGAGCAGTGCCGGTCATCTGCCCAGCAGGGAAAAGCCTGAGCCAGCTCTTTGCTGCTTCCTAGGTGTCTGTGATAAAGGTTAAGATCCACGAGGCCACAGGGATGCCAGCTGGGAAGCAGAAGCTGCAGTACGAGGTGGGTGCAAGCCCTTCAGTTGCTGTGTTTCGGTGCTTTCTCACACACAAAGTTATCTCTTATGAGAAGGTGTTGTGTGCTTCCTGAGGTACTGGGAAGAGCAGCAGGCATGGTTTTCCTGTCCAAGTGCATGCTTGGTTACAGAACTGCACGCTGTCACAGCAGAACAGGCCTTTCATAGGTGATGTCCACTGATCCTCACATTGTCACTGCAGCAGATGTTTCCCCGGAGTGCAATAGCTTTCTATGGAATCAGTCCATTACGTTATTTCTGACACACAAACACAGCAGTCTGCTCCCACTGCTGTCTGCTCTGGAAGGTTGGTGAAAGCATCTTGAAGCCCTGGCAGCTCTGAGAAGGCTTTCTCCAAAACACGAAGGGGAAAAGGCTCTGTTCTTGTCCTCTTGAAGCTGGAGCTGTTAGAAAGGCCCTGCTCCTTGTTTACAACTTCTTTCCAGCTGAGCGTGTGCACAGGCCCAACCTGCTTCCCGAGCAGTGAACTTTGGGCACCCGCCTCCTTGGGGGTTCATCTGTGGGCAGATAGTGCGTTAACCCTTGGCGAGAAAGGAAGCTTAGCTGATCATTGTTTTTAATGGAGAAAATCCTTGGAGGGGAGCGGAGCCTAAACAACATCATTTCTTGTGGTCTCTGTCTCATAGCCATCTTTTCCAGCTTTAATGATCCTGTGATTCTGTCCCTGTGTATATATATGGTGTATATCTGCCCCCTTGCATCATTCCCAGCTCACCCACCTCCTCCAGTTGCTCATCTTGTAAGGCACTGGGATCTCTCCAGGGCTTTCCAAGCCTGCAGTGCCGCCCTCGCCCTTTTCAGAGAAGCGGGCCAGGAGTGCATCATCTGCCTCAGGGGTGGGAAGAGAGCCTTCATATTTCTGCTGTGACTGTTGTTGTCTCTGCTCCTCCCCTCAGGGCATCTTCATCAAGGATTCCAACTCCCTGGCTTACTACAACATGACCAGTGGCTCGCTGATTCACCTGGCCCTCAAAGAGAGAGGTGGCAGGAAGAAATAGGAGCCGTGGAGCTTTGAGATGTAACATGGCTGCGTTTGCCTCTTGTGTAACCCCAACCCTTTGAGTCCTCCAGCCTTTCCAGGGCCGCTGCATCCACCCACCAGCTCCGGTGCAAGAGGGAGATTGTGTTTGGGCGGCTGATAGAGAGGGGGGGAGGCTGGCAGAGCCCTGGAGCTGTGTGAGTGTAGTGACCTTGTAGGTAACGGCAGCAGCAGTCTTAGTGATCGATGCTTTGCTCCGGGGCCGGCTCGCCCTTGAATTCCCTTGTGGATGCTGAGGTCGTGCCCAGCTCAGTCGAGCTCCCTTTTTGCAACACTCACTGATAAAGAACGTCATCTGTCGGACAGCGCTTGCTGCTTTATTTAGCCTTGTTCTAATTGAAAACCTCTGCCTTCCCAACTACTTATTAAGCCCCTTGTTCTTCCTCTGTCTCCCATCTCTCCGCACGAGCTCTTCTGCTGACCCTGATCTGGAATTGTATCCTCCCTCGGCATGAGCGTCCGCGGCTGTTCCCTGCAGCAGAGGAGAGCTGGGTCTGCCACTCCCTTACAGCCTGTGATTTGTTGTAATAAACTTGCCGCGTGCTGTGAGTTCTGCCTCTGGGATTCCTTGGGGTTTTGAGTGTGTCAGAGGGAGACGTGCCTGGCTTGGGAGCACGTGGATGGGCTTTGGGAAAGTCTGTGCTTTGGCAGAGTCTGTGCTCTTCAGGACACGGTTTGGTAGGGATGGTGGGGTTGGGCTGATGGTTGGGCTCGATCTCAGCGGTGTTTTCCAACCTTAATGATTCTACAGAAGAAACCAGGCGCTGTAATTCAGCTGTTCACTGCGGGAAATCCTTTTGTTTTCTAGGAAAGGCTGGCAGACAAAAGGGTTGTGAAAATGTCCCTGGTGCTGCTCCATTATTCCTGAAAGTAAAGCACATTCCGGTGTGTGGGGATAGGAAGGAGGCTTTGAACGCAGAGCTTTCTTGGAACACATTTTACACCTTGCATCCTGCAACTGGAGTCTCTGGAGTTGGGAGAGCATTCGGGAAGACAGGTTAAGCTGGCACCGCCAGGCAGGACTGTGGTGTGACACTTGAGTGCGGTTAAAACTCCAGGGCGGTAACTGGGTGCTGAGGAACTGCTGAGGGGATGCTGCTGCCCTTCTAGTGCCATCCCAGTATGCTCCCAGTGCCACACAGCACCATCCTAGTACGCTCCAGTGCCACCTTAGTACACTCCCAGTGCTGTCCTAGCTCCCCCCAGCTCACTCGCAGTGCCACCCCCCTACCCTCCCAGTGCAGTCCGAGTGCCACCCCAGTACCCTCCCAGTTTGCTCCCAGTGCAGTCTGAGTGCCACCCCAGTACACTCCGAGTGCTACTCCAGTACAGTCCCAGTGCCACCACCCCAGTATACTCCCAGTTTGCTCCCAGTACAGTCCCAGTTCGCTCCCACCACCACCCCATCCCTGCCACCCCCCTCTCCCCGTCCTGCAGCCCGTGCTGGGCTCTGACTGACAGCTCCCCCTCTCGGCCAATGGGGCTAATCTGCTCGCTGTGATTGGCTAATAGCGCGGGGGGCAGCCCCTACGCACGCTGTGATTGGCCCTTGGGGCGGGGGCGGGCCCTACGCGCCCTGTGATTGGCCCTTGGGGCGGAGGGGCAGCCCCTACGCACGCTGTGATTGGCCCTTGGGGCGGGGGCGGGCCCTACGCGGGCTGTGATTGGCCCTCGGGGCGGGGGGCGGGCCCTACGCGCGCTATGATTGGCCCTTGGGGCGGGGGGCGGGCCCTACGCGCGCTGTGATTGGCCCTCGGGGCGGGGGCGGGGCCGCCGCCGTGGCCGCGGCGATGGAGGAGCGGCCGCGCTGAGGCGCCGCCATGGCCAAGAGCCGCGGGCCCGGCGAGGCCGGCGCGGGGCTGCCCGGGGCTCGGGACAGCCTGGCCGAGCCGGGAGGAGCCGCCGCCGACGAGCTCAGCTCGTTGGGCTCCGACTCCGAGGTGAACGGCGGCACCGACGAGCGGAGAGTCGACAAGTTCGGCTTCATCGTGGGCAGCCGCAGCGCCGAGGGGCCGTGAGTGCGGGGCTGAGGGGGGAAACCGGTAACGGGGACGGGGATCCGGTAACGGGGCGGCTGTGGTAACGGGGAGGGAGCGGTAACGGGGGTGAGGAGGCCGGTAATGGGGAGGGGGGCGGCTCCGGTAACGGGGTGGGGGGGGCACCGGTAACAGGAAAAGCTCTGATAACGGGAGGGGCTGTTGTAACGGGGATGGGGCCTCCGGTAACAGAAAAGGCTCTGATAACGGGACGGGGCGACTCCGGTAACGGGGATGGGGCCTCCGCTAACGAGGGAGTGGGCTCCTTTAACAGGGTGGGGCACCGGTAATGGGGGAGAGGACCCCGTTAACGGGGAGTGGAGGCTTGGCCGGTGACGGGGTGGGGCGGCTCCGGTAAAAGCAGTGGGAAGCGGTGTCGGTACTAGCGGGAGAGTGGGGGATGTTGAGCCACCCCGCCGGTAACGGGAGGGGAGCCTGGAGCAGCTCCGGTAACCGGGAGGGGAGCGGGCAGCCGGTGGGCTCGGTGTGGCCGCCGAGGGGCCGGTGCCGCCCCGTGAAGGGTCCCCATCCTCCCGTGTCCCGGTGCCACAGGCTGTGGGACACCAGGGAGCCCCCTGAGCTCGGGGCTGGGGCCACCCTGCGTCCCCGGAACGTGAGCGAGAGCCCCGAGAGCCGCTGCGGCATCTCCGTCCGTCCAGCATCCGTGAGGAGGAACGGCTGGAGAGCAGCATCTGCCTCCGGCACCGTCGGGAGCCGTGGCAGCGCCGAGGCCTGGCTCTGGTTCTCTCCAGGCCTCTCCTGCTCCGAGCGCTGCATCCCAGCGGGAGATGGCTCTTGGCTGCTGTCGGCAATGCCCAGGCCGTTATTTGGCTCCCAGGCACCGGATGGAATTGGCATCAGTAGCCACTGGCAAGGAGCTAGGGCAAGGAGACACTGGATGGAAGTGGCATCAGTAGCCGCTGGCAAGGAAACACTGGATGGAAGTGCCATCAGTAGCCACTGGCAAGGAGACACTGAACATAACCCATGGAGGCAGCGGGATGGCTGGAATTGGCCACGCCAGCCCAAGGTGCTGGGTCCCTGGGGCGGTGCCGGCACCCAGGAATGTGCTCCGGGCAGCCTGAGCTGGTTCAGCAGCGTGTTTGGGGTTTGCCCTCCTGGCCGTGGCTTCGCAGTGACGCCCAGAGCAGCACAGTGTCGCGGCGGGGACGTGTGGTGTCCCGCTTCTCTCCGGTTGGGATAGTGCCAGGAGCGGAATCCTTGCAGTTTGCCTGCCTGGTGGCTCCAGTGCCTCAGTTTCCCCATCCCCAGGGAGCAAAGCATTGGCCCTTTGGAAGCCTGTGAGCATTATCGTCGGGTTTGCGAGGAGCGAAGATGCCGGAGGTTGCATTGTTGGCGCTGGGCAAGGTGCAGCGCTCCGGGTAGTAAACCCTGACCCTGGATCACGGCTCAGCACTACGGGAGTGGGGTGGCCTTTCCTGCCTGGCCCAGCTGTACCTTGTGTTTTGGGGACATTTTATGTATCCCAGCTGTTGTCCCTGGGGTGCTTGGGGACCGTGTCCTTGTTCCCTAGGGCGCTTGGGGACCATGTCATTGTCCCAAGAGCACTTGGGGTCCATATCCTTGTCTGCTGGGGCGCTTGGGGACTGCGTCCTTGTTCCCTGGGGTGCTTGGGGATAATGTCCTTGTCCCAGAACACTTGGAGTCTGTATCTTTATCTGCTAGAGCAATTGGGGACTGTGTCCTTGTCCCCTGGGCACTTGGGGATCGTGTCTGTGTTCTCAGGGCGCTCGGGGTCTGTGTCTGTGTTTCCGGGGTTCAGCAGGCAGCGACTTCCCTGGCCAGAGCTCTTGGCGTTGGTTGTGGCCGTGGGGGTGCAGCCAGCGCAGTAGCTGCGATCGCTAAGGACCGAGCCTTCCTCGGATGCACTGGGGCCCAATCCTGCCCTCCTCCGGGGCGTTTCTCTGCTCCCATCTGTCTGGGAGTGGATGAACAGGAGCGCACGGTCTCTCTCTGTGACTGGCAGGACTGGGGTGCCTCTGGCTGGAAGAGTTTTGGGGAAGCGCAGGGAAGGCAAGCGGGGTGTCCCCGGTGTCTGTGGAGAACTGGGGGCACCGGGAAGGGCTGAGCTTGGGATTGCGCCCGCAGCGTGGGTCTGAGGAACTCCTTTTTGACTTGGTGATCTCAAAGGCCCTTCTAAGCAAGCCATTCTATGATTCTCCACATGGGACACCTCCCAGCCTGGGGTGCCCGCACCCTGTCCTCCTGTCCCAGCCATCTGAAACGCCTCTGGTCCTTGCTCTGTGCCTGCTGCCAAGCACCATCAGCTGTAACGGCTTCCAGGCCGGGCTGGCTGGGCTCCAGCAGGCTGATAGCCAACTCCTGGATCCAGCGTCCAGCGCTCCCGAGCTTCCCACGCCTCAGAGAGCCCCAGCTCGAGGCCAGCGCTCCCTCGGTCCCCATGCCAGGCTGCACCTCTGGCCGTGCCCAGCCAGAGCTGGGGAGGATGGTGTGGCCGGACCAAGCAAAGCAGAGGGTTTGCCCTTTGCAGAGGGTTTGCCCTCCACAACAATTGGGTTCAGCCCCGCTGACCCGCTGCGGTGGGTGGGAAGGGCTGGGCAGGGAATGGGGCAGCATTCCCAGCTGGATGTGGCTCTGGGCTCTCCATGCTGCTTGCGCTCTGGCTCCTCATGCACAGAAGTCTGGGATGAGGCAGATTCTGTGTAATCTGGAGCGGGGCTTGGTGCTCTACACCTTCCCGGGGGATGCTCGATGCCTGGGTCACTGTCCTGGGAGAGGATCTGGCTGCTCCCAGGATGGGCAGAGCCACAGGGCGGTGTGGAGACGAGCCTGGCAAGGCTTTGAGTCTGTTGAAGTTGACCTTTCTGCACTGATGGTTTGAAGGAGCTCCCTCTCTCTCAGGATGTCCATGTCCAGCACCTGGTTAAGCTGTCTGTTGCCCCAGCTCCTCCCTGATAAAAGACAGAGGGTGATGGGGGCCTGGAGGCTTCGGTGTGGTGGCCTCGTGGCTGTAGGGCCGCTTCAATGTCACTGCCGCATGGCCGCCTGCCTCAGCAGGGTTAAGTCGGATTCCCCGGCTAGGCTAAGCCGTTGCTGGAAAATACTCCTCTCCCTCCTGGGGGACCCTAGGCCGGGCTCGGTGCCGGGCCTGGAGCAGCGCCAGGCTTTTGGAGCGCACGCCTGTCCGGGGCCGTGCGGCTGACATGGTGCTCATGGCCCTGGTTTTCTCTGCCTGCAGCCAGCGCCGGCGGGGGGATCGGGCTTTGCTCGGCTCCGCTAACGGCTCTGGTGGTGCTCACCGGCTCCTCGCCCTCCTGCGTGCCTGTCTCTCCGGGCACAGGTCCCCAGGGATGCTCGGCGAAACGGTGGGTGCAGCGTGAGCTGCTCCCCAGAGGGTTTCATCTGCTGGGGAGCAGGGGCTGTGCTGGTGATTTCATGGGCGGCGAGCGCTTCCGGCAGCTGCTGAAACGCCGGCGCTCTCGAGCGTGTTCTGGCGGGGCTCTGCTCCCCCGGGAGGGCAGGCAGCCAGCCGTGGGGGCACCTGGGCTTGACAGCGGGCTCTGCGAAGCCAGGCGGGCTCGCACCATGCTAACCGTCCACTTTCTGCACCCCGCAGGCTGGAGGAGGTGCCCCTGGAGGTGCTGCGGCAGCGCGAGTCCAAGTGGCTGGATATGCTCAACAACTGGGACAAGTGGATGGCCAAGAAACACAAGAAGGTGAGTGGTGGCTGTGTCCGCTGCGGCTGAGAGGGGGCAGAGGTGTCCCCTGGATTCTTTGCCTGTCACCAGCTCCCCACAGCCGGCTTCTTGCCTTCTGGTGATGCTGTTCCCTCCCCGTGATGTGGGAGGGAAGCTGGAACTTGCGGGGGCTGAGCCTGTGGTCCCCGAGCCAGCCCGTTCCTGCCCCCATCCACTCCCCGCCGGGCTGGAGCCTTCCTTGGGCTCTTTGGCTGCCTGCAGACAGCTATGGGAATTGTTCGCTCATGGAAACTTCTGGTTTGAGCATTTCATAGACCAAAAAAAGCCCTGAGTAGGAAATGTTTGAGCCTAATGTGCGTGACGCTGCTCTGTAAGCTGGGGTCCCCAGGAGACTCATGGTGGTTGTGTGCGGGTTGGCTCTGTGGCTTGGTTCTCTGGAGCTCCGGAGCCTGTGAACGAGGCAGAGAAGGGATGCAGCAGCTCTAGGGTTGCTGTGCTGTGTCTGGAAGTGTGCTGGCATGGGCCAGCGGTGCCTGTGAGCGGCCAAAGGGTCTCCTCCTCCCCGCTGGCAGAGCCTCCTGGCACTGCTCCGTGTGCTATGCTCCCGGAGTGCTGTCCCCACTCGATGCCTGGTGAATCCCTCAGCTGTTTCTTGGCTGCTTGCAAAGGATTCAAGAGAGCTTTTCGGGACGTGGCAGGCGGGCACTTTGTTTCCACTGCTCTCCAGCTGTGCCGCAGCGCGGCCTCCAGGCTCGGGGGAGTGTTCTGGCAGCTGTACGTCTGGCAGAGGAGCCCCCTCCTTCTTGGGCTGAGCTCCTGGGGGGGGCTCCGTGGGGCTGATGGGCTGTGTGGTCTGTCCTGCAGTGCAAAACCGTGCCCAGAGCCTCTGAGGGCTGCTCCAGAGAGCTGCTCCGTGCCTGAAGCCCTGGGGCTGCTCAGGGAAGGGTGCCAGGCCTGCCCTTGAGTGCTGTCACCTGTTCCTGCATTGGCAGGAGACTGGCAGCTCTGGGATGGGACCACGCAGCGCAGCTGCTCCGGAGAACCTCCCTGGACCTCTGAAAAACTCTGATGCTTTTCTGGCTGCCTGGGGTTGGCTGGAGGCCCAGGGGTCTCTTGGGCCAGCTCCTGCTGGCCTCGCTCACACCTGCACCGTTCCAGGATCCTGAAACGTTCCCTCCCTTGCCTGCTTGGCCCAGATCCCAGCAGAGCCGCGGCACCGAGCTGTGCCAGTGCCGCGTGCCGATCCTTGCCCTTTCCAGCCAGACTGAAGGAGAGCAGATGCGTGGGCAGCTCCCGCTGCTCTCGAGAGTAGGCAGCACTCTGCCTCTGTGTTTTCAGGGTCAGATATGCTCCTGGCTCTCTGAAAGGAGGGCTCTTGGGGTCTAGGTATCCCAGTATGGGTGTGGTGGCAGGACCCAGTATGGAGCCAAGTGGATGAGAAGCTCTGGTGTCCCACATCCCAGCAGAGCCGCGGCACCGAGCCGTGCCAGCATCGTCTGCTGATCCTTGCCCTTTCCAGCAGGACTGACTGAGAGGAGACACATTGGGCAGCTCCCATCGCTTTCCTGGTGCAGACAACGCTCTACCTGCTCCGTTATCCCTCAGCTCAGATGCCCTGCTGGGAGGGCATGGTGGGATCCTGGGGGCCAGGTACTCCCAGCTTGGGGAGAGCCAAGTGGATGAGAAGGTCTGGTGTCCCAGATCCCAGCAGAGCCACAGCTTCGAGCTGCAGCAGCGCCGCGTGCTGATCCTTGCCCTTTCCAGGCAGGCTGGAGGAGAGCAGATGCGTGGGCAGCTCCCACCACTCTCGGTGTGGGCAGCGCTCTGGCTGCTCCTTGCTTTCAGCATCCCTCAGTCCAGATATGCTCCTGTTTCCCTGGTGGGATCCTGGGGACCAGGTGCTCCCTGCGCAGGGGCGATGGCAGGAGCCTGTACAAAGCCAAGGGGTTGAGAAGCTCCGCTGCTTGGCTGCGGTTGCACGGAGCCTCGCCAGCTGGAGGGGCTGCCGAACCAAAACCCAGCAAGGCAGCTTCCTTCCTGGCAGCTTAGCCAGCAGGAAGGAGAGCCGGCTCGAAAAGGGAGCTGTCAGCAGCGGCAGCGCTGCCCGCAGCCACCCTGGGCATCGCCCGCCGTGTTTCCTGCGAGCACAAAAGCCCTGCAGGAATTGGGACCTGCCCGGATAAACAAGCAGCGCTGCAGTGAGGGAGCAGCAAAGCCTCCCGGGACGCGGCATTACCGGCACGCTGGGCAGGGCTGCTTGGAAACACAGCCGCCTGCTCCCGGGTTACACTGGCAAGCAGGGAAAAGGAGCTTTAGGTAGGCAGGAGAGGCCCAGGGAGGCTTTGGGAGCAACAGGCCATGGCTTACAGAGCCCTGGCACATCTCCGGCCGTGGGCACGTGCCACCCGTGTGGGGACATGAGGCACAGAAGCTGTGCTGGGGTTTTGCAGGGTTTTATGTGCTGAAAGGCCAGTTCGAGGCTGCACCTCAAATCCTGTGTTCTGTTTTGGGCCCCTCATTTTGAAAAAGATATTGAGGGGCTGGAGTGCCTCTAGAGAAGGGAACAGAGCTGTTGAAGGGGCTGGAGAACAAGTCTTATGAGGAGCGGCTGAGGGAGCTGGGGTTGTTTAGCCTGGAGAAAAGGAGGCTGAGGGGCGACCTTACTGCTGTCTACAACTCCCTGAAAGGAGGTTGTAGCGAGGTGGATGCTGGGCTGTGCTCCCAAGTTATAAGCAATAGTATGAGAGGAAATGGCCTCAAGTTGCACCAGGGCAGGCTTAGATTGGACATCAAGAAAAAAATTCTTCATGAAAAGGATTCTCAGGCACTGGCAGAGGCTGCCCAGGGAGGTGGTGGAGTCCCATCCTTGGAAGCGTTTAAAAGACGGGCAGGTGGGGTGCTCAGGGATCTGGTTTAGGATAATGGATGGGTACGGTTGGGCTTGATGATCTCAAAGGTCTTGGCTGAGAGGAGATGGTGCTGCTGCATCCTAGGGTCTGGAGTGGGATGGGTAGGATCTCTGGGTGCTGGCAGCACAGTGTGAAGCCGGCTCAGCTCCAGCTCAGCCGCTGGGCACTGCCTCACCTGGACTTTGCTCCTGGCTGGTGCCCTGTGCCAAGGAAACTGGGGACCGACTGTGGACACAGAGCTGGCCGTGCGTGGAGCTGAGACCAGGCCTGCTCTTCCGCCTAGGATAAGCGGGTGGGAAGGCCGAGCTGCTCGGCAGGGCGCACCTCCCTGCTCTCCATGGGCTGGGAGCCCTCTCCTGCATCCCCAGTGCTTCCCATGAGCCACGACAGGCTGGGGAGGGAGCCACCCTCTCCCTGCCTTGGCTCCAGTGTTTGCTTTTTCGGCTCCCAGCAGGATCCTGCTTTGAGGCAGGGCTGGGCTCTTTTGGAACAGTTTGCAAGCCACAAAGCCTCAGCTGAGCTCCTGCTGCCCTCGCAGCTCTCTCATGCTGGTGTGTTGGGAGCGATGCTGGGGAGACGGAGGAGAGCAGGGTCTCAGGCTGCACGTCCCCGCGCTGCCCTGTAGGTCTGTGCAGCACCAGGGACACGTGGCATCCTGTCCCTAGGGATGCAGGGATGGCACAGGAGCAGCCTGTGACTGCAGTGTTGGGCCTGGCTCCCATCGCTGCTCCCCACTGCTCCGTGACTCACTGCGTCTCTCCTCGCAGATCCGGCTGCGGTGCCAGAAGGGGATCCCGCCCTCGCTGCGGGGCCGTGCCTGGCAGTACCTCTCCGGGAGCAAGGTCAAGTTGGAGCAGAACATCGGCAAGTTTGACGTGAGTGTCTGTGTTCTGTTCTGGAGTCCTCAGCATGGGAAGGACACAGATATGATAGAGCGAGTCCTGAGGAGGCCACGGAGATGATCCAACAGCTGGAGTACCTCCACTGCAAGGACAGGCTGGGAGAGTTGGGGTTGTTCAGCCTGAAGAAGACTGCGGGGACACTTTAGAGTAGCTTCTGTACTGAAAGGGGGTCCAGGAGAGCTGAGGAGAGCCTCTTGATCAGGGAGTGCAGGGATAGGGCAAGGGAGAACGATTTTGAGCTGAAAGAGGGGAGGTTGAGATGAGGCCCAGGTTGCCCAGAGCAGCAGTGGCTGCCCCATCTCTGCAGGTGGTCAAGGCCAGGTTGGATGGGGCTTGGAGCCCCTGATCCAGTGGGAGGTGTCCCTGCCCATGGCAGGGGCGTAAGACTGGATAGGCTTTGAGGTCCCTTCCAACCCAGACCACTCCATGACTCTTATGAGTGTTGCTGTTCAAGGCCTGGTGGATGGGGCAGTGCTGCGGTGGCTTCTTCTCCTTCCACAGTTAGGGTGTCTGTTGGGGTCCCAGATGCTGCTTGTTCCCTTTGTGGGAGCTCTGTGGCCACTCCAGTGGCTCCCCTGGGCTCGCTGTGGGCTCCAAATACCAGGGTGGGACCAGCGCCACGCCGATGCAGGGTGTCACTCACCCAACCCTCCTCTCCCCAGGAGCTGGATCTCCTCCCAGGGGAACCGAAGTGGCTGGATGTGATCGAGCGGGATCTCCATCGGCAATTCCCCTTCCATGAGATGTTTGTCTCCCGCGGAGGCCACGGGTAAGTGGAGCTGCTGCTTGTTTGGTTCTTGGTAGCCCCTGGGCTGGACCAGCTCCATCCCAGCTCACAGAGCCACTCGTGTCCCTCACAGTCCTAACTGCCCCCCAGCTCGCCGGGCATCCAGGCATGGGCTGAAAGCAGGGTTGCTTCCTAGGAGCTTGGCGTGTGGGTCGCGGCCCTCGGCACCAGCTCTGTCACTTGGTGGGGTGGGAATCGCAGCAGCAGGAGGGTGGAGGCGGCTGGCTGTGGCCTCTGCTTCACCAAGGAAATGCCATTGCGCACATGTCGAGGAGTTTCTGTGCCCTTGTGCTCGTGTTCCTGCCTGACAACGGCTCGCTCTGAGCCAGCATCCCTGAGAGATGGTCATCTCCTTGCCTCGTCCCTTGGGTCTGGGCAGGATGGGACCTCCATGGGCAGGGCTTCCCAAAGCAGAGCCCTGGTTGTTGTGTCCTATGGCCATGGGTTTGTGTGGAAGTGGGATCACAGCCAGCGACTGATCCCGGCTCGTGGAGGCTGCCTGCGATGCCCAGAGTATTGATTTAGCCTGCTGGGTTCCGCGGGGGAGGCTGCTGGGCCATGTCCATTCCCTCAGTCCCCTCTCCCTGCCCGGGGTGTCTCTGCAGGCAGCAGGACCTGTTTCGCGTGCTGAAGGCCTACACGCTGTACCGCCCCGAGGAGGGCTACTGCCAGGCCCAGGCACCCATCGCCGCCGTCCTGCTCATGCACATGCCAGCTGAGGTAGGAGCGTGTCTGGGAGGGCAGGACACACGTTGGCCTGAGAACTGGGGCCAGCGGGAGGCTGTGGGTGTCTCAGGGTGTTGCTGGCGGGCAGGATGCTCGGCTCATGGCACCCGTTTACCCCAGAGCTCAACTGGTGTGGGTGCCCCTTGGCGCCAGGTGTGATTCCCTCTTCCTCCCGTGGTCCCTGGGGGCAGGGTGGTGGATGGAGGGGCGTCCTGGGGTCTCCTGGGTGCTCACCTGCTCTCCCTTGGCTTGCAGCAAGCGTTCTGGTGCCTGGTACAGATCTGCGAGAAGTACTTGCCCGGGTACTACAGTGAGAAGCTGGTGAGTGAAGGGTCTTTTGCTGGTGGTAGGGACCTGCCAGGTTTCCAGACCAAAAGCTCCCCCAGCTCCTCAAAAAAGAGTCTGGGGAGCTGCAGGTTGCTCCTGTGGTCTCCTTGTTGTGCCGTGGTCCTCAGGAGCAACTTGCAATTGGGGATGGAGTGCTCAGTGGCATCCATGGGGCACAGTTCTGCTCCTGTAGCCAGGTCTCGAGGGTGGGCAGCTTCTCCTCTGGGGTTGGGTGCTGAGGAGCCGATCTCGGGGCTGGGGTTAAGGTGCTGCATGGGGCTCTCGGTGCTGTCCCTGCAGGAGGCCATTCAGCTGGATGGGCAGATCCTCTTCTCGCTGCTGCACAAGGTCTCGCCCGTGGCCTATAAGCACCTGAGCAAGCAGAAGATCGACCCCATCCTCTACATGACAGAGTGGTTCATGTGCGCCTTCTCCCGCACGCTGCCCTGGAGCTCTGTCCTTCGCGTCTGGGACATGTTCTTCTGTGAAGGTAGAAGCTCCTCACCATCTTCCTCCTGGCTGCAGCCCCTGTGGCATATGGGGACGGCCGGAGCGCTGCTGTGGCTGCTTGTCTCTGCCTGGTGCATGGGGCAGGTCTGGGGCAGACACATGCCTAGGGTGGAGACAGGGCTTTTCCTGGGGGTTAGGGGGGAACACACATCCCAAATCCACCTTCTTGCGTGTCCTGACTGCTAGCAGGACTGGCACCACAGCACGTGAGGAACATAGTGGCAGCGTTATCCTGTCCTGCCTGGCACTCACCGCCTCACCTCTTCCCTCGCAGGGGTGAAGATCATCTTCCGTGTGGGCCTGGTGCTCCTCAAACACACCCTGGGCTCCTCAGACAAGCTCAAGTCCTGCCAGGGCCAGTATGAGACCATGGAGAGGCTGAGGGCCCTCAGCCCCAAGATCATGCAGGAGACCTTCCTGGTGCAGGAGGTGAGGTTCTGGGGGAAGACTTGGGGGCCTGGCGCTGGACTGTTTGGCTTCTGGGGGGGCAGGACTGGCATTGCATGGGGGGCAGTTCCCAAAGGGTTTGGATTTGGGATTGGCTTTGCCCCCCCCAAGGATGGATCCAGCACTCTCTGCCCCGGAGGGAAGATCTGCCCCCCCTTACCCAGACCTGGCATGGTTGGGAAGATGCTGATGGGACAAGTCTGTCCCCCACAGGTCATCGAGCTGCCGGTGACGGAGCGTCAAATCGAGCGGGAGCACCTGATCCAGCTGAAGAAGTGGCGGGAGACGCACGGGGAGCTGCAGTGCAAGTCTCCCCCGCGCCTGCACGGCGCCAAGGCCATCAGTGAGGCCGAGCCCCCCACCCGCAAGGCGCTGGAGCCCGTCCCCTCCATCATCGTTCCCTCTGGCCCTGCTCCTGTTCCCAAAGCCCGCAAGAGCAAGGAGAAGAGCCGAGAAAAGAGCCTGGCCACCCCCGCCAACGGCCCTGCTTCCGAGGGCAATGGGGCGCCCGGCTCGGCCCGGGAGCTGCTGCACCCCCAGGTCTCCCCCCACCACCAGTCCAAGGAGAGCTTGACCTCCCGGGAGAGCGAGGACACGTACTTGTAGAGCCCGGCGTGGCGCTGGCTCCGCAGCCCGGGGCTCAGCTGAGCTGCGCCTTGACCTGGGCTCAAGGACATTGCTGGGGGCTGCGCGGTGACCCATGGTGCTCAGCACTGGGGGCTGGAGGGACAGGGATGGGCTGGGGAACACCGTGGGTCCCAGGCCGCCTGCTCGGGGCGTGCTGAAAGCTGGGGGACAGCAGGAGCTCGGCCAGGTGGGGTGCTGGCACCCAGAGTGGGGAGCCCTGCCAGGGGGTGGCTGAGCCACCAGAGCCCCCTCCCCACGGCCGGGGGGCCAGGCTGCTGCTCCCTGTCCCGCAGCCCCCAGCGTCCCCCCCCGGAGCCCCCAGCCCTCGGCCGCAAGCAGACCCAGACCCAGTTCCTGAGCACTCGCGCCTGGCGCAGGGGGACTGGGGGTACGTGAGGAGCTTGGGGCCCCCTCTCCCTTCTCCTCTTTATCTAGCGAGGATATATCAAGCTGTAGCCCTATCTGTAGTACCGAATTTACCTACTCACTGAGCCTATTTATTCTTCCTCCGCGGCACAGGATGGGGACCGAGGTGGGAGCTGCAGGCAGAGTGTGCCGGAGGCACTGGGTTTTGATGCCAGATCCCATCCCTGGGCTTCCCTCACCCCTTCTCCACTGCTGCCGCCCGCCCTGGGGCCCCAGGGGAGGTGAGATGGGATGGGTGAGGGGATGGGCACTCCCTGGTTGTGGGGTCCCCCCTCTCTCCCTGCCCTCCCCAAAGGCTGGGGGCAGCTTTGTAAAATAAAGCGGGGAAAATGGTTTTGTACAAAGGGGTAAATAAAGCAGGATTGTGTAAAGGCGCAGCACCTCTTGCTCCCAGTTCTCTTCCCATTGCCCTCCAGTGCTGCAGGGATGGGATGGGGGGGGCATGGGATGGGGGGGCATCTCCTACCTATTGATGCATCAGCACTGGTTTTGGGGGTCACCCTGGCCTGGACTCAGTTTCCTCTGGGTGCTGGGCGGGTGCTGTGCTGTCCCACACAGAACCATGAAATGGTTTGGGCTGGAAGGGACCTCAAAGCCCATTCCCTTCCTCATCCCTGCCACAGGCAGGGACATCTCACACTAGATCAGGGGCTCCAAGCCCCATCCAACCTGGCCTTGAACACTTTCAGGGATGGGGCAGCCACCACTGCTCTGGGCAACCTGGGCCAGGGCCTCCCCACCCTCACAGCAAAACATTTCCTCCTAAGATCTCATCTCAATCTTCCCTCTTTTCAGCTGAAAACCATTCCCCCTCTCCCTACCTCTGCACTCCCTGATCAAGAGTCCCTCCCCAGCTTTCCTGGAGCCCTTTTCAGCGCTGGAAGCTGCTCTAAGGTCTCCCTGCAGCCTTCTTTTTTCCAGGCTGAACAACCCCAACTCTCCCAGCCTGTCCTCATACTGGAGGTGCTCCAGCCCTCGGATCATCTCCATGGCCTCCTCTGGAGTAACTCCAACAGCTTCATGTTTTTCCTGTGCTGAGGACTCCAGGACTGGATGCAGGATTCCAGGTGGGATCTCACCAGGGTGGAGCAGAAGGGCAGAATTCCCTCCCTGGCCCTGTTGATCCCACTGCTTTGGATGCAGCCCAGGACACGGCTGGTTTCTATGCTGCAAGCGCACATTGGTGGCTCCTTTTGACCTTCTCACCCCCCGGCACCCCAAGTCCTTCTCTTCAGGGATGCTCCCAATCCATTTTCCGCCCAGTGTGTATTTGTGTTTGGGAGTTAACACAGCCCCATGGATGAGGTGCTGAGGGACATGGCTTAGTATTTGATAGGAATGGTTGGACTCGATGATCCAATGGGTCTTTTCCAACCTGGTGATTCTATGATTCTATGATCTCTCTGGTCTGTCCAGGTCCCTCTGGATCCATCCCTTCCCTCCAGCGTGTTGACCGTGCCACACAGCTCAGTGTCTTGTCACACTAGCTGAGGATGCCCTCAGCCCCAGTGTCTGTGGCAGCAGCAAAGGTGTCAAACAGCTCTTCTCTGGTCCTCGTACCCAGATGCTCTGGCTCGGGCCAGTCGGGGCTCCTCCAGGCTCCAACCTGGGCACCGTCCAGGCATCCCACGGCTCCAGGCTGGATCCTTTGCGGGCACCGCGGGGCTCTGGGCCGGGGCTGTGGTCGCTGTGCCCTCAGTGGCACCGGTCCCGGGGGGGTGGTTGCCCCTCCTTTGCTGCGGGGCGGTCCTGGTCCTGGTCCGGGTCTTGGAGCGATCGTGGTCCCAGTCCCGGGGCGGTGCTGGTCCCGGATCCCGGTCCCCGGTCGCCCCTCCCTGGTCCCGGGGCGGTGTTTCCTTCCCCCCTTCTCTCGGGGCGGTCCCGGGGCGGTGTTTATCCCACCCACCCCTTTTCTTTCGGGGCGGTCCCGGGGCGGTCCCGCTCCCCGCTCCCCGGTCGCCCCTCCTCTCTCCCGGGGCGGTCCCGGAGCCGCCGTCGGGGCCGTCGGGGCGGTGGCTGCCCGGGCCATGGATCTGCACATCCTAGAGCACCGGGTGCGGGTGCTGAGCCTCGCACGGAGCGGGCTCTGGCTTTACACCCACCCGCTGCTCAAGCTGCTCTTCCTACCTCAGCGCTGCAGGTACCGCCTTCCTCCCCTCCATCCTCCATCCTCCATCCTCCTCCATCCTCCTCCTCCTAACTCCGGGAGGCACCGGGCTGGGCTTCAGCGGAGCCGGTTTCTCCTCCAGGTGCAAATTCTTCAGCCTGACAGAGACCCCCGAGGATTACACCATCATGCTGGACGAGGAGGGCTTCAAAGGTACCGGGTGGGGTTTGCCACTGCAGACACGAGTTGTGTCCGTCCTCAGCTCTCCCCACGCCGCGATGCTTCGTGCCTGGGCCACGGGGAGCGAGTCCTAGCTTGTAGCCAAGCTTCCCTGCTGCGTGCCCATCCCCGGGGCACCCGGCCGTGGAGCTCCCAGCCCCGTGGCGCCTGCGCTGGGGTTGTACCGGCTTGCCCAGCAGATGCCTTTGCCCTAAAATCCCTCTCCCAGGTCGAGTTGTGGTTCCACCAAGTCGTGGGACCAGGCTGCGGGGAGCCCCGTGCCGGCTGGAAGCCTGGCTGCTCGATCTGGGGAGCTGGAATCATAGCATCATGGGATGGTTTGGGTTGGAAGGAACCTCGAAGCCCATCCAGTTGCACCCCTGCCATGGGCAGGGACACCTCCCACTGGATCAGGGGCTCCAAGCCCCATCCAACCTGGCCTTGAACCCCTCCAGGGATGGGGCAGCCACCACTGCTCTGGGCAACCTGGGCCAGGGCCTCCCCACCCTCACAGCAAAACATTTCTGCCGAAAAATCTCATCTCAATCTCCCCTCTTGCAGCTGAAAACCATTCCCCTCATCCTATCCCTGCCCTCCCTGATCAAGAGCCCCTCCCCAGCTTTCCTGGAGCCCCTTTCAGTACTGGAAGCTGCTCTAAGGTCTCCTCGCAGCCTTCTCTTCCCCAGGCTGAACAACCCCAACTCTCAGCCTGTCCTCCATTCCTCTAATCATCTCCATGACCTCCTCTAGACTCCACGTCCTTCCTCTGCTGAGGTTCCCAGGCTGGCAGGGATGACCCCCTGGCACCAAGAACCCAGTTTTGGGGTGTCCTGGGTTGAGCCCTTTCCAGTCCATCCCCCATCGCTGGGATGTGACATTGGGTGACATCCCTGGTGCCGGTGACCCAGAGCCTGAGCGTTCTCCCCAGCGCTGGATCTGCCGGGGGTACCGGCCCAACGGGCTGTGCTGGAGGGTCCGGATCCTGTCCCAGCTCCCCACACCCAAACCTTCCGCAGGAGCCGGCCACTGCTTATCGCCTTGGCCGTGCCCCAAGGAGCAAGGGTCAGCGCTCGGATCCAGCTCCCACCTCCTCCGCTTGCGGCAGGGGCCGTGGGGCCGAGCTGCCCCCCCAGAGCCAGAGCTGTTCCCCACGTATTGTTTTATTTCGGGGCCCGCGGACAAATATTCCTCAATCCCAAGGGGAAAGCGGGAAGCAGCGAACAATGGTCCGGCAGCCCCGCTGGGCCGTGTCCCCCCGCCCCGGGGCTGGGGGGCTGCCAGCGTCCCCCCGCTGTGGGATGCTGGTGGGGAGCTGCCACTGGTCCCCGCCACAGGTGGGGAGCTGCACCCCCTCTCTTCCCATGGGGATCAGAATTTAGCCCTAGGGTGAGTGGCATGGGGACAGTGGGGTCCCCCCTGTGCGCTCGCAGGGTGGTGTTGAAAAGCAATTAAGTGACGAGTGCTGGGACCATGTCCCCATGTGTCCCCCCCACCCCACCCCATGGCCCTTGGCCAGAGCTGAGGCTGTTCTGGTGCTTCCTGCGCAGGAACAAGTGCTGGGAACACCCGCCGAGGCCCCCAGAGCTTGTCCCGCTCCCACCCTGCCCCGAGCCGTGGGTCAGGAGTGGGGTGCGGAGCCCGTCCCGCGATGGTGACCCCCTAGATGGGTGCCAGACCCCCCCCTGGGGCCACCTCCCCACCCCCCACTGGTGCGATGAGTTTGCCTTTCTCAGCTGAGGTGGGATGCTGGGTGCGTGCGTGGGGCCGTCTCCCATGGGTGCTGCCTCCCACCACTGGGTGCCCTGTGGGGTGGGAAGAGGGTCCTAAACCTCTGCTGGGTGGGGAGAGCAGGGACCCCTTCTGTGCCCACCCTGCCCTGTGGGGTGGAAAGAGGGTCCCATGGGTGCATCCTCCCATCACTAGGTGCCCACCCTGCCTTACGAGGTGGGAAGGGGGTCCTATGGGTGCATCCTCCAATCATGGGGTGCCTCCCATGCCCTATGGAGTGGGAAGGGGGTCCCATGGGTGCTGCCTTCCATCATTGGGTGCCCACCCTGCCCTATGGGGTGGCAAGGGGTCCCATGGATGCTGTCTCCGCCTTTGCTGGGTATGGGGAGTGGTTTGGAGACCCTTATGGAGCAAGGAGGAGGGGGTACCTGTGCTGGGGGGCTGCCAGGAGGAATCCTGGGCACCCCGGCAGTGCCAGCCCCTCTGCTGGGCAGGACGGTGGGCGCAGCACGGGGGAACGAGTGAGTGAAACCCTGTACTCGCCGTGCTGGGGCAGGAAGGGACCGGCCGGCGCTCGCCCTCCCTGCCAACACCAGCAGCTTTTTGGGCAGCAGCCCTGGACCCCGGCCAGCCCGGGCTCGGCCGCTCCCCGCTAGGTTGGCACAGGGTGCTGGCACCCTCAGGACAACCGGATGGCCCTTCCCCTGTCCCCTCCAGTGACTGCTGTCACCCTCCAACCATCCTTGCTGCTGGATGCTGGGCTGGGGCTCCCAAGGGGCACGGAGTGGGGCTGGTTTTGGGGTGCAGGGCACCCTGACACCCCCCCGCACCCAGCCTGGGGTGCTGGGGAGGGGAGAGAGATGTGTGCTGGGCTTGAGGGGGTCGTAACCTTGGCCCTGATCATCCCTGGGGCCAAATTCAGGCGCTGTCTCAGTGTCAGGAGTGGCTGAGCCCTGTCTGGCTCGTTCCACTTGTGGATGGCGCTGGCCTGCGCCCCTAAATCTGCATCTCCAGCCCCATGCTTGGGGCTGACCCTGTCCTGGCTTCACCGAGCCGGCTCATCTCGCGAGGGACAGCGTTTCGTGTGGTGCCTGAGCCCGCATGAGCCCTGGGTGCGGCATCAGACGCCGTTTGGCGAGGCAGGGAGCCCCGTGCCTCAGTTTCCCCTTATCCCTTGCAGAGCTGCCGCCCTCCGAGTTCATGCAGGTGGCGGATTCGACATGGCTCGTGCTCAGCGTCGTCTCCAACGGCCGGGCGCCTTCCGGCTGCCAAGCCACCGGTGTCACCAAGATCGCCAGGTCGGTCATCGCGCCGCTGGCCGAGCACCACGTCTCGGTGCTGATGCTCTCCACCTACCAGACCGACTTCATCCTGGTGAGTGCGGTGACGCTGGCTCCCATCGAGGTGCTGGTTTGGGGTGGGGATGCCGCTGTCCCCGGCTGGCTGGGGGGGGGGTGGCAGTGCCAGGCTGATGCAGGTCCAGCCCTGTTCAATGTCTTTATCAATGACCTGGATGAAGGCATCGAGTGCACCCTTAGCAAGTTTGCGGACGACACTAAGCTGGGTGGAAGCATCGATCTGCTGGAGGGTAGGGAGGCTCCAAAGGGATCTGAACAGGCTGGACCACTGGGCAGAGTCAAACGGCAGGAGGTTTAACAAGGCCAAATGCCGGGTCCTGCACTTGGGGCACAACAACCCTGTGCAGCTACAGACTAGGAGAAGTCTGTCTAGAAAGCTGCCTGGAGGAGAGGGACCTGGGGGTGTTGGTTGACAGCAACTGAACATGAGCCAGCAGTGGCCCAGGTGGCCAAGAAGGCCAATGGCATCTTGGCTTGGATCAGACACGGCGTGGCCAGCAGGTCCAGGGAGGTTCTTCTCCCTCTGTACTCGGCACTGGTGAGACCGCTCCTCAAATCCTGTGTTCAGTTCTGGGCCCCTCACCACAAGAAGGATGTTGAGGCTCTGGAGCGAGTCCAGAGAAGAGCAACAAAGCTGGTGAGGGGGCTGGAGAACAGGCCTTATGAGGAGCGGCTGAGAGAGCTGGGGGTGTTTAGCCTGGAGAAGAGGAGGCTGAGGGGAGACCTCATTGCTCTCTGCAACTACCTGAGAGGAGGTTGTAGAGAGGAGGGAGCTGGGCTCTTCTCCCAAGTGACAGGGGGCAGGACAAGAGGAAATGGCCTCAAGCTCCGCCAGGGGAGGTTCAGGCTGGACATCAGGAAAAAAACTTTCATGGAAAGGGTCATTGGTCCCTGGCAGAGGCTGCCCTGGGAGGTGGTTGAGTCACCTTCCCTGGAGGTGTTTAAAAGGCGGGTGGACGAGGTGCTGAGGGACATGGTTTAGTGTTTGATAGGAATGGTTGGACTCGATGATCCAGTGGGTCTTTTCCATTCTGGTGATTCTGTGATTCTATGATTCTCTGCCCTGATCCCGTGCCCCTGGGCAGGTGCGTGAGCGGGATCTGCCTGTGGTGATCCACACGCTGGCAGGGGAGTTCGACATCTACAAGGAGGAGAGTGGCGAGTGCGTCCCTGTCACCTGCGATGACGTGAGCAACGGCTTCCTCAAGCCCAAGCCGGGTGAGTGACACAGGGTCCCCCTGGTCCCTAGGGCCACCCCATCCCTGCTAGGATGCTCCGTTCCCACCCGCAGGACCCAAATCCATGGGGATCCCCCAGGGCCACCCCTCTGCACCCCGAGGGCTGCGGGGCTGCGGTGGCCACGGGGTGGCACTGCCGCCCTGTCCCCAAGCTGTCCCCAAGCCTGACGGCTGCTATCCCCCTGCCAGCTGCCAGCCCCACGCTGCACCCCGTGCAGAGCCCCCAGACCCGCTTCTGCGTCCTGACGGTGGCCCCTGACACGCTGCCTGCCATCGCCACCATGCTCATCGACGTCCTCTTCTACTCCCACAGGTGGGTCTGGGGACGAGGACACACTGGTGGCCCCTCACCCGGTGCCACCTGAGCTGCCGAGACGTGTCCTCTCCTTGCTCCCAGTGGCTTCTGGGGCGCTGGGTGCCTTTTACAAACTGGTTTTACCCTCCCGAACGTGCTGGGGGGGCTGCAGCCACGTGGATGCCACTGTTCCCATTGCCACCACGTGAGCCCCAAGGTGACCTGGGGGATGAACCCCCCTTTGCAGCAACATCCAAGGAGGGGCGACTGCAAAACGGGAGCAGGGGGATGGAAAAAGCCCGGTGGGAACAGTGAGGGGATGCTCCTGGCTGGGACTCCCTGTGTCCTCTGGGATGAGGTCCATTCTGGTGGGACCCTCCAGCTCTGGAGACACTGTGGTGTTTTGGGAATGCACCGAAATCTGGTGTCATCCCCATCCGGCACCCACTGACCCCAGCCCGGTGCTGACCCTGTGGGTAGCACCCATTCATAGAATCATAGAATCACCAGGTTGGAAAAGACCCACTGGATCATTGTCCAACCATTCCCATCAGTCACTAACCCATGTCCCTCAGCACCTCATCCACCCGCCTTTTAAACCCCTCCAGGGAAGGTGACTCAACCCCCTCCCTGGGCAGCCTCTGCCAGTGCCCAATGACCCTTCCCGTTAAATATTTTTTTCTGATGTCCAGCCTGAACCTCCCCTGGTGGAGCTTGAGGCCATTCCCTCTCGTCCTGTCCCCTGTCACTTGGGAGAAGAGCCCAGCTCCCTCCTCTCTACAGCCTCCTTTCAGGTAGTTGGAGAGAGCAATGAGGTCTCCCCTCAGCCTCCTCTTCTCCAGGCTAAACACCCCCAGCTCCCTCAGCCGTTCCTCATAAGGCCTGTTCTCCAGCCCCTTCACCAGCTTCGTTGCTCTTCTCTGGACTCGCTCCAGAGCCTCAACATCCTTCTTGTGGTGAGGGGCCCATTCCTCTCCATACCTCTCCTCCCAGCCACTGCTCACCCCCAGCATTCCAACACAATGCTCAAGGACGATCTGTGCTGCCACCAAGCCCTTCTCCTCCCAGTTTTGGGGGTCCTGACCCCTCCCTGCACCCCTCTTCTCCCCTTCTCCCTGCTCCACAGCCCCCCGAGGGAGGCAGGTGCCAGCAGCCAGGACCTCGACTCCATCACCTTCTTTGCCTTCTCCCTCATCGAGGGCTACATCTCCATCGTGATGGATGCTGAAACGCAGAAGCGGTAGGTGCTGTCCCTCTGGCTGGCTGTCCATCTGTCCATCCCTGGGGCTGGAGACCCTGGGCTGGGGTTTTACATCCAGACCATCCCCTCTTCTCTCAGGTTCCCCAGCGACCTGCTGCTCACCAGTTCCACAGGGGAGCTGTGGCGGATGGTGCGGATCGGCGGGCAGCCCTTGGGCTTCGGTGAGTGTGGCCGCAGTGGCCGTCACCCACCCTGTGCCACCACCCCATCCGATCCTCCCCCTCCCCAGGGGGTTGCTTGGAGGTGACGCTCTCCCTGCGTGTCCCCACCGTGGCCACCTCTCACCCTTCGCCTCCGCAGACGAGTGCGGCATCGTGGCGCAGATCGCCGAGCCGCTGGCCGCCGCCGACATCTCAGCGTATTACATCAGCACCTTCAACTTTGACCACGCCTTGGTGAGCCCCTACCCCTCCCTGGGGTCCCCTGGGGTCCTCCTTGGGGATGACCCCCCTCTCTTTGCTTTAGTATTTGATAGGAACGGTTGGACTCAATGATCCGATGGGTCTTTTCCAACCTGGTGATTCTATGATGCTATGATTCTTTGTGCCCCCGGCAGGTCCCCGAGGAGGGCATCGCCGAGGTCATCCAGCTGCTGCAGCAGCGCCAGGAGAGTGGCAGATAGTGCCCGGCTGTCCCCACACCTGGTGACCCGGTGGTAGAGAGGAGCTGGCTGTCCCCACACCCGGTGGCTCAGCATGGTGGCATGGTTGGGGTCATCCCCACTCCTAGATTCATTTTGGTTTAATTTTAAGGCTCCCCCCTGGGTACGGGTGGGGACGCGGTGGCTTTGGGGATGCGGTGGCAGTGGGACAGTGTCCTGCGGGGGGAGGGAGCAGCCCCCACTGTGCCGCAGGAGCTGAGTGGGTCACCCCAGGGACCTGCTGGTGGGAGGACGTGGTGATGTGGCACCATGGGGCTGCTGGTGACAGCCTGGGGGTGGTGGGACGTGTCCCCGTGCCTGGTGTCCACGTAGGTGGCGGTGGGGTGACCGTGATGCTCTCCAGTGCCCCTGGACCGGGTGGAAGCATCCCCAGACCCCCATTCCCCACGGACACCCCAAAAATCTCCAAAGCTAAGATGGGGGAGGGCTGCGGTTTATCCCCAGCCCTGTGTCCCCTCCAGGGTGTCCCCACGCCCCTGCCTGGGCCCTGGCGTGTTGGGGGGTGACAACGGGGACCCCCGACTCCTCCCAAGTTGTATTTTCACATAGTTTTTGATAAGTCAATAAAAGTCCTATTATTTTTATTTCTACACATCTCGTGTGGCCCGGGGCCGGTCCCTGGGATGTGGCACAAGGATGTGATGCTCCCCATGTCCCCGCCGTAAGGTGACCAGGATGAGGCCAACTCCTGTGCCACCTGTTTTGGGTGACAAAAGGGGTGAAGCCTGCGGTACAGCAAGTCACCAGCCCAGGGGGAAACTGAGGCACGAGCCCCATTGTTGCCCAGTCCCACGCTGGGCCAGCTCCCATGGGGAAACTGAGGCACGAGGGGTTGAACTTGACCCCAGAGCAGGGCATGTCCCCACTGCAGTGTCCCCGTGTCATCTCCCCAAGCAAAGTGGGGTGTGTGGGGTGGGGGCTGTCCCCTCCTGTGGTGTCTGGGGACGCACCTGGTCAACAGGCAAGACTGGGTGGGAATGAGAGCACAGCAGAGACCTCTCTGAGGTCTTTCCCCCTGGATAGACAGCTCGGTGCAGCTCAGGACGCTGGGGGACGCAGCTCTGCTCCCATCCTGTCCCCCCCAAACCTGCCCCCCGCTCTCCCGTGCAGCGGGTGGGAGCGTGCCGGGGTCCCAGCCGAGTCCTCCCTGCATCAGCTCCCACACGCTCACACGCTGTCGGGTTCCTGCCACCTCCCCGAGCGCTTTCTTTCCTGTCTCGCTCTCTTGTCCAGAGTCATGAGACGCTGGTGACGTGCGCCAAAGCAATGAAGAAATTGCAGCTGGCCCATGCGGTCACCGGCTCTATTTTTGTCACCGTTGGGTATTGCATAGTCCTCCACCACCCGCTTTCCTCCACTGTGGTGGGCTCACCTCTGCCTGGCCTGGCGGGGACCCTGCGTGGAGCCCTCGGAGGTGACAGTGCCACGTGGAGGGGCCACCTGTGGCCATCGGGGATCAGAGGGCGGGTGTGCTCTGTCCATGGGTCCTGCTGGCCTGGCCAGGGTGCCCAGAGGTTCTGCAATTGCATCGCATGGACTGGAGGGTCCACTGGGTCAGGGAGGGAGGGAGGGAGACATTGACAGGTGGATGGATGGAGGGAGGGATGGATGGATGGATGGATGGATATGTGGATATGTGGATGGATGGATATGTAGATGGATGTCCAGGTGGTTGGATGGATGGTTGGGGTGGAGGAATGGAGGGATGGATATGTGGATGGATGTCCAAGTGGTCAGATGGATGGTCGAATGGATGGATGGACAGACAGGTGGATGGAGGGATGGAGGGATGGAGGAATAGATATGTAGATGGATGTCCAAGTGGTTGGATGGATGGTCGGATGGATGGATGGATGGACAGACAGGTGGATGGATGGGCAAGTGGATGGGTGGAAGGGGTAGATGGATGGATGGATGGATGGATAGGTGGACAGATAGACAAGTGGATGGATAGATAGATGAATAGGTGGGTGGATGTATATATGTGCAGATGGATGAATGTGACTGATGTTTGTGTAGATGGATGTACAGATGGTTCATTTTATAGAATGGATGGACAGGTGGATGGAAAGGTGACAGGTGGACAGATGGATGGGTAGATGGATGGATGAACAGGAAGATGGCTGGACAGATGTCTAACAGCCTGTCTGGCTAGACAGATGGACAGACTACTTCAGTAAAGAAGGTTTGGAGAGAGGATGATGTTCTCCTGTCTCCTCCAGCCTCCAGGGCTGCCCCAGCCCCACTGAACCTGGCCCAGCTGCCACCTCTGCCAGGGATGCCCTGAGGAGGAGGAAGAGGCAGCTGGTGGAGGAAGCAGATCAGGGAGTCCTGCCGGTCGCAGGGTGGCTGGGGAGGGAAAATTTGGGGAAAAAGAAAACATTTCTTCTTCTGGAAGTGAGTCACGGGTGCGCTCTTCCGCCTTGGAGATGTTATTTCTGGGCTGTCCCCCTGCGCCGTCGCTGAACCCTCTGAATGTGCAGATTTGGCGCGGGGCGGCTCCCTCTGCTCGTGCTGGCAGCTGCTCGTGGTCACCAAACCCAACGGGATCGCAGCACGTCTCAAAATGCTGATGAAATATGTTCATGTTTATGGCTGGGGGGGAAGGTCCTGTTGGTGTCCAGCTCCTGCTGGGCTCCATCCACTGGGAAAGGGGAGCTGGAAGGGGAGCAAGGGGCTTTGCTCCTGGTGCCACTGGCTGTGCGGGTGCTGTGCCAGCCCCCTGGCAGTGCCGCTGGGGCCGCGTGAACCGGGCTCTCCCACGGTGCTATTGCATAACCTGACACAGCAAGGGCAGCATCGCTTGCATCGCTGCCTGCTCCAGGCTTCCGCTGCCCTCGCCTTCACGCCCTTGAGCAACACCCAGCATCCCCACATGGGTCCTGCTGTGCTCGTTCATGCAATCGCTTAGTTGGAAAAGAACTTGGAGATCATCATACCCAACCACACCTGCCCACTACTAAACCGGATCCCTGAGAGCCTCGTCTGCTAATCTTCTAAATACGTCCAGGGATGGGGACTCCAGAGCTGGAGAACCCTTTCCATGAAGAAATCTTTCCTGAACCTGAGATGGCACAACCTGAGGTTCAGCATGGGGTGGTTATGTTTCTTCCCCCAGCTGGTGGTGGCTGGGTGGGTGTGAGCAGATGGATAGAGCCCTGTCCCAGGTTGCCCAGAGCAGTGGTGGCTGCCCCATCCCTGGAGGTGTTCAAGGCCAGGTTGGATGGGGCTTGGAGCCCCTGATCCAGTGGGAAGTGTCCCTGCCCATGGCAAGGGTTGGAACTGGATGGGCTTTGAGGTCCCTTCCATGCCAAACCATCCCATGATGCAATGATCGGTGTCCCCCACATGGCCAACGTCCTTGTCCCTGCGTGCCAGCCCCACTACCTCCCCTCCCCACTTTTGCATTCAGGTTTCAGGGCAGCCAACGCTTTTTTCGGTTCAACCAGCACTGAGCTGCGAAACCAGGGTGACACAAAGTGGCTCTTTCCCAAGAAGCCGGGTGGTGGAGACCCAGCAGCACCAGCACGGCTGTATCTAGGATGACCACTTGGACCATGGGCTCCTTGGGCTGGACCCACCGGGACTCCCTCGAGGAACTGAATCGAAGAACAACCCCATCGTCTGGCCGGCATCATTTCCTCCCGCCGGGGCGGCTCACCCCGCTCATTGGCCCCCGGGGCCCGGCTTCACTTCTTGCTGCCTTTCCGTTGGGTTTGGGTGCCTCCTTCGGAGGTGGGGGCGAATGGGTGCTCTTTAAAAGGCGAGCTTCCCCATCGGGCGAGCAGTAAGGAAGTGGCTCGCGCGCCCGGCAGCCGAAACAGCCTCCCCCGGCCATGCGGTGTCCCGGGCCGCCCTTGGGCGTGCTGGCAGGTAGGTGTGTGCCCGCGTCCCGCAACTGCCCTCTCGCTCGCACGCCCGCCGTGCCGGGAGCCACGGGAGGGAGCGTGGTGGGGAGGGCCCGCGGCGGGGTTGAGTTGAGTTGTCAGCCAGGCTGTTTCCCCCCCGTGCCATGCTGTGTCACCTCCCAAGGGTGACAGGGACATCGCTCCACGTGGAGCTTCAGGGATGGGTGCTCCACAGTGGCTTCTCTCGCCCCTGGGGGAGAAGGGAGGGGAGGGATGGAACACGCTCTGGGGACTGGTGGCAGAGGGACATTCCTGCACATGGATCCCCAGGGCTGGGCACCCCACAGGGGCTCCTTTCATCCCCAGAGATGAGAGGGGAGGCATGGGTAGGATGGGACATGATTTGGGGACACTTTGAGGACTGCTGGCCAGATCCTGCACCCTGCCCAGGACCTTCAACCCCTGCAGCAGGTCTGGATGCTACATGCTGGTCCAGTGCCACATCCAGAGTCACCACTGGCACGTGGTGATGTGTGACAGCAGGGCTGGGACAGTGTCCGGGCAGAGCCAGGGGCGTTGGATCCAGGAACGTCACCGCTGTCCCCTCCTCTGCGGTGGCAACGCTGACAGGGGGAGCTGCTGGGGCAACTGCTGGGCTGTGTGATGGCATCTTCATCCTCCTCCTCCTCCCTGCCAGGTCTCCAGCAGGCTTTTGGCACAAGGGCTGGCTCAGAGACTTTGACACAGTGCTGGGGGGCATGTTCTTGGCACACACCGTCCTTGCCTGCAGGCCTGATGCCAGGGTGATGGGCTTGTGGGGCTGGGTAGCTCTCCCTGCAGCTGGTGAGCTTGTGCCTTTCTGTTGGGTAGAAGAGGCTGCCTCCCTGCACCCAGTGATGCCCCAATGTCCTTCATCTCCCTCCACAGTTGTCACCAAAGGGCTCTTCATCCTCTGGGCTGTGCCGGGCCAGGGGGGGCGTCCCCTGCAGCCCCCCACCCTACAGCAGGTCCAGGCGCTGGTGAGGCACATGGCCGAGGACGCACAGGAGCTCTTCACCTTCTATGTGAGTTCCCTTCCCTGGGCCAGAAGTGGCTCCTGTCCCCTCTTTGGGGACACAGAGCTGGCGGGAGTGTCCTTGTGCTGCTCCCACCCCTTATCCCTGACCTTTCCCACCCCATCCCTGGCAGGAGGAGAACCAGCGCTTGGCCATCCACAACATCTGCCGAACCAACCACCCACCCGAGTGGCTGCGGGGACCGGTGCTGGGACCCAGGGGGCTGCGGGGGCTGCAGGGGACCATGGCCAGCATGTCCCAGGCGCTGCAGGTCATCATCCGGCACCAGCAGGACCTCAACCCCCCCGGCGCTGAAATCCTTCGCCGCTTGGCCAGCACCCACCTGAAGGTGCGAGGGCTCCTCAGCAACCTGCAGGGACTTTTCCCAGCCCCGAGCTCCCAGCCCGGCCACCGCCCGCTGCCCAGCCCCACGGCACCCACCAAGGTGTTCCGGCAGAAGCTGGAAGGGTGCCGGATCCTCTGGAGCTACGCCCGCTTCATGGCCAAGCTCAATGCCCAGATGGAGAACAGGAGCCGCCGAGCGCGCCGGGACAAGTGGAGAGCTCGCCGGGGCTCGCGGCTGTCCACGCGCTCCTAGGGGAGCCCTGCCGCCACCAGAATTGTCCCCTCTCCATCATCTCCACACCATCCCACTCCATCCTCATCTGTCACTGGGATGGAGACCCGCCGGCAGGCCGGGATGCACCCCAGAGCCCCTCTAGGCTTGCCTGGCTGAGCACACGAGCGCGCTCGAAGCATCTCCAAACCCTCCAGCTTGCCATGGGGACCATGCTGTCCCCATGCCACCGCTTGGCTGCAGGACAGCCCCGCTGTGTCCCCAACAGCTCCCCACGCTGCGCTGACCCTTGGTGCCATGGGCAGCCGTGTGCTCGGGTGTCCCCCGGTGCCAGCGCTGTGGGACGGAGCGTCCCTTGTCACCGAGCCTGGATTTTCCAGTGATTCAATGGGTCTGGTGACCCAGCCTGACTAAGAGCCACTCGCCCAGCACCCTCCTTGCTGCCAGCAGGGTGCGGCCCCAGCCCACAGGGATCACCGGCTGGTGCCACCGGCATTGTCACCCCTGCCCTGCTGACCCCAAGGAGTGTCTCGAGTGGAGTCCATGAGCTTGGTGTCTCTGCAACCTTGATGTCCCTGTGAGCTTGGTGTCTTTATGAGCTTGATGTCCCTCTCAGTTTGGTGTCCCTGTGAGCTTGGTGTCCATGTCATCTTGGTGTCCCTGTGAGCTTGGTGTTCATGTCAGCTTGGTGTCTCTGCAACCTTGATGTCCCTGTGAGCTGGTGTCTTTATGAGCTCGGTGTCCCTGCTACCTTGATGTCCCTGCACACTCAGTGTCCCCGTGAGCTTGGTGTCCCAATGTGCTCAGTGTCCCCACAAGCTCGATGTCCCCATGCCACCACTCGGCTGCAGGACAGCCTTCCCTCTGCCCCCAACAGCTCCCAATGCTCTTGGTGTCCCCATGCTCTTGGTGTCCCTATTCTCTTGCTGTCCCCATGCTTTCAGTGTCCCTGTGCTCCCTCAGGGACTTTATCCTCATCCCCCTGCACTCAGTGTCTCTGTACCCTCAGTGTCCCCATGTCCCCCTGCCCCTCGCGCAGGGGCTCGGCTCCAGCCGCTGCACTGTGATGGTGGGTGGTGGCACCCACCCCCTCTCCCCTAATTTATACATTAATATTTGCGTGGTTATCATATTTATTGAATCTTGGGATTAATTTAAGACATCCCTGCAGTGGGAAGAAATATTTAAGGACAAGTTTTTAATATATAAATATCTATTTTTGTGATAATTTTTTTGTATTGCGTTAAACTATGGATGCAATGAGATTTTATTTATGAATATTGATATTTTTGGTACTGTGATCAGGGCAGTGCCCACTGTGGGCTCAGAGCACCTTGTTTTTTGTATCACAGAAGGAAATAAAGCATCGCACTCGGCCCACGGGCCCCTCAGTGGTTGTGTCCGTGCGTCCCTGTGTCCGTGTGTCCGCGTTCCGGTGGCCTGACTGTGCCCGATGGCCTCGCCGGGGCAGTGGGGTGGCAGCAGGGGTGGTGGGACAGGACCTGATGTGGTGTGGCACACGGGGTGGCACGGCACGAGAGGTGGCAGAGCACAGGGGCACATGGTGGGATGTGGCAGAGGACAGTGGCACATGGCATATGATGGGATGTGGCACAGGATGTGGCACAGCACAGTGACATGTGGCACACAGTGGGACGTGGCACAGCGCGGTGACACATGGCACACAGTGGGACGTGGCACAGGGCATGGTGCAGGACAGTGGCACATGGGACATGGTGGAACATGGCACAGGACATGGCACAGCACGGTGACACATGGGATGTGGCACATCACAGTGTGGTACGTGGCACAGGACAGTGGCACATGGGACGTGGCACATCACAGCGTGGTGCGTGGCACAGGACAGTGGCACATGGCACACAGTGGGATGTAGCACAGGACGTGGCACAGGACAGTGGCACATGGCACACAGTGGGACATGGCATATGGCACAACCTGGCACAGCGTGGCATGGCACCACATGCCACCTGTCACACAACCCTGCAACGCGGCACAGCCAGGCCACCACCGCAGCCAAGCCAGAGCCCCACGTCCCTGCGTCCTGTCCAGGGCCACCGTGCAGCCCGTGCCACCCCGCTGCCACCGTTCCCGCTGAGTCAAAAATCCTAAGACCGGGTCATGTGTCCCCAGAGAGTCACTCGTTCCCTGCCGTGTGCCGATGCCCACCGTGCGCCCGGCACCGCTGCCTGACTCAGTCGTGGGGAGCATCGCTGCCGGGACGGCCACCGCTGCCGTTCGGGGACCCTCGAGGTGGGGACAATGTCACCATGAAGCAGCGCGGTGTGGCCTATGGTGCCCTGGGTGACCGTGCCACCGCCTGCCAGCTGCTGTCCCCTGCCAAGCCACCCACGCGCCTGCGACGAGGAGGCACCGTGCATGGGCTGAGGGAAGGGTGCAGGTATGTGACCCACACGGAGGGGTGGGGACCCCAAATCGGGGGGACAGCCCAGCTGGAGTGTCACCCGAGGGATGCTGGCAGTCCCCATGCCCACAGGGGTCTCACCCTGCTGCCCACCCCGAGCTGCCACCCTGGGAGCAGCCACCGCGTGGTGGGGATGTCCCTTGGCCAGGGTCCTCCCCGAGCTGGGACAGGGGACGGGGTGACACTGGCGGGGTGACACCTGTGAGGTGACACTGCCGGTGGGATGCCTGGCTATGGGGTGGTGGCACTAAGATGACACCGGGAAGGTGGCACTGGTGGGGTGGTGGAAGTGAGGTGACACCAATGGGGTGACGGTGGTGGGATGAAAGTGGTGGGGTGACATCAATGGGGTGACACTAACGGGGTGACATGGGTGGGGTGCTGATAGGGGGGTGACACTAATGGGGTGACATCAGTGGGGTGACACTAATGGGGTAATATTGGTGAGGTGAAGGTGGTGGGGTGACATCAATGGGGTGGCAGTGGTGGGATGACACTAGTGGGATGATGCTAATGGGGTGACATAGGTGGGGTGTTGGGGGGGGTGACACTGGTGGGGTGACACGGTTGGGTGCAGGCTCTGTGATGAGGCAATTATGGGATGGAGCAGTTCTGGGATGGAGACGGGGGTAATTTTGGGATGGGGATTGGAGAAGGGGCAGTTCTGGAGGGAGGATGGGGCAAGGGGCATTTCTGGGATGGAGACGGGGCAATTATGGGATGGGGATGGGAGAGGGGGCAGTTCTGAGATGGGGATGGGGCAGTTCTGTGCGCAGACTGGGCGTGGGGGGCAATTATGGGATGGGGAGCAGCTAGTTCTGGCACGGGGCAGCAGGGGGCAGCATGGGGACAGGGATGGGGAGGGAGGGGGGTGTGCTGGGGGGACAGTGATGGGTTGGGGGGGAACAGTGGGGACAGTGGTGGGCTGGGGAGGGGACAGTAGGGACATTGAGGGGCTGGAAAGGGGTAGTGATGGGATGGAACAGGGCAGAGGGGACAGTGAGGGGTGAGGACAGGGCAGAGGGGGCAGCCGTGGTGGGAACAGACCCCCTGGGCTTGTCCCCATGTTCCTGGCCAGGCTGGCGGTGGGGACGATGGGGACAGCGGGGACAGCAGGCAGCAGTATTTGTCCAGGCAGGGCTTCTGTGTCCCCAAACTGGGGACACCCCACATCCCCCTGCTCCCTGCAGTGGCTCCCCAGCCCCCCGAGGTCCCCCCCTTGGTCCCCTCCACCCTGCCACCATCCCACCCCATCCCTGCATCCCACCTTCCCCATGGGGCATCCATGCAGGAGCTGTGCTGGGATGTTCCTGCTCCCCACGCAACAGGGAAAGGGGATTTTCCTGGGCATCGTTGGGAAATCTCCCCCATCCAGCCACTCTGAGCAGGGATTTGGGTTTTCCTGCTTGGAGCAGAGGGGAACCCCCTTTTCTATTCCCCCTAAGAAAATCCATCATCAATAAAACCCCAACCCCCTATCCTGCTCTGAGACATCGTCCTGGCCCGGGGAAGTCCTGGGGAACTGGGAAAGGGCAGAACCCCTGCTCAGTCCCTGCACACACACAGAGCCCTGAGGAGGTTCCCTATTGCTATTAATTAAGAAACACCAGTTCCTCAGCTCATTAAGTCCATCAGGCCATCGCTGTCCATGGATACGTGATGCACCCCTCACTGCACCCCAATAAAACCAATCAGGAGGCTGCGGGGTGGGGGTGACATTGGGCTCATCCTGGCTTTTGCTGGGCTCCCCAACCCCATCCATGCTCGCTGCCTGGTGTCCCAGTGCATCCCAGTAAGGCTAAACTGGGCTGAAACAGGCTACGGTTGCGTTTACTGGTCAAGCACCAGGCTGGCCCCCCATGGGGAAACTGAGGCAGGCGGTGGCTGTGTGACCCTCATGTCCCCAGCACAGAGGGGTCCCGCTGTCCCCCCGTGGTGTCCCCACTGCCACAGGGGACAGAGGGCTTGCGGTGGCTCTTGCGTCACCGTTCCTCGACTGTCACCCCGCGGGGTTCGCGCTGCCAAGGCGCAAACTTGCTAAACCTGATTAAAAGTTCCAGCTTGGGCCGTGCCCTTGCGGAGGGAAAATATATATACAAGGCAAACAAAAAAAAAAAAAAAAAAAAAAAACAAGCCAAAAAAACCCTTTAACCTGTTTTTTCACCCAAATTAAGGCTCAAACATCCTGGTCCCATGGGATCCCCACAAGAAGCTGAACTCTACACTGGGGTGTTTGCCCCCCGGTGCTGATGGGAGCCCCTCGCCCCCCAGCCCAGCCCCGCTGAGGAAGGGTTAACCCTGGGGGGCTGGTCTGGCCTCTCCCCCTGGGTGGGTTTGTCCTTCTTCCCAGTCAAAACCCTTCACTTTTCATATTTTCCCCCTAAGGGACGAGAGGGCTGGGGGACACCAGTGCCACCGCGTCCACCCCACGGTGACCGGGGGGTCTCACACCCTTGTCGCTGCCTCCCCGCAACATTTCACCTTCCACATCTTCCCCAAAACCCCCAAATTCATATTTCTTCCCCCCTCCCTTTTTCCTTTCTTGCCTCCAGCGGGGAAGCCCCAGCTGGAGGAGAGGGGGGACGCGGGGAGTGGGGGTGAAAGTGCTTGTGGCTTCGTGAGTCACGATGCGCCTCGACGCCCCCCGCGACGCCCCCGAACCCCACGTGCAGCCGCTCGCGTCCCTCTAGGTTGAGGGGACACACACACACACGACTGGAATTCCAACCCCCCCCCATCCCTTTCCCACCCACCTCCCCGACCCCGTGCGTTAAAAGAAAAAAAAGAAAACCAAAAACCACACAATCCCAGTGACATCAACTTTATCAGAAGTTTATTTCTAAGAATCATTCAGGATTTCCAAAGCCCTCGACTTCCTGATTTCCAGTTTCAATAGAAATAACGATAGTGGTGCTGTTCCCCCCCACGGTCCCCCCCCTCCTCCCCTTTCTTACAACACAGGCTGGCTGCCGGACCGGTATATAAACCCCGAGAAGTCCCCCAGTATGAACATGAATTTCTGAAAACCTCCTCTGTCAACACCAATCCCTATTAAGTCGCTCCCGGGACGCGGCTCACAATGAAGTTCGTACCGGCAGGTAAAAAAAAAAAAATACAACAAACCAACTTTGGGGCAATTATTTTCCTTTTTTTTCCCCCCCCTCCCGTGTTTTTTTTTTGCCTCCCCTCCAACTTTTCCCGGTGATGCTCGGGCACAGGCGGGTCTGGGTTCGCTGGTGGAGCCCGAGCGAAGCTGCGTTCCCCTGGGATGAGCATCTCTGGGAATTGGCAGCGGGGAGCGAGCGCGGCGCTGGCGCGATGCAGCCAACATCTGGACACTTATATAACTGGAAACGCTTCCAAATGAAAAAAAAAAAAAGCAAAGGGGGGGGCATTTTTCTTTCTTTTTTTTTTTTTTAATGCTTTTTTGGCTCTTTAATATATTCCCCCCCACCACCTCCTGCCTTTCCTCCTTCTGGGTCTCTCGATGCCGGGAGCGCTGGAGGGATGGGGAGGATGCCAAGTGCAGGAGTGGGGTTGGAAGGAGCTGCTGCCACCCCAGTGCTGGGGGTCCCATGGGGCAGAACCCACCTGGGACCCCCCAAAGCCCCGTGGGTGCTGAGCTGTGAGATGGGCAGAAGGCAGGAGGCGGAGGGGACGCGGTGGGAAGGTTTTGGGGTGGGTGAGGGAGCACCCAGGGCATCGGGGGGGATGGGGAGGAGGAGGGGAGCGGCGGTGGGTCAGGGATCACAAGGTGCACAGGTAAGTCCTTTCCCACCTGAGCAGGGGAAATAAAGCAAAGGCTTGCATTACCCGGCACCTTGGAGGCAGCTTCGGTGCTCGCCATGGCCCAGGGACTTCTCCTGGCAGCACCCCTGTCCCCATGCTGTCAGGGCAAGGGTCCCCTGGCATCCCCTCGGGTACCCTTCCCCGAGGATGCTGGGCGCAGTGGCAGAGGTGGTTTGGCCTCCCAGAGTGAGGATGCTTGTGGCGGGGGTCCCTAGGGATTGGGGGTCCCTAGGAATTGGGGGTCGGCTCACCCCGCTCTCACCCTGCTGGCAGGAGGGCGATGCCGGGGCGACCCAGCTGCCGGAGGCTCAAGGGTCCCCTTGTTCCGCATCCAGAGATTTCCTGGCCGGCATCTCCGGCAGCTGCGATGTCTCTCCCCGAGGCTCCTCGGCGCTGCGCCCGCGTCGCCAACGGGGAAACTGAGGCAGGCGGTGGGGCCGGCGGCGGGAGGGAGCGAGGGGATGCCGAAGGGAAGGCTTCCTTGCGGGCGCCCCGCTGAGTCAGACGAAGCCGGGGTGGGGCCTCGCTCTGGGATGAGGATAACGGAGGGGAAAGAGCTTTTTGCATATTTGATTAAACCTGCCAGGTCGTCACCGGACGGTTGCGAAATGTGGGAATGCCGCGGGGCACCCCGCCGGGAAGGGAGGCGGGGGAGCGCCTGCCGGAGGGCAGGTGAGGGGCACGAGAGCGGGACGGGGGCGTTGGGACAAGCAAGAATGGGGCGTGGAGGCTGCCGGCCAAGCTGGATCCCCAACGTGAGCAGGATGGGTCCCCACGCTGGCTGGATGCTCTTCTCTTGGGTGCCCGTGGTTGGTGGCATCTTCATGGGATGCTCCAGCCTGTGGGGGCATCGGCAGCTCAATCCCCGTGGATCACGGTGCCATGACGCCCACCTCTCTCTCCCCAAACAGGCGTCGTGCCCTTTGTGGCCCTCCTGCTGCTGCAGCGGCGGCCGGTGGCCGGGCGGGCGCTGCTGGGGATGGGCGCCGGCTGCCCCGGGCACAGCTTGTGCCGTGCCAACGTCCAGGAGCAGACACGCAGGCAGGTCGCGCTGCTCAACGCCACCGCCCAGGACCTCTTCAGCCTCTACGTAAGTGGGACAGGACCCGGGGCTCTTTGCTCCATCAAGTGCGTGGAGGGGGAGGGTTGGGGACGGTGGCAGAAGGTGGCTAGGGGGGACATGGGGGTGACAGGTATGCAGGGAGGGGGTTGAGTCACCTTCCCTGGAGGTGTTTAAGGGACGGGTGGATGAGGTGCTGAGGGACATGGTTTAGTGATTGATGGGAATGGTTGGACTCAATGATCCGGTGGGTCTTTTCCAACCTGGCGATTCTATGATTCCATGATTCTGACATTTGCCTCTCCTCACAGCTGAAGTGCCAGGGAGAGCCATTCAGCAGCGAGACCAACAAGATTTGCAACCCCAATAGCATCTTCTTCCCTGCTTTCCGCGTCAACCGGACGAGCGAGAGGAAGGAGGTCATGGTGGCCATGTACAAGCTCTTCGCTTTCCTCAACGCCTCGCTGGGGAACATCACACGTGATCAGGAGGAGCTCAACCCCACTGCCAAGGAGCTCCTCGACCGGCTCCACAACACCACCAAGACCACTCGGGGCCTTATCTCCAACCTCACCTGCCTCCTCTGCAAGAACTACAACATCTTCCAGGTGGACGTCAGCTACGGGGAGAGCTCCAAGGGCAAAAGCTCCTTCAAGAAGAAGCAGCAGGGCTGCCAGGTGCTCAGGAAGTACGTGCAGGTCATCGCCCAGGCAGCCCGTGTCCTCCTACCTCATCTCAGCCCCCCGTGAGCACCCGCCCCGGCTCCTTGTCCCATTCCCAGCCGCCGGGGAGGATGGCCGAGGCAGCTGTGCTGTCCCACCACCTGCTAATTTATTTTCCCCTTGCGGGATGGACAATACAGCCTGGTGTGTCCTGGGCAGAGCAGAGCTGGGGCCGGCACGTGGCAGGACACAGCAGTGCATCCCTGCTCCCAGCAGCCGAGGTGATGCCGGGGTGTGGGCTGGTCCCAGGATGCGCCTCGACCATCCCCACCCTCCCACGAGGTGCAGGGCTGGTGGTGGGGCTGGACTCGGTCTCCTCCATCATGGAGAGCAACCCCATGGACATCCTCAAGCATCACCCAAAAGCCTCGACTTCCCTGGGATGAAGGATGCGGGGATGCTGTGGCTGGTGGGGACACACTCGCCTTGCACGTTTCGGGGCTGAGCTCCCCAACAAGGAGCTGAACTGGGGGTACTGGGGTGGCTGTGGTGGCTGGGGCTGGGTCCCGCCGTCTCGGAGGAGGCCACTGCCTGGGGACGGAGCCTCAGCAGGGGGAACCATCCACCCCACATGGGCACAGCGGGGCACAGGGGGCCTGTCCCTCCCCTTTGGAAAAGTACTTTTCCCATCGGAAGGGCTCTGAATGTACCAGTGGCTTGGCCAAGGGCTGGGCTTCGCATGACAGAACGCGTCCCTGGCTCCGGGACACAGGGATGCTGGGACGCAGGGACACAGGGATGCTGGGACGCGGGGACGAGCCCCAGCCGGTGGCAGGAGGCGCTGGCTCGCTCCTGGCACCGGAGCGGGCTGTGAGGGTTATTTATTGCCTCGGCGGAAAGCCCAGCGTGCACTGAGTGCTCTGACCTGGTTTTTAATAATGTTATTAATAATAATTAATAATAATAATTAATAATAAGATTTGTGGTAATATATATAGAATTCTATTTAAATATTTATTTTTTTATACCTCTTTCCCCCCCTTTTTTTAAATAAACCAACAGAAACAGACTGGGTTTGGCTCCTCTTTGCTGGGTTCCTTTTGCACTTGCCCTCACACACTCTGCTCCTCTAAAACACCTTCGGGGCTGCCCCAAAGACGCCCCAAAATCACTGTGGGATGGGGGGCACCATCCCCTGTCTCCTTGCCCCTTTTTCCCTTCCCATCTCCCACGGGATGGCTAATTGCAAAGGGGTTTTCCCTGGGGGAATTCTTAAATCACACTCCCTGGCTGCTCAACAGCATCATCAGGGGGCAGGGAGCATCCTGGTGTGAGTAATAATCTGGTGTGGGGAGCATCACAGTGAGGGGAGCATCCTGGTGTGGAGAGGAAAGTGGTGTGGGGAGCATCTCAGTGTGGGGAGCATCCTGGTGCAGGGAGCATCCCAGTATGGGAAGCATCGTGGTGCAGGGACCATCTCAGTGTGGGGAGCATCCTGGTGCAGGGAGCATCCCAGGATGGGAAGTGTTGTGGTGCAGGGAGCATCCCAGTATGGGAAGCATCGTGGTGCAGGAACCATCCCAGTGCAGGGAGCATCCCAGTGTGAGGAACAGCCTGGTGTGAGGAGCATCCCAGTGTGAGGAGCATCCCGGTGCAGGGTCCATCCTGGCACGGGGAGCATCCCGGTGCAGGGAGCCACATTCTGGTAACACTGGCAATGCCTGGGGGTGCAGGGAGATGCCGAAGCCGGCTGGGTAGAGGCAGAGGGAAGCAAGCAAGTGTGTGTGGGAGCAGATAAAATCGCAGCCGCTTCCCAAGCAGCCCTGGGAGAGGCTCAGTAAAGCTTGCTGGGGCCAAGACCACCTAAGGCTCCACCAGCTCCAGTCCTCCCCGAGCATCTCGGATGGGGCTGTATCGGTTAACAAGAGGCTGATTATCCAGGAGATGTTGGAGCAGGATGATGACATTTTCCTCCTCCTCCAGAGCCCTCGGGCCTCCAGCCAAACCTCCCAGGCATGAGACAGCAAGCGGATGAGCTAAGATCCTGTGTGATCATCGCTGGTGTCTCGGAGGAGCCCCGACTGAAAACTCATCACAAAAATCCAAGTGTCCCCCCTAAAACCCCTCTTTCTCTGCCCCGTTGGGTCATGCTGCCCGATTGTGTGTCCCGGCTCCTGCGGGAGGTTTCATGGCATCGATTTACCCCCAAAACAGCATCATCTCGTGACAGCAGGGGGAACGGTGCCCAGCTGCAGCCCAGCCCCACTGTCCCTTCGTGGGGGTGAACGAAGCCCAGAATAGCACTGGCTGAGCCAAAACAGGCACCTAGAGGCATCCCTGGGTGCTGCAGTCAATCCACCGGGCACAAGGCGGCTTTGATAGAATCATAGAAAGGTTTGGGTTGGAAGGGACCTCAAAGCCCACGCAGTTCCAACCCCCCTGCCACGGGCAGGGACACCTCCTGCTGGATCAGGATTAAGCTTCATCCCATTGTGCCACCAGGAAAAGGAGACTGGGTGTCCCCTGTGCCACTGCCCTGGCGGTTGCCTGGGTTCACAGCCCATTTGTGGGGCCCATTTCCAGATCCGATGTCCTCAAACCAACAGAACCTCCCCAAAGCTGCACAGCAACAGCCTTGGAGCATCATCCTTCCGGGACGGGCATCGTGCTGTGGGGCTGGACTCTGCAGCACATGCTGCTCCGTCACAGCTTCCCCACGGATGGGGACACCAGGTGCCGCCATGGCCATCGTGGTCCTGTACCTCCTACGCTGGATGTCCAGGCTGAGCATTTCTGTCTGCAAATAGCCACACCTCATCCCTGCCAGGGACATTGTGGGGACCTGGAGGTGCCACCAACCCATCCCACGAGGGGTGGCAGCAGCCAGGGGCTCAGACTGAGCTCAGCGGGGCCAGGGGCAGGGCTGGGGACAAGGTCCCGCACAGCGGCAAGGAGCTGAGCACATCTGGATTTCTCACGCTTGCGATCGACGTCCCTCCTCAACCAGATGGCAAAAATAAATAAATAGAATAAATCAGAGCCTCCTGACATAAATTGGGAACTCACGCCCGGGCTCTGCGTTTCATGAGTCTCCCTGGAAGACAGTCAAACACAGGCGAGGACAATGGGTTCACTTCTCCCGGTGTCGGGTCATTCCCCAGTTAAGGCTCATTAGCAGCGGGAGAGGATTAACTCTTTCTTCCCTGGAAAGACGGCTCTGTTTGAAGAGTGGACAAGACCCTAAATTTCCCAAAACCCCATCCTTCGCCTTCCCCTGGCCTTGGGGCTGGAGGCGGCCCCCAGCTCGTGCCATTGTCCTGGCTCCTGCGAGCCAGGCTGGATGGAGGACGTCCCAAGCTCCAGGGAGATGGAAAGGGCTTTCGGTGACCTCAACCAGCGGCCGATCCCACCCAGCCGGCGCTCGGGGCAGCTGGCCAACCCCACAAGCTCGACCACGAGCACCGAGGTAAGACCGGTACTGCAGCTTCCCGGTGGGAACAGCAGGATTCTGTTAGAAGCTCCCCTTCGGCGCCAGGACCAAAGAAACTATTTTGGCTGGGGAGAGAGCCAGAGGAGCTCCGGGGAGCTGTTGGTTGCGATGGGAGCGATGCCTGCGCCCCGATAACGGAGCAGTCTGACCATCGGCGCGCGGCCCCGAGCAGAGGGTCAGCGCTGCCTTCGGGGAGTGCAGTACGTGAGGAGCTGCTCCTGCCCACAGTGAAGTCAGTGCCGCTGCCTGGGTGTGACTAACTGACCTCAGACCTTGGCCCCGCGGCGTGCATCATGTGCTAACTGACGTCGCGCACAACCCGGCCGGACGGGTCCTCATCGCTGCCCCGCAGCCACCGGCCCGTCCGCGCTTGCCCACCACGGGCTGCAGGTGCAGGGTTGGGGCACCAGCGGCTCCGCTGGGTGCCCTGGGCTGCATCCCGGTGGCTGAGCCGGCAGGAGCATCCCAACCGGGGTCACCCCGTGGGCAGCAAGGCCGGAGACGGTGGTCGGAGCTCTCGCCTGAAAGATCTCAGTTGAAGCATCCCTCCTGCCCCGGCATCCACCCTGGCTGAGCCCCTTCCCCATCCAGGATGAACCCCCAAGGCTCAATAGTTGAGAATTGCTTTCTACTGGTAACGATCTGCCCGGCTTGACCCCAAGCTGGGTCCCAGCGGGTCTCCGAGGAGGGGAACATCGCGTCCAAAGGGCCGGCCAGCGGCTCTTCCTCACGGTCCCGGGCTGGCCGCTGGCCTGAGCACGGAAAGAAAAGCTGAGCCCATCTGAAACGCATTTGTCCCCGGGCACTGTTGCTGCAATAGCAGATGCTCCTGCAAGTCCTCAACCACATCACAGCTCGGCAGCGCGGGAACCGCACGTTCGCATGGGAAGAAACAGTCCTTGCCCCGAACAGCTCAAACTCTTAATTGGAGCCTAACCGTAACAAATAAACAAGACAATGGGCTGGAGGCGAGATGAACGCAACTTCTGTCGCAGGACCTGGCTCTGAGAGCCGTCTCCATGCCCGGCGGGGGATTTGGCACGGGCCGGACAGAGCCAGGGGGAGGGTGGGGGCTGGATCCGGACCCCCCGGCGGAACCACTCGCTGTGTGACACCGCTGGATCTCGGGGCTGGCTCTGGAGCTGGATGACACATCGCCCGCAGCCCCCTGAGACCCTTGTCGGCAGCTTTGCTAAGCAAGTGTTTAGTCTCGCAGTGAGCAGGGTCAAAGCCAGCCCCGGCAGAGCTCTTGGAGAGGCTTTTCCTTGCTGCACCCCAGTTTCCCTGCTGGAGGAACCCCTCTACGTCTTGCACAGGGTGAGCCTGGGCTTAGGAACGCTTCTCCATCCCTGAGGATGGGAGCTGCTTTGTCTTTTGCCAGGAGAGATGCTCAGGGTTGGGAACCGAGTATCTGATGGCGGGGTTATCTCGGCACAGCTATCGCCCTCAAACAGAAGGCAGGGGAATCTTCCGCAGCCCTGGGTGCTCTTGCCTGATGGAGGAACCTCGATAAAGCTCTCGGCACCCCAACCAGGCCCTGAAAAGACATGCAGTGCACAGAGCACGCAGCCGTAGGGGACGGAAAGGGAGCAAATGGCCCTTCCATCTCTGCTCCACTCAGGGGCTCATGTGACACTGAGTCCTCTTGCAGGCCAGGGACTCAAAGCCTGGCAGGACCTTTTCCCCTCCCAAGCTCGGCTGCACCTCCCTCACCCTGGTGTTGAGCTTGCTGCCAAGCATCTCCCCTGGCTCTAGCTGCACCTGGGATACTTTAAGAGCCAGAATGTTGACATGTTTGTTTATTGCAACGAAACAAAGTGCATCGACAATGCTACCTGGCACGGGTCATGCTCTCTTCTCCTCAGCGACTGGTTCTTTGAGTCTCGGTTCTTAAGAAAACAAGGCGTGCGTGCGATCCTGCCGGGCGAGCGTGTGCGCGCCTGCGGCTGCCAACCCAATTTGCCTAAGAGCCTGAGGCTCCTGAGATAGGAGGTTCTTACACATCTTGTGAAGACAGGAACTGGAGAGGAGCAAGCCCCAGACAAGCCCCCACGGCAGCGGGAAAGCTGCAGCATGAACCCAGTCTTTACCAACCACCGGACACTCTCCTCCTCCGCAGCCCCGGTGTTGCGAGGCACGAACCTGCAGGGAACAACAGGACATGCTTGACTCATTCATTCATCTGCTCCTAGAAAGATTTCTGACTGCTCTTTTCCCAGCCTGGCATGTCCCACAGGGCTGTTGGGTAGGGAGAGCAGCACTAGGTGGGCGAAGTCTGTCTCCTCTTGGCACCCGTGGCAAGATGCCTCCTGGGCTCTGGGATGGGGCTTTCCACACGGGAACTGCGGTCAAAATCCTGATGCTGCCAAATTTCTCTGCCAAACACCCCACCTTGGCACTGCCGTACACCAGTGGCTCTTCCTGATGCTCATCTCCTCGGCACCGGTGATCCCTATAACCCCACCACCACCAAACTCCATCAGTCCATCATCCCCAGTCCCCATCACCCCACCACAACCACCCCAGGGCACTGAGAGCTGCAGCCCCTCAAGGACCAGGTTTCTTCCACTCCCTGGGGACAAAGGGAAGGGCTCTCTCAGTTTCTAACTGTGCTGCAGTCCATGTTAAAGCTTTCTTTGCCCCTTCCAGCGTGCCTGGGCGCAGGGGACAAGCCTGGCTCCCCATATCAGTGGTGAGAGCTGCGCAGCCCCAACTCCAGGAGACTCCTTGAGCGCATCCTCGCCTTGCAGCCAAGTCTGGGAGGAAACAAGCCCCAGCTGTGCCTCTTCACAGCTACTGTGACCGGACTCTTCCCCCAGAAGGTCCCAGACAAGCAGCGGGAGGAACCTGCCCCATCGCCCTGGAGCTGGGGCAGCACAAGCTGCACTTCACGGCTCGGAGGTGCAAAGCGCAACAGGCTCCTCGCTCCCCACCCCAAGCCAGTGGCATCGTCACATTAAAATAGACAGTGCAGGTCTTGTCCCACATCCCTGGGGCTGCTTTAGAGCACGGCTCTGTTTATATCTCCATGTATCGGCCTGCATCTGTGTTTATGTGTGTGTTTCCATGAGTGTGCGTGTGGCTCCGTGTGTGTGGCGGGCTTGCTGGGTGTGTATGGGCGTCTTTTCACATCGGGCTCTCAGCTAACCTCTTCGAAAATGAAAACAAGCCTGGAAGCCTGGCAGCTGTTCCCTGAGCCCGGCTCCAGCACCGCTTCCAGACAGACAGTAACCGCAGGGCTGATGACCGAGCACACACGCTTCCCTTCAGGCCTTCCTAATTGCGCCGTCAGATATTCTGAAACAAAGGAAATTAAAGACTATACTGATAGCAATAAATATGTCATGGGAGCAACAAGAGGCAGGCGGCTCCCCGGGCGTCTGGGAACCGTCCCCTCCCAGCAGTGGTTGGAGAAGGGGCTCGTGGAGCCGCTGGAGCTGCGGGCACGGGACCAGGCTTGGCCAGGACTCTGTTCAGCGCTGGGTGGGCATTGGCAGCGCCGCCGACCCCGGGAGAGGCTGGGAGGGCTCCAGCGCAGATGCGGGCCGGCAATGGCCACGTTGGATTTCTCATGGAAACTCATGTAGGATCTTGCCAGGTCCCAGGATTTTTTTCCCTTGCTTTTGCCCAGATTTTCTCTAACCAGCTCCTCTGATTCCCTCCAGCTGCCTGCACATGAGTGCTGCACAGCGAATGCCCCAACTGAGTTGGGAAGAGAGCTGCTGCCATTGTCCCTGCAGGCACGTGGCCCGTGACATCCAGCTGGAGGCAACCACTGGGCACAGGTTTGGTTCCCCGTGAAGATCTTGGAGCAGGTTTGGGGTCTGAGCTGGATGGGAACCACCACAATGATGCTGGAGGATGGAAGAGCAGTGGGAAGTGGGGCTGGTGCCGGCAGGTTGTGGAGCAGGGATGTGCAAGATCTGTGAGCAACCATGGCAGCAGCTGGCACGGGAACCTCTCTTCCCCCAAGCCATCAGCTCCTGGGATGATTTCATAGAATCTTAGAATCACCAGGCTGGAAAAGACCCATCGGATCATTGAGTCCAACCATTCCTACCAATCACTAAACCATGTCCCTCAGCACCTCATCCACCCATCCCTTAAACACCTCCAGGGAAGGTGACCCAATCGCCTCCCTGGGCAGCCTCTGCCACTGCCCAATGACCCTTTCTGTGAAAAAGTTTTTCCTAATGTTCCGCCTAAACCTCCCCTGATGGAGCTTGAGGCCATTCCCTCTCGTCCTGTCCCCTGTCACTTGGGAGAAGAGGCCAGCTCCCTCCTCTCCACAACCTCCTTTCAGGTAGTTTGGACACTTCAAGAAAGCTCTGACCCAGCCAGCACGGGAAAAACAGCCTGGCAGAAAGGATGGAAGACCCTGACACTTGCTTATCCTGGAAAAGTTGGTGTGGGAGTTGCAGGGGCTGGGGCAGAGCAGGGCAGAGCGATCTGTTATCTGCCCACAGATGTGGGACAAGAAACCCTGGGCTTCGACCTCAGTGAGAGAGACATATAGAAGAGTCTTTCCTGTGTCCATGTTAGGGATATGCTGGGTTTGCTGCCTGTTGAAAAGCCCCAAGAAGAGGCAGGACAGGGATGAGCCACCAAGGAGCCACTTGCCACAGCATCACTGAGCAACAATCCCCAATACCACAGACTTTCTCTCGACCGGCTGGATGTGCAAGCAGTTTGGTTGAGAGCAGACAAAGGCAAGAGCCGCTTGGAGATGTCCAGGGAGAGAGGGGTTGAATTCAGGCAGCAGAATGGGTTTGCTGCTCTAAATCTCTTCTGGAGCCGGAAGGTTGTTTTGGCTTCCTGACAGCAGCATCCAGGCTATTGTGGGAAAGCACTGAACACCGATCCCCACTTAGCCTCCGCTGAAGGCAGCGTCACAAGGCTCGCAGAGAGGCGCTGCGGAACCAAGTCATTTCTGGCTGAAACCCCTCTTTTCACAACCACAGGGGAAGAAGGAGCCAGCTGGGCAGAACACAGAGGCAGGGCAGTTCCTTAGAAATAGCCAAACTCCTCCAAAAAATAACCAGAGCCAACAACTCTCCCTACCCACAGCCCTCAGGCCCCACACCTGCTGGATCCATGCCACTGCTGCCTGCAAGGTCCTCCTGTTCACCCTCTTGGGAGCAAATTCTGCTGAGTTCTTTCATTGCAAAAGGCTCCCACAGCACACGGAGCCTTTTTGCTGGGGGGCACATTGCTGGGGCAGCATCCGAGGGCAAAGGCGCTGCAGCTTCCCTTCCCGGGAGCCGGAGGGGAAGGAAATGCTGCCGCCCTGGGCTGGCGGTGGCCCACGCCGCTGCCAGGAGTGGGTTCGGCGAGCCGGCAGCCACTTCCGCTGCTCCGAATTGCGAAGTGGCTTCCTTGGGGCAGCTGGTGGGGAGGGATGGGTAGCCACAGGTGGCAGATGCCCCAGCCCAGCCCAAAAGGTTGGTCTGTGGTAAGCTACGAGAGCCCTGGAGCATGCCAGGGTGTGTGGGTGCCAGGTGGAAGCACAACCCCATGGGGTCAGCCTGCAATGTGCTGGCACGGTCACCTCCCAGATCCCATGCCCGCTCTGGAGACCAAGATTTTGGTCGAAGCACAAAGCACATCAATGCTGAGCATGCGGCAACCCTGAGGAGCAGGGCAGGAGGGAGGCACCGTGTGAAACCCTGACATTCCCTGGAGCTCTAACACCTCTCTCGGCCCTGAGCCGTGGTTGCTTTGGGGGAAAGAGCAGAGGAAGCTGTTTGGTGCTGCCCACCCTTGACACAGGGACACAGCCAAGTGCCCGGGTCCGTGAGGATGGCTCCCTCCTGTACCAGGAGGATGGGAAGAGCAAGGCAGCTCGCCTTCTTTGACTCTGGATGGGAGCAGAGCAGCTTGGGCAGCCAGGTGAGGGGAAATCTGAGGTTCTCCTCCCTCTTTGCAAAACTATTCGTGTATTTACATCCCTGGGTAAAATGTCCAGCCTGAAAGGCCAAGGCCACCAGGGAAGCCACTCCACCACTGCCTTCTGCAGGGCTGGACCTGCTCTGTCCCACCACTGGAGCAGCCCTGCGGTCCCACGCAACCCTGTGATTTCCATATTCCTCTTCTTCTTCCCCAGGTGAGTCTCCGAGAAGGAACTTCACACCAAGAACAGACTTGCCTTGCTCCCAGCAAAGGGGAATCTGCATCCTTGCTTGCCTTAAGAATTTATTCTTACTCAGAAGTCATCAAGGCTTCTTTGTAACCTCCTGCCTAGCAGAGGGGCAGCTGTTGTGGCTGGCCTCCCTCTTCCTCCCGGCCCACGCAATGGGTTTAGTTCCTTGCAAAGAGCTGCCTGTTCATGTGTTTCCTTAGCAAAGGTATGTTCCTTGGCTGCAGGAGCAGCAGCCAAGGAGCAGGTGGGCCCCCAAGAATGAAGAACATTTTCCCCTCCTTCCTCAGCTTAAGTAGGTCAGCACAGCCCTCGCTGTGTCCTGGAAGCTGAAGGTTGGATCCAGGGGAATGTAATCAATCTCCTTTGCCTGCTGTCTTCTTCAGGAAGGTCCAGAGTGGCTCTTGAGAACCTAATGCGAGTGACCTGCTGCCATTTCTCCATGAGACAGGGTTTTCAGCAGAAAACTGAGTTTCTGAGGAGAGGGAAAGAGTCATCAAAACTACCTGAAGACAACCCAAAGCTCAGACCCTGAATGATTCCCACACATTTGTTCAGCTGTCATGCACCAAACCCTCTTCTTGCTCACTTCTCCCCAGCCTTGCATCCCAATGAGCCCGCCCAAGGCCCGCTGTGCTTGCATGGGTTGTCCCCACACACCTCCCGGGAATGCTGTATACACCACAGGATTTGTGGGGATCAACTCTAATCTCCAGGATCACCGAAACCAAAGAAAGTGACTCTTTGTTTCTCAAAAGGCTGCAGAAATACAGAAATCAGCACAATTCTCACCCTTGCTGCACCAGTAAGTGATGGCTAAACCTTATTTTAGATCAAAGGAAGATGGGAATGGCTGGATCAGATTTAAAGTCCGTTCAGCCAGTCTCTGCCTCTGGCAGTAACTCACACCAGATGCTCCAGAGGAAGGTGAAAAGCCTTCTCGGTGCACGAATGGAAAGCAATCTGCCCATCCCATTATCCCCTACAGGGCGCAGGAGCAGCTCCACTGGGTTTGCGAGTCAAGGCCAGCACAATGTGGATGGGTATTCACAAGAGCTCATTCAAAGACCAGTGTCAGGGGTTCCTCCACAGACAATGGAGAAAGACAGATGAAAGTCTTCCTTTGGAATGATTCAAGAATCCATCTCTACTCTGAATCATCCTAGGGAAGAACTGATCTCTCTTCGTTGACCAAATACAAAGTTCAGGGCTGTTGGCCTTCAGCTAGACCCTGTAAACACCCCAAATCGGGGTGAAGACACCATCAGAAAGGGTTTCAGCTTCAGCCTAGGCTTTGGTGAAACACCCTGCTATAGGGACCTCTCTCAGATTCCTCCCTCAGATACAAAATGTCACCAGAATCCACAATGAGGTGCAGACCAGAGGTGAACGTGAGATAACATCCAGCAGAGTCAAATTTAGTAAGAACTTGGCTTCCCAAAGCCCTGCTTCAGGAGGCTCTCTAGAAATATTCCAGATTAGCAAAGGAAATCCTTAACAGAAGTCTATGCAATACTGGAATCTCCAGATAAGCCCCTGATGACAGCACCTTCAAGAACAGAGGTCTCTGCCACATCGCCACTGGCAGAGTTGCGTGACCTCAGCTTAGTCACTTCCAGTTTGAATTTAAGCTTCTCCCTCTTTATAGCAGGAATAAAGATGTTCAACCTCCTTTGCAAAGAACCTTGTGATGTGCGGATGAAATAAGTACTGATGGATTCATGGAATTACTGTTGGAAAGGGGAAGGAATACCAATTGCAAGACACCGAAAAATCCAAGCCTGCCCACGAGCAGCATTTCTCGCCACGCTGATGCATGTGGGGCTGACTATGACACAAGCGAAGCCCTCGTGACGTAAGGACAAGGAGCTCTCGGCACGCTACGATGAGGTGACAGCAAGTCTGAACAGCAGCCACGCTGCTTCAGTCCAACACGGTTTCCTCAGAATCGAGCAACACAAGCAGCGAAGCACACGTGGAGTGACTTCAAAGGCATCCTGACATCAGCAAAGCCACCCTTCGTGTTTCCACTGTTGCAGGTTGCTGGAGTTTCACACACTGCGCTCCAGGAGCAATTATCAAAGCACTTGAGTCATGAGAAGCCTCATTGACCGTTACTGAGTACTTCCTTTGTCCAACGTGGAAGGATGCCCAGGCAGAAATATCTGACTTTCACATCTAACTCTCTTTCCTAACAGAGCTTCTTACACAGTAAGCTCTGTTGCTGGGCTATAGGGAATTTTTGTCCTGGGCTTCTTGACGTGATCCTTTTCAGACTGAAAATCCTGACTCATGAAGCCGTGACGTTGACTATAGTGCTGTGTAAGGCCTGACACAATTAGATACTTGGCACCAGCCATCTCCTAATCCAGCCAAGGGGAATATATGCATTTTTGAACACTGAATATTTTTATTTGCTACTTTTAAGTGAAGGGCAGAGGAGGGAAGCCTTAGCAATGCCTTAGTAATGAGGGTCACCCAAATACAGTCAATGTCTCCCACTGGATAGTTAAGTAAGTGAAATGAAAAAGGAATGGTTTTCCCTTTTCCTTTGCAATCGGTGGCCAAATATGCTGATTCTCTTCCGGAATGAGCAGCTGCCAAGTTCAGAGAAGAAAATCTCTTGTAGCCAAGTAGCTCAGCTCTTACATTCTCTCAAACAGCCTGGGAAAAAGAAAGTTGGCCAGCCAATCGGCTAAATAATTTCTGAAAATAAGGAGGTAATGGCCCTCTGAAACACCACCAACATGGCAAGTTCACTTGTGAACTGACGTCTCTTTTAAAGGAGAAAATCAGTGTCAAATCCTTGCTCGCGCTTGGACGTCCTTCACAGAAACACTGTGGGTTGACTGTGTGTCTGATTTCCAAGTCACCCAAAGCTTTTAAGCACACAAAGCTTCCCTGAACTACATGCAAGCCACATCTTTGCGTGATCCCACCAGGCTTTACTCAAAACATACAGAGATCACAGAACCATTAAGGTTGGAAAAGCCCTCTAAGCCCATACAGTCTGCAGTGGGAGCAGAACCAGGTAACAGCCAGCCAACCACAAGCCAGAGGAAATATTTAGTTGTGTACAGGCAACTCCTCTTCGTCTACATGTGGTGCTTACCAATACCTTCCATGTGTCTGAAGTCTGCACTGATTCAGAACTTATTTGCCATGCAATAAGGGGGAGACAGGTAATGCAGAAGTTGTAAGATACCTCTGCTGTCCTTTCCCAGCCCTCTGCTTAGGGCACACAGCTAGGAATCCCTGAAGCTCTGCTCATGCCTGATTTTATGGCCTACTAGGCATGATCCATGGGAAGGAACTGTCTCCACTGAACAACATCCAGTCTTCAGTTAGTGGGGGGTAAGATGCTGGGACTGGACAGCTGTAGCCAAGGACAGCTGGAGATCATAGAATCAGAGAATGTCCTGACTTGGAAGGGACCCACAAGGATCATCGAGTCCAACTCCTGTCCCTGCATGGGACAACCCCAACATTCACACTGTGGGGCTGAGGGCATTGGCCAAACCCTTCTGCAATATTGTCAGGCTTGACACTGTGACTGCTTCTCTGGGAGCCGTTCCAGTGCCCCACCACCCTCTGGGGGAGGAAGCTGCTCCTAATGTCCAGCCTGACACCCCCCAGCATCTTCCTGCCGTTCCCTCATGTGCGAGCAGAGCTCAGCAAAAGTCTCTGGGACAGCAGAGAGAAAAAAAAATAAAGCTTTTTGCATGCAGGCAGATCTCCTTCACTCTGGAAATACTGGTTATTAATGGAATTGCATCCCACAGTGTGGTTTAATTAGTGATATGGAAGTATCTAGAACACCCAACAAGATCAAAGCCCCGGGATGGCAGATCCTGCAAGGGCTGAGACGTGGTTCTTGTCCCCAGAGGCCACCCCTCTCTACAGGAGAGGAAGAAGGGAAGGGTGGGAGTCACTCAGCAAACCCCTGCATGCCCCACTGGGGCACCCAGCAAGGTCTCCTGCACCCCAGTGCCGTGCCTCACCCCCAGGGCCCTGCCTCACCCCCAGGGCCCTGCACTTCCAGTTTACTGCTTAGACTGAACTTTTAAGAAAAAGTAATCAGGGACAAAAAGCATCTATGCCCCTGATCTCCTGACAAGTCCCCGACCCGCACTGCCTCTCCACCACCTGCTCAGGCTGACATTCTCAGTTCTGAGGCTGGCAAGGGCTGGGGTAGATCCTAGCCAACTCCAAATGCCACTTTGTTTTCTAGAGACACCATTTTCCTGTGTTTTAAACAGCCTTACCCTCTGTTACTGAAAAAAGATCTGTGTGTGATTCAAGGTCAATTTACTGCTCAAAGGACTTGGTTTCCTGTTATCAAGCCTAGACTTTCATCAGAATAAACATCCCCTTGCTGCACGTCCTGTAAAGAAATACAAGAAATATGAACAGAATACATCATGAGATGCTTGTAAAAGAAACCAGTACCTTGTATTTGCCTCCCACATCCCCCTTCTCCTGCTGATATGTGGTTTCTCAAAGTCCTTGGGTGCTTTCTTGGAAACAGCAGCAACAGGTCTTGAACCTTCTTGAACTTTAGGGTTCTCCATAACAAAGATTCCCGTTGTTATAAAAAAGGGTTAAATGCAGAACTAAGCCATGAGCTGACCAGACAAGAAAGCATAGAATTTTAGACTCATAGAGTTGCTTGCTTGGAAAAGACTTTTGAGAACATCAAGCCCAACCGTACCTCTCCACTGCTAAAGCATATCCCTGAGCACCTCATCTACCCACATATATTAAACACTGTCAGGAATGGGGACTCCGCCACCGCCCTGGGCAGCCTCTGCCAGGGCCTGAGAACCCCTTCAGTGAAGAAATTTTTCCTGATGTCTAATGCGAACCTGCCTTGCTGCAGCTTGAGGCCATTTCCTCTTATCCTGTTGCTTGGGAGAAAGAGCTCAGCACCCACCTCACCACAGTCTCCTTTCCAGAAGCTGCAGAGGAGCAATGAGGTCTCCCCTCAGCCCCCTCTTCTCCAGGTCCCTCAGCCACTCCCAGAAGCCCTGTTCTCCAGCCCCTTCCCCAGCTCCATTCTTTCCTCCGGCTGCGCTCCAGCCCCTCAATGTCCTTCTTGAAGTGAGGACCCAAAACTGAACCCAGGATTTGAGGTGCGGCCTCACCAGTGCCAAGTACAGGGGGATGACCCCTTCCCTGTTCCTTCTGGTAACACTGTTTCTGATACAAGCCAAGATGCCATTGACCTTCTTGGCCACCTGGGCCACTGCTGACTCATGCTCATCATCAAGGTGTCCCTGCCCATGGCAGCGGGTTGGAACTGGATAATCTTTAAGGTCTTTTCCAACCCAAACCATTCTATGATTCTATGATCAAGACATGCACAGGGAATCATTAGCCCTTCCGAAACAAAGGCAGATCAAAAGGGCACAGCTGTATTATTCCTGTTACAACCAGACCATACAATCGCTGTGTTGGATCCATGGAGATTTTTACAGCTAGAGTATCTCAATTCCTATTTCTCTAACCTAAGCGACAGACTCCACTGCAAGGTATTCAGAAGATGTCACAAGGCGGCCCATCGATTCTGCATTAGAACAGTAGGTCATTGACGCTGCGGGAAATGCCATACAGGCACGTCTGGCACACAGATACCCAGGGCGGTGTTTCCTATGGAAAACTCCTGTGAGGCTTCGGAATCTCAGCCTCCGCTTAAAGGAAAGATGTATGTGCCAACCTGACTTAAATTAGCCTTGGAAACTGCCTGTGGAAAATGTGCCAGCTCAGATGCAAATCCCTCTTACTTACCTCATGCTGACAACAGGAGCCTGATGAAACTTTACTCACCCTTTAACAAAAAAAGACTTTGCCCAGCACCACACGTGGGTGGGATTCCAGCAGGGTGACACGATGCTTTTGGCACGAGGACCTTGGCCCCCAAGAATGGCAGCCCTGTGGCATGACAGTCGCAGGCCACAACCACGCACTTTACCTGCTGACTCAAGAGGAAGAATGCAGAAGCTACAAAAATTAGAGTTCCAGCCCAAATCCCGAGATGCTAATCTCACGGAACAGTCCTCCAGGTAAAGAGTTATGAGCAGGATTATAGTTGAGAGAATACCGGCTGATTTCTAATCACATTTATAGCAAGGTTAGTGCAAGGGGTTCATTAGTACCACTTCAGAAACCCACTGGAGGAACAAAGTGATTGCTTAGCTCATTTGGACAGTGTTAAAATGTGATTTTTGTTTTACCATCATCAATAATGATACACCTTCTAGCGGAACTGGATGATTTTTAAGGTCCCTTCCAACCCAAACCATTCTATGATCCTATAGTTCTGTGATTCTATGATAAAGGTCCAATGAAACCAGTGGCAAAACTGATGGCGAATAGTGGGAAACTCTCCTGTTTGAAGACTTTTCATTTCTCCTGCTCCCATGGCGTTTCATTTCTTTGCTCTGCTCTCCTTCCAAAACCGAAAGCAGCAGCACTCAGGTGATTTCCTAGATCACACACGGTGGTGGAAATCCCAAAAGGATCCTCTGGTTTCAGGTGAAAAACGAATGCCACAACCTGACCATCAGATGAGTGTGCGGTGCCGGGGCTGTGTGCAGGTTGAGGCCAGTGTATTTAAGGATGTGGTTGAGACAATGCGTTTTCCGTTTGACTTCAGTTTGACTTTCAGTTTGAAGCAGAGATGGTTCTGTTCGTGTTAAACACTATCCCAGAAACAAAGAGTGATTTTTTAGAAGCACCGTCAAGCTGCTTGTGGCTGGGTAGGTTGAGGATACCCACATCACATCTAATAAAAAACCTGCGGTCATGATAAACGAGAAAGGGTTCCCCTTCTTCATCGATTTTCTGAAAAACTCATGAAGCATTCACTTTCCCCTGACAGAATGTTCCCAATATTCTGTTTCTTAAAGCAGCTCGCAACCTTAATTGCTGTTGGTATCTTCGGGAGATCAAAGGGAGGATGTCTGTGATTCTTTGTATTACTCACCGCTACATTAGCCCAGAGATCGCATATTCATTTATTTTGGTTGAAGAGGTAACAGTCTCCTTTCACTGCACGCACGTAATTACTGTAAGCACTCGGGGACTTTGCCAAACGATGCGTGGGGAGGAGGAGAATCTTTGAAGAGAATTGTTCAAACGTAATTTAGTTCACTAATTGGCAAGGGACCGTTACTAACGAATTGCTTCTGTTTTATGTCAGTAGTGAATCAGGTTGATGATGTGTAACATACATTAAGTCAGTTAATGAGTATTAACTAGAAATGCGACTGAAACACCAGAAAAAAAGTGGTTTTTACCTTTAGCTGGCCAGGCAGAATCGCTAATAAATAAAAGGATATGTGTAAGTGGCTTGTATGATTCCAATCTGCAGTGGAAAGACTTTTCTTAGAATTTGATTGTAACCACAAGTTTGTGGGAGAGAAAAATCAGACGCTTACTGTGGCAGTTCATCGCAAGTTACTTTAGTTCTAACCAAGCCTGAAATGAAAATGACTATAAGTCATTACCGTAAAATAGCTGACGAGAAGCCAAGGTGAAGTGAGACAGTGAGTCTTTGGCCATGGCTACAAGACCAAGACATGGTGCAGCAAACTAAGCTGTAGGTTCACTTGCTGGTGGCTGTGTGGCAACACGAGAGAGGTGACTTCATTTTCGTCATAGGACAAGACGCTTTTCATCTTCCAGCATGCACCAAGCAGGTTGTGCGCACAGAGAGGGGCTGACTTGGAGTAGCCATAGTCAACAGCCATGTTTGACACTCCCATATGCATGATGTTCTATATGTCAAGCACTGGAACAGGCTGCCCAGGGAGGTGGTTGAGGCACCATCCCTGGAGGTGTTTAAAAGATGAGTAGATGTTGTACCTGGAGTCATGGTCTAGCGGCGGACTTAGCAGGTCTAGATTGATGGTTGGACTTGATGATCTTAAAGGTCTTTTCCAACTGAAACCATTCTATGATTCTATGATACAGCAACAGGACAAGGCTTTGGGTGCAGGCAGGAGTCAGGGGCCGAAGGACTGTGGAGGCCACACGTTTGAGCAGCGCAGGGCTGAGCTTTCAGGTCAAGGCAGGCCCTGAGCCATAGTTCCTCAGAGAAGGACGCAGACATCCCATGGATATGCAGGCGTGACAGTAAATATTATTAAAAAATCTGGGCAGAAGGAAGATTTCTGGTTTGCTCTGGCATGTGAACAAACTGGCTTATTAGGCCACAGGTGCAAAACTGAGAACACGGGACTGAAAGCGAGGATAAAACAGAGCGCTCTCATGTTCTACAAGTTTTGTGAAATAGGCATCTAGCCAGGAAATCTGCCAGACATGGCTGCAGGCTCAGGGACAGCCAGTGGTCGGTCTCACTGGGCCAAGTAAGGACAGCATGGCATTAGCATCAGGATTGCAATACGTTACACAGCTACCTGGAGAGGGAGATCAACTGCACTTCTAAAAGCATTCGTCTCCAGCGTTATCTCTACCCAGTCCGCCAGCTCCTGTCTGGCTTTCAGCTCATCCAGATGGCCAGCTAGAGTAGGAGAGGTGCCTCAACCCTACCTTCTATCCATCATGGAAAGATCACTGCTTCAGCAGTGAGGAAGATCCCTGATGTCTGGAACCCACCTCAAGCGGAGTCACAGCAGAAGACATCACCTTATTAAAGGTGATAGAGAGCCTGGCGTGGGTCCTTCCATCAGATGCCCTAGACATTGAGGTCAGACAGTTGCCAAGTGATCCTCACTGCTTCCTGCCTGACATCCACCATTAAGAAACACCTGATATCCAAAACCACTGCTGCTCTTCGAGTCTTGTCCTGAAAGACCTTTGGTGCATCTCTGGAATGTCAGAGATGCTGCCACACTACCAGACGTACTCTAGTGCTTTGATTTCCCCATCACCCTAAACTTTGCACATTTCAGGCCATCAGCATCACGTTGGTAAGAGAACATGCTACATTCCCTTCTTCACTGTTTCATATTTCAATGTCTCTTTTGTGATGTGCATAAAGAAATGCAAACGCTGTTCCCTGAACATCTAAAATATGTGTAAGACCAGTTAGTGCTCCTCCTACTCTAGTAACAGCCATTCGATCTTCACAGAATGCCTGCCAGGCAAGTGACACGACACCAAGCGTAGCACTTTCGCTATTGTTCTCCCTACCTGTAGCTGCACCCACAAGGTACCTTTACTAAAGTTAGGCTTTAAATGCAGTACATTTCAACACAATTTATAATGAACCACTGTCTCAGCCCCTTGTTACGTGGTGGGTTGCTGTTTTAGAAATAAGCTGATAATAAAGTCATAGCAACCCTGCTTGCAAAGTCAGAAAGAAAACATTCAGCAGGAGCAGAAAACGAGTACAGATTACTTTATCTCTATATTCAATACAGATAAAACCCTTTCTTTGAAAAAAAAATCTATGCTCCGGAAACAGCAGATAGGATGAAGTTAAGCACAATCTAGTGAATCATGAGACTTGTTGCTCACTGGCATTGATACCTCAGAGATCTCATCTTCATAGAATCATATCATCATAGAATTGTTTGGCTTGGAAGGGACCTCAAAGCCCATCCAGTTCCATCACCTCCCACTGGATTAGGTTCCTCCAAGCAGCATCCAACCTGGCCTTGAACACCTCGAGGGATGGGGCAGCCACCACTGCTCTGGGCAACCTGGGCCAGGGCCTCCCCACACTCCTTGTGAAGAATTTCTTCCTAATGTCTAATCTATATCTTCCCCCTTCCAATTTAAAGCTATTCCCCCTCATCCTATCACTCCATGCCCTTGTAAAAAGTCCTTCCCCAGCTTTCTTGTAGCCCGTTTCCAGTACTGGAAGCCGCTATAATGTCTCCTTGAAGCCTCTTCTCCAGGCTGATATAGCACCAATAAATATTGATGACAACTTGGAAAAGGATGGCCAGGCCACCGAGTAGGAGATTTAGGCAGTAAGGGGGTGACGGAGTGTGAGGGAGAAAGAAACACACAGACACCATTCACATGGAATCATAAATCCTCAACTTTAGAACATCAAACAAGTGTTGTTGGACAATACTGTCAAGGCAATTGTGGTGCTGCTGTCTCTTTGCAGTCCAACAATTGTACCAGACAAATAATTATGCAGAAATACATGTGGTATGTGGAAGAGTTAAGTATTGGAAGAGAGTAAAGGTCTTTACTAGTCAGATGACAATGCAAACTCACACCTTCCAAAATGTATTGTGTGTCAGATGAACATCATTTCCTGCCTTCCAGAAGCAGCGTCTCTGGTTCACTGACCTTCCTTTTCTTCTTGGGTCTTGTTACCTCTTCCTGGCTAAATGCAAGGTTCAGGTAGTTTATCTGTAAAAACCATCAGAAACAGTGATCATTCTCATGGTACAGGCTCCTACTCAACCAGTCAAGAAATACAACTTCCAAAATTACAATGCATTTTCCTGGATTCTCTTGGGTTGAGATCCCGTTCTTCTGAAAAGCAATTAGGCAAGGAATCAAAATCGGAATACTACGTGGAATTGGATTTGAAAGATCCGTGAAAGCAACAGTTTCAGCTTCAGGAATAAAGAATATTGCTTTGGTGGCACGAGGAGCAGTACCCAAATCCCCAGTGCTGAAAGAAAACACAACAAGCAAGGAGACCTTTGGGAAATGTAACAGCTTATAGGGTAGAGCCTTTTCCACCAGCCTTAGACAATCATCAAAGGATACAGAAGAAGGGGGAGACGTGTTCTACTTGTGGTCACTGGAAAAAGCCTTTCAGGAGGAGACATGTGGTAGCTCTCTTCCACTTCATGATGAGGGTCGGCAGGCCCTGGCCCAGGTTGCCCAGGGAAGCTGTGGCTACCCTATCCCTGGAGGTGTTGAAGGCCAGGCTGGATGGGGCTTGGAGAAACCTGATCCAGTGGGAGGTGTCCTTGCCCATGGCAGGGGTTTGGAACTGGGTGGGTTTTGAGGTCCCTTCCAACCCAAACTGTTCTGTTTGTTAAAATGCAACACGAGTCAGTCAATCTCAGACTTCAAAGGTTACCTGTAAGCTGTGACAAATAACTAAGCAAAGCAAACTTTCCCCAGGAGGCTTAACTTCCTTCTAGAGACACAGATTTCCTCCAAAAACATTCAGAGGACTACAAACCAACAGGTTAAAAAACATGGATAAATGTGCATTAGAATATAAATGGGTCAATGGTACATGCAATTCAGCTGGAGCACAGGGGGATGCAAAGCCAGAACAACAGCTGAAGTGTTGGCTGTGCCAAGTGACAAACTCACTTGTTCTCGTTATCACATAACATATTTTCATGTTTACAATAATAATCTGGAGCTGCAGAGAGTAACGAGTGTTGTCGCCCACCCAGAAGGGGTGAAGCATACACTCTGGCAGTGACACGGCGCTCCTCTTACTCGCACTGGAACTGAGCTGAAGGGACACACCACAGCTCACCACTTCGACTTTGCCTCCAGAGGGAAGTTCATGTGGACGAACGTATGATGAGCGAAGAGGGAAAGGAGTGCTAACTGAGCCCCTGCTCCAAAGCAGGAGCACTTTACTCCAGTTTCACTGTAAAACATGAGGAATCCTGTAACTGAAGCAGGATAAACATGAGGAGTTAATAAAGAGCTCCAGAATGCATCCTGGAGACAAGCACAAGGTCTCCAGATTACAAGCTGTGGTCATTATAGAATTCCCCACGCACGTCATCAAGGCTTGCTTTCTATCTGACCTTGGGATGAGGCTTTGGTAATCTTTGCATAGCAAAGGTATTTATAATGTGTGAAATAACTCTGATTATGGATTAACAGCATGGAGTTTGAAATAACATCATTGCCCCTCTCTATCATGTTTTAAATTGTTTTTCTGCCCTCCTCTTCATTATGAGCAACACAATATTGCTTAATGCAGAATGTGCAGTTTCCTTTCTATAAAACCGGAGAAAACAAGACTCTGCCAGAGTGAGACGGGCAGGTTCTCCTTCATCCTGCACACCCAGGCTGACAGAACTTCCAGTGCCACCCAAGGCATATTTGCTTGAGGAGAGAGTGATGAGTGGATCTCTGTGCTACAGCTCCTGACCTGATATCCAGCCGCTCAAACTGGCACTTGAAGCAGTTATTTACTTTCCTCTCCCTGGCATCGTTTGAACCTGCCTGCTTCCTTCTTTGAAGGAAAGGGCCCCGAGCAGGGAAATACTGCATCCCAAACCTCTCCAGTGCTAACACAGCTGCAGGGTTTGTCCCCTGTCCTGCTGGCCACACAATAAAGCAAAGTGACGAACTCCAGTCTCCTGGCCTCGCTCAGCTGAATAAGGCAACTCTCCTATTTTAGCCTAAACCACATAAGAGAGCATGAGCTACAGTCAGTGCTTTGATTTCTCTTGTTGAAGAACAGATCTGCTGCAGCACAGAATTCTGCTCCCTAGTTTTTACCACCTTGCTATTCCCTCCTAAATGTTCTGCATGGACGAGATACTTTTAGGGCAGGAGAAAGAGCCACAACGAGCAGCTGCTCACACACAGCCTGCTCGGATTCTCCAGCAGTTTCCCCTCTTTACCACAGGCAGCATGAACCTCACAGGAACCTGAGAAGAGTACTAACATCTACACAAGCTGTCAAGTGCTCTAAACAAGCACTGTTCATCTATTGAGGGAATAAGATGTCAGCTGTGTGAGGTATTTCAGCGAAGCCAACGTGTCCTGTCCTGTCCCTGGCCAGCTACAAGCTCATGTAGGAACTCAGAGCCAGAAACAGACCCCAGGTCCAACTTCTTCCAGGTCCTATCCTTAACCAAACATCCAAGCTTCTTCCCCAGAAATGTTGCTCTAAATGGGATTAAATCAGATCCTACATACGTTTATTTGACTTTAATCAGAAAGCAAACCTCTTAAGCGGTGTGGTAGAAAGCAGGAAATCCCTCCCATTGACTAAATATACAATCAAAGCCAAATTAATTCTAATTTTTCCCATGTACTGGGATGCTTGACTTACAATGATTGATGGAAGAGCTTGTGCTGTGTGAATGTTGAGTTTTGTCTTACACAACCACTATGGGCCCTCAGCTCTTGGATGAGCCTTCTGCTATAAAAGCACAGAAGGCAAGGACCAGAGCCTCACATGCTTACCCTGCAAAGGGACCGTGCTGTCAGCAGGACAGGCAGGACAAGGAGCAAGACCTTGGCGCAGCTTCCCTGTACCCAAATGGGGCCTTCAGAAAAGCTGGGGAGGGGCTCTTGGTCAGGGAGTGCAGGGATAGGATGAGGGGAAACAGTTTTCAGCTGAAAGAGGAGAGATTGAGATGAGATCTTGTGGAGAAATGTTTTCCTGTGAGGGTGGGAAGGCCCTGGCCCAGGTTGCCCACGGAAGTGGTGGCTGCCCCATCCCTGGAGGTGTTCAAGGCCAGGTTGGATGGGGCTTGGAGAAACCTGATCCAGTGGGATGTCCCCTGTCCTGCCGGCCACACTATAAAGCAAAGCAATGATCCCCAGTCTCCTGGCCACACTCATCTGAATAAGGCAACTCTCCTATGATAGCCTATGCAGGGGGAATTGGATGATCTTTAAGGTCCCTTCCAACCCTAACTATTCCACAATTCTGTGAGGACGAGTCCACACCAAGGAGCAACGACAGGAGCAGAGCTATGACCTCCTGACTCCTAGGCACAGCTCTGGCTCTAGGTCACACTGTGAACACAGAGCGAGTGCGAATCTCCCATTTTACAACACTGCTCAATATGTGAGAAAGTAATCTGTTGCCACAGAATTTTTCTGTCAAAACCCAGCTAACTTGTGAATCATACAAGTGTTATTAATTTCTGGCATAAAACTAACAGGACAGCTGTGCATTGTCTGGAGAAGATATCAGGCTAAAAATAGATTAGACTGAGATTAAAGCCTTCCCAAGGCAGACTGGTGGATGAAACAGAATGAGCAGACCACAGCCACACTTCTATTCTTAGATAGACAAAATCAGGACCTCGTTTTGTGCTCTGCAATTTTCAGTCCCCAGTGTCCCCATGTATTCCGGCCAAAAATTCCCAGCATAAATTGAAGCAAATTTACAGCTCTTCTGACGTGTGTTTTGCTTCTCAAGGCATCTTCTGCAGAGAAGCTAAAATTGCACAAGATCATCCGACTGTGTCGCTCTTTGTCCCTGGCCTGCCCCATGCTGAGGTTTGGCACTTGGCAAATTTGATGCCCTCAGAAGAGTTCCCTTTGTTAGGGACACAGAGTGTTTGGTTTGGCACCTTGTAACTATCCCAACAAGTACAGAAGCACATTAATGTCAAAAGAAGTCCAGTTCCATCAAGGAAGCCAGAAGAATAAGGGCTGAGACACAAGACTGAACTGCTGACATAAGGCAAAGCGATCTCAAGGTGTCAGGGACAACTACCATCACCAGGGAATTTTACTCAGAGAGAGCCAGTGCCTGATGTGTCTTGTGATTTCAGCTAACGGTGACTCAACAGCACAGCAAACACTTGCCACTGTCAAAAATTGAGCCAAGGACTCTTTAAATTTATCCCCTATGAGCTGAGGATCACTGGTGAATGGCAATTTCTCGCTGGTTGGAGGCAAAAATTCACACCCTGACCGCTGGCTGCTCTGTGCTTCCCAAGCCCAGCAGAAATCTGGGTTCACAAGGTACATCATAGTGAAAGGACAAGAGGAAGGGACCACACTGAAATACAGGAAATTCCATTTAAGGACAAACTTTTTTTGACTGTGAGGGTGCTCAAGCGCTCCTTGTCCAGACAGGTTGTGGAGCCTCCATCCTTGGAGATATTAAACACCTGACTAGACAAGCTCCTGAGAAACCTGCTCCCCTTCACCCTGCTTTGGGCAGTAAGCTTGGACATGATAGTCTCCAGTTGCCCCTTCCCACTTCTGTGACCCTGCAAAGGCAGCACAGGGCTCAATCTCTAGTAAAGCGATCACACTGACATTCATGGAATTAATCCTGATATTCATCTGTACAAGTGGAAGAGAATCATGCTGGTTAGCATGAAAGCCAGTTGACGCAGGTGGAAGAATGAAAGACACTCATTGTGGTGCTTCTGTGGAACCTTGCCACATTTCTGTCCCCAGGAAGCCACGCCAACACATCACCAACTACCAAGAGTCCCTGCTTTTTCCATAGCTCACTGTTAAAATCCCTGACATTCAACACAATTCCTTCTTTGCGAACTGGAAATCTCACAGGCCTCCTGCCTACCTCACATACCTTGTAGCCTTTAAAGGACTAAGGAACAGATTTTTTTCAGAGTGTAAAAATATGAAATGTCTTCAAATATACCTGATGAAAAAAACTGTGTCAACCCCTCTCCCGACAACCTCTTCCAGGACCCTCAATCACACTGTGCTGCCGTGCTGGCCATTCTGACTGCAGGATCACAATCCAATGCACATCCTGAATCTGGAAGCCTTCCTGTAAGATCACAGCATTGTAACTGAGGAGGCAAAAAGCAAGGGATGCTCCGTCTGCCTGCGAGGCCGCTATCCAGCTGAGTCCCTCATGGGATGTTAGATCTGTCCAGCCATAATTTATGCAGATTTCCCTAGAGGGTCTGGTTGCTAGCTTGCACGTTATGGACTTCTGTAAAGGCAGCCAGCTTGGAAGCTCCCAACAGATGTCCGCTTGGAAGCTCCTAACAGATGTCCCTAGGGTAGCTGCAAGAGAATCAGAGGGCACAAGGGTTAAATCTCATCAGATCTGCGGGGCAATGGGCCTCACCTCTCCACTAAGAGATCACTAGGAAACTGTTTCCTGCCCACTAGGCAGGAATAACTCATACAAGGGATGAATGGCCCCAAGATACAGCTAAGGATCTGACGTGAATTGAGAGAAGCCAGGAATTTCGTGACCTCCCTGTCTCACTCCTCCCAGCACAGCCTGAGCTCACAGGAAGGAGAGAGGCAAGCTCATCGCTGAATCTTGCTCTCTTCATTGTTTGGGTCTGTGTAGCCTCAGCTGGTTTGGAGGAGAAAATGTTCTGGGAACTTCTCATCAGATACAGCTCTTTTGATAGACAGTTAGAGATAAACCTTTCTGTTTTTTTCTTTTCTGCAAAAGTTCAAGATAATGACATTGCCACAGAAAAATGCTTTCCTATTGCTCTGCAAATGGTCGGCTTCACCCTTCAACTGCTTTCTGTCATGGCAATTCTAAAAGAGGTTTGCCTGGGAAAAAACAGACAGCAAAGGTCTTGATCTCCAAGCTGTTATTCTGCAATTGAATCCAGTTGCACTGACCTTCACTTTCAGACAGAAGCTGCATACAACACGAAAGCTTGGCAAAGGCACACATGGATCTCCATTGGGATGACCAGGGTCCTGGGCACCAACGGGACACTGATCATTGGCAAATTTTTAAGCTCAAAGAGGGGAGATTGAGATGAGATCTTAGGGAGAAATGTTTCCCTGTGAGGGTGGGGAGGCATGGGCCCAGGTTGCCTAGAGAAGCTGTGGCTGACCTATCCCTGGAGGTGTTCAAGACCAGGCTGGATGGGGCTTGGAGCAACTGCATCCAGTGGGAGATGTCCCTGCCCATGGTAGGAGACTGGAATTGGATGGGCTTTGAGGTGCCTTCCAGCCCAAAACATTCTATGAATCAATGAAATGCAGTAGGTATTATGCGCAATGCATCATCCATGAAATTTGTTCACATTGGCTTCCAACACTGACCCAGTCCCTCGGAAAAAGAGGATGTGGCCAGGTAGCCAAGCCTTCTGCATGGGAGCAGCAGCTGACGGCCAGACAGGCTGTCCTCTGAGGTCTAAACCAGCACTGACTTACAACACTGAGGTATGAATCTCTCCCTAGACACCCAACTTTCAGATAGCTCCAGTGAAGAGAGTTAATCCGCATGGCAGGAGGCTGCCTACAGCAAGCAGTGAATCGCAGCGCAGACACTCCTAAGCTATCAGTGATCCAAACTGACTGTGTCCACACAAGGCCAACTGTCAACACGCTTCCTCATGTCCCGCAGTGGCCAAACAGCACAAGCACAGCCTGTCTTGCAGTGTCTGGCGTTGGCTAATGAAGCCAGAACTTGGGAGGCAGAGCTCAGTTGTGCTGTGCTGATAGGGCCACACCATTTCCAGCTCTGGCACAGGCTCGGTCAGGGGCAATTCAGGGCTCTCTGCATGGTTGCTGCACTGAGCAGTCAGACTGTGCTCTAAGGACCACCCCAGAACTTCAGCCCACAGCTTCCTGACGGGAGATAAAACACTGCAGAGGCGTCCACATGGTCAGCTTTTACTCATCTTCTAGTTCTGTTTCATTCCAAACTCATTCCACGGCAACATGTTTGCTTACATGACGACAAAGCTTACCAAAATGAGTTTGCAGGACAAGAACATTAAAGGATTGCTGAAGAGTTCAAGAAGTTATCTTAAACTCAGTGCAGGGCCCCTTTCTCATCAACAGATTTCTATGAGCTAAATCAATGAGCAGCAAGTCCCTCTTTTACCCATCTCTTCACAACTCCTGGAATGCCAGTGGAAGATGGCAGGCTGCACAAAGACAGCACACTGGGCCTAATCTTCAGCTGATGCAATCAGACAAACTCTCCTGATGTCAGCAGAGGTGGGCTCATTTACATGCTGGTGTCTAACTCCGGATGATTGAGTGCAGAGATGCTTTGCTGGGAAAGGGCAATCTCTCATTTGATCCTAAGTATCATCAATCATGAGATGCAGATAACAAGCCAGCTGAGTACATGTAAATTGTTCTCTGATCTGGAAAGCCCTCTGTCTGACACTCCATGGCCATTACTTGTGGCCAGTTACAGCTCGAGCTGGACAGGAATAGCTGCTTCTCTTTTGGCAGATCCACATCCTCTGCCTCTCCCGTGTTGCTTAGATAAAAATAAGCCTTTTATACTTTAATTCTTTGTTTTCCTGAAGAGCTGTAGGTCAGGAAGATAATGATCAATAAACTCAGTTAACAGCACAGTTTTTGGTTTTGCTCACTGAGGAACCAGAGGAATATGCAGTTCACTTCAGATGAAGAGTAGTAATGGGCTCATCCACGTTTCCAAAAGCAATTGGTGACTGCAGATACCATTTTTGAATGCAGCATTTCTTAAATATCAAATCCTTGTACAGATACCAGATGCTAGGACATTCCAAATTGTTCTAGTTCTGAAAATCTTGGTCTGAATGTTTACCTTCACAGAGAGCACCTTCAAACCCAAGTCCCTGCAGTGCTGCTCTGTGGAAAACTGAACAGGTAACACCACGCTGCCACCAGAAGGGGAGGTCTCCCTCCTGGACCCTCTTTTCCCATTCCTTGCTGTCCAGGATTTCTCACTCCCTGACAGTCTTGCTGGTACAAGAGCAATCAACCTGTGAGCTAGTTCAAGGGGGAGCTTCTCCTGGTGGAAATCTAACACTCAAAGGCACGCCCTAGCACTGCAAGTCCAAGGGCTCACATCTGCCCCAAAAAAACAGACCTCCATGACCCAGACTAGGTTGTTCCTAGGACCCTCACACGTCAAGTTAATTAAACTCTGCAATTCAGGAGAAAATAAGTCACTTTGGAGACCTTACAGCTCTTTAAAGCAGAGTTTCTCTGAACACACCTGACAGCTGGAAAATGTTATTGATTGATCTGCAGCCTGGATAGCAACAGGGTGTTTGCATTCACACCCAACAGGAGTGCTCCTGCCCATCTTACCTGCACTTGACCCCGTTAGATAACACCTAACTCAGACTTCCCATCCACGCTGGCTTGCCTTCATTTTCTAAGACAAATTCACTCACCAGTTTGGCTTCCTGATTCAACAGGAATACACAATGGCCATTTGTTTTAACCACTTCCCTCAGAAAAGAAGGGAAAGTCCCTTTCATATGGAAAATAGTGTCAAATTTTCATTAGTGCCGGCTTTACAATGATGATCTGTACTTTTTAACTACTGGTTTGACTTTGGTTTTCCCTAAGCTGACTGAAATATTACCCAACTTCTAAGCTATGATGGTTTAAAGAGTAGTGTAACACATTAAACCCGCTCCTTTGCCAAGCAGAATCTACCAGGCAGAAGGTTTGTGAGGATTTTTTTTTTCTTTGGAAACATGCAACGGATAAAGTGACTCTTCCATTTTTCTGTTTCCACCACCTTCAGACACTCTCACTACTGCTACCGGGCTCTAATGAAATGCACATGCTGTGAGAGAGGTGCCTGGTGCTCCGTTTACAGTCGTGACAGCCCCGAACGAAAGTCAGAGGATGAATCAGTGGGACAACCATGAACTACAAACAAAAAAGGCTCCTGTTTTCACACAGACGACAGAATAAACAATGATCAGAAGGAAACTGGAGGATGTGACACAAAAAAAAATGTGGTTAAAGTTTGAAAAATACCAGCCTAGGCAGAGAAGTTAATTTCTAAGATCCAGAGTCAAGGCAAATACTTCACAGATGCCTTTTGAATGACACGTTAAGTTGTAGTCTCCAGTTGCTGTCTGGGTTAGACACCCCGGGATTCTTTTCAACAGAGGCGGGGAAAATTTTAGTAGCAATTTCCTACTCTCATTAACTTATCCTGTAACAATTCAGCTTCTGAACAGTCAAGCTCACATGGTTTTTAGCTAATTTGAATGGGAGGAGAATCAAGAGGCAAGCCTGGTGGTGTTCAGAGATTTGCCCTGTCACTGAAAAATCCTCTGCACATGCCCACAAACTGGAGCTCTGGTTCTGACTCAGGGTTTGGCATGGGCATTCAGGATGGAATTAATTTCACACAGCTTTACTTATCTAAAATTACATGTCTGGTCTACACAAGTTCCTTGGGTTGCCCCAACAACCACTGAAAGAGAGATCAGCACCTCCAGGAGAGAATTCCTCCTGTCCTAGAGAGGAAGCCAAAAAAGGACAAGGTCCAGTAAATACCTCTGACTCACCTGTAAAGAAAGTCTGGAAGCAGGAAAGGAGAGGGGAGGACCATGTTAGGTAACAAACACACCCTTCAGACCTAAAACAGGCTGGTCATTTCAGAACCCTTACTCCAAAACCAGCCTGGCAGGGACGTGGACTCACATGGTCTGCATGTGCATCCACAAGTGCCAGCTCCAGAAAAAAAAAGACAGAATTCTTGTTCTGGATGCATGAAATAGGAAGCAACTTTCCCTGGTCAGCTTAAGTGCTTCCAATTCATGCTTATATCCCTGCGCTGTAACACTTTGTAGCCTCTATGTATTATGATACTGCACAATCTTGTGGCATCCTAGATGACATCATATTCCATGGCAATGAATTACACCTTGCCTCACATACCTTAGAGCCACTAAAACCTGCTCACCTGCTGAGATGCCCTTGAGCGAAGCATCCTGCCAGTCTCCTTTATTTCCATTTTCTTTCCACCTACAATGCAAATATCAAATCAAAATTAGCTCCAAAGTTAAAACCCAACATTTAATTGACAATAAATCCAGAAGCCTGGCTAAATCGCTGTAGCAAAACCGCATGCCTGGTCTGAAACCGTGTAAACTTTGCTCCCAGGCCATGCCAACTCCTCTCAATGAAGCTTAGGGGAGAGCTTATCACCATGTACCAGTACATGAAGGTTGTCCACCAAGAGGATGGAGACTTCCTTTTTATGAGGAATCACGTGGAAAAGACAAGGGGTAGAAATTGCTCCTCATTTAAACTGTAGATCATCTATAAGGTTGGACCAGATGGTCCCTGAGGCCCCTTACAACCCTTATCACTCTGTGATTCTTAAACTCCATTTTAACCTGATTTCCTGAAAAATAAAAGCTCATGTTTGTATGTCATCCATCCAAGAGAAGGGGTATATGGGAAGGAGGGGAGCTGTCCCTGACTGTTGACCCAATTAGACAGTTTCAATAACATTTGATGGGGGACCCCAAAGCGCCTCAGTTTCATGAAAACAGGCAACTGCTTAGAGGGGGAAGATCCTATCAACATCCCCAGGGTGGAAAAGGTAGGCAGGATGAGTTCACCACTTATTAGTCATGGGAGATTCTGCAGGCGAAAGACCTGAAAAGGTGACTTCACAGGCAAAAATGCTGCTTTATAACACTGCCTAGGGATGTCATGAATGCTATTTACCATTTCGTCACTAGATGGTATTGTTCCACAGGCTATATCACAGAGCCTCACAGGTCAAACTGTGTGGTGTAGCAGAAGCTAGGATGACTGAAGTGACAGAGAGGCAGCTTTTTTATCATGTATGCTTTCACATTAGCAAAATCAAACCATAACAGCTACAGGAAAAGAGCTTTGGTGGAAATGTAGATAGTGTGACTTGGTATTGATGAACTGTGCACTTCCGTGTTTGAAAGAAAATCCTGAGATAAAGAGGTGGAAAGTTGTTGATATAAACCTGAACATTTCTCTTAACAAACCAACAGGCCCTTTATACAGTTCAGTCTAATCTGACATAGAATTCAAACAGCCTGACAAACTGTCCATCCACTTCAAAGTGAGAAAACCTATATGTTAAGGAGATGTTAGCTCCTCAGCTTTAAAACTGGGTATTTACCTGTAGCCAGAAGGCAACCAGAAGATGCTTCCATTTTCCAGATGGGATGGGTGTCATTTCTGTCCTCTCCACACTCATTTGAACCTGCTCTGACAGGGAGAGGCTGATTCTGTAAAGCAAATGATGCTTTGTCTTAATACCATAACCTAAAAAACATGGCAATGTGGTAAATACATAAACACAGCACTAACAGATTTTCACAGCTCAGTCCTGAGAAACGGCAAGCAGAGATGCAGAACACTCTGCACTTCTTTTTCTAGTTTGTGCATGCCTGTGTATAAACGTGTGTGTGTGCTGTGTCTCTCCGCAGAATCACTGCCCAGGAGAGCAGACTAGACTCAATTAATCAGTGGGTATGTTGGAATGAAATTCACTTTCTGGCCACGGCTTTCCAGCCCCAGTGCTCAATTCACTGCAGCACTGCTGCCCTAAACAAGCTGTCACCTTTATTAAACTAGGATTGTGAGATATGTTTCTTTTAAGGACAGTTTTGCTAAATAAACTCCATTCCTCCAGCAAGAACAGAACAGAGCTGTTTCTATACCTTTGTGCTCCCCTCCTCTTCCTCTTCATCACAGTCCAATCCTTGATGGGAGATCTCAGTAGGACCATTCTTCTGGATCAGGTTGCTTTCAACTGTGCCCATTCTTTTCTTTTCTGTTGTCACTCTAACTTTCATGAGGTGGAAGGCAGTGGAGACTGATCCCACTCTCAGGTGGACAGGATCGCCGTCAAACAACAGGTCACCAGGGCCACCATCATCCCTAAATCCTGGGGGCTGGTAATCTTGGGGAGTTACTATACAGGGAGAAAAAACCCACTGATGTCAGAGAAATCAAGTTCCATGTCTCCTTAATCCAATTTATTAAGAACTAGCTCATACCAGCCTCAAGTAACAATATCGACTACTAAAAACATTCTGGGTTTTTTTTTCAGGAAGAAGGGAGAGAATGCAAAGATAAAAATAAGCTGAGCAAATCTAATCAGGGAGCTCCAAGAAATAACAACATTTGGGTGCTGAGATACCATTAACATGCTCAACTTTCTGGAGCAGAACCCAATAAATGCAGGATGCCTATTCCTTAAAACAAGAAACAAACAAAGCTGTGGAGAAAGGTGTCTCCTTTTCACACTGCATGGCTGTACTTCTTACACAGACATTCAACCCTTTCTTAAAAAGCATCTGAATCTCTGTATGTCAGAAGGATTTACTATTTCTCATTGTTATCAGTTAACAGCTCCTACAATTTCACCTTTCTATGCTTTACTTTCTCCATAGGCCTCTTGTGACTGGACAAGAAGTAGTGGTTTTAAATTAAGGGAGGTGAGATTTAGACTGGATATAAGGAAGAAACATTTTACAATGAGGGTGGTGAAACACTGTCACAGGTTGCCCCTGTGCCTGGAAGTTCAAGGCCAGGTTGGATGGAGATCTGAGCAACCTGATCCAGTTGAAGATGTCCCAGCTTCTGCAGAGGGTTGACCTGGATGACCTGTAAAGGTCCCTTCCAACACAAAGCATTCTATGATTATGTAGGGGCTCATGATTATCGCAGAAACTGATGGAAAGGGAATTTTTCTAAGAGCACACACTGTTCCCGACCTACCATCATTGTAGTAGAGGAGTTTCATGGTCAAGGTAATGTCATTGGGAAGCGGGCCAAGGTTTTGCATTAACAGGTAGAGTTTCTGGATCAGGAGCCTGCTGGCCTCTTTAATGTCCTTGCTGCACACCCCATTCACAAAGTTCATTTGGTTGCTACAATCGGAAGAAGAATAACAGATTTGTTTCCCCCAGTCATGAATATTCACGATCTAACTACAAATACAGTGCGCCCACTGACTTGTCTGGAATCACCAGCAACAAAGCTACAATGCCTTTATGTAATTTCCAGATAAACAGGGAAGTGAAACAGACTCCAGGGATGGGGTGACATAGGCAAAACAACTGCTCTAAACTAAGAGGCATGGCATTTGCATTTGAACAGACTTTGTAGCTGGGGCAATGGACCCCATTATACACAAAAGTCATGACTCACTTGTTTGAACATGATTAAACTGGATCAAAGGACCATAAAAGAAGTGGCTTTCACCTAAGCAATCTCAGGAATGAGAGGAATGAGGTGAGAGTCCTATATAAAGCCAATTCATCACTGGAGCTATTTTCAAGTCTATTTTGCAGTTTGAAGAGAAGTGAATTTTATGCTCTCATTTCAATTCCATGTAAGAAAAACGAGCTCAGAAGTGCATTTTTCACAAGTGACTAAGGGGCATTCCTCTCACCTCCTTCACCCACCCAAATGTCAGCTGGCTGGTCTGAGCACGCAGTCTAGACGGAGCTGAAGGGACTGCAGAAGGGGATGAATCGCCCTCTGGAGGAGTTTGTTTCTCTTAACTACAGGAGTAGGTGAGACAAGAAGCCTAGGTCAGCCAGCTACCTCGAGACGGTTGGAGATGGATTAGATGAGTCACTATGTGACTAAGGAAACTAAATTTCCTTAGCTTTCAATGGGAAGGAGACATAAAAAAATGTGGCTCCTCCATCACAATATGATGCCTCTGGGAGACTCCTGGCAGGTGGATGACACCTTACACAGGCTGGATCATCTTGAACACAGTCATCCCAAACTGCTTCAAAAGCAGTAAGTAATGTAAGATAGCCGAGGGAATCCCAGCGCTGAATTTAACCGACTAAACCACTGGAAGGAACAGCTTCACTAAGTCTGATTCTTGGCTTGTCACAAAAACTGAGTGGCTGTCAAACAGCTTGAATTCCCAGGGTATGCAAGGAATGGATTGGTGGGTTCCGAACTGCCAACAGCAAAATTCTGTGCTGAGCACACCGTGCCGTCAGATTAAACACTGCATGTACAGAAGTGTGCGTTGAGTGAGAGGACACAGGCTGGCAATGCCTAAGGTGGAGTAAAGAGGAGGCAGACATTCTCTTACACATCACCTTCACAAGTCTTGGGATTAGTGGAATAGAAATGGAAAGGGGAAAGATAATAAGTAAAATAGAGATGAGATTACCATACGAAATAACAGGTCAAGTACTGGTTCAGTACGGGAATAACATTGTGAAGTTGATGCAGGAAAGCATCAAAAGTAGAGACTGAGGAACTGAACCTCTCAGAAGGACTGGGAACCATGGCAAGCAATTCCTCCAAAATCCATCTAAAATAAAGCAGACACCATCTAGGAGAAAGTTTCCCTTTTCCACTCAGACCCAGAAAACACCTGTAACAGAATTATTACCTCAGAGTTTGTCCATGACAATAAACCCTGCAGGTGTACAAAGCAGCGTTATCTGCTGAAGGAGGCAATAGCAATGATGATCCAATACTCCGATCAACACTAGTTCACTGACAACTGCAGGTACTGGCATGATCCCATGTCAGCAGTGTCAGTCACTGTGGAAACAGAACAGAGCCCAGGAGTTGGATGCCACAGGCTTTGAAGCCTCAGAGCAGAATGAGATTTTGACAGAACAGATACAAACACAACAGCAAGGTGATGTAGCCTCTTCTTGGCCCATACCATGACACCAAGGGATGTCCATCTGGGGACTTGTTATTTCCAAGAACTAATGACAAGAGCCATCTGACCTTTCAGATCGCAAAGGTCTCCTCTTTCCCTCAGGGTAGTGAGGACAACTGACAGCAGCTTCAAAGCAGAAACAGGGTACAGTCAACAGAACACTCCAGACTCAGACATTGTTCAGCTTTGCCCAACAGAAAATCTCTTTGCCACATATTAGAAGTGATGCAGATCTGTTTAGAGGAAGAGTGGCAAATAGCACAACAGGAGCATCACAGAGGAGCTTCCTGAGGAATATACAGACAGCAGATTTCTCTTGCTGTACAGGCAGGTTCCAAGGCCCAAAGATCCATCTTTCACCAACAGCAACTGCTGAAGAAAACTAAAACTGGGTTAATTATTTTTCTTTGCTTTGGTTATAGCCAACAGCCTTTGATAGTGTTTATTTCAAACTACATGGGATTATGGCCATGAAACACAGCTTTAAAATGTCTAATAGACAGAGCCAAAATGATGCAAAAAGCTGCTGCTTCCTGCCAAACATTTTGCAGCATCAACTCAGGCATCCTAAGCGAAAGTTCTCTCGGGTCACCCACGCGAGACTGCTCAAGAGGAATACAATGCAAATGCCCAAGGGAAAAATTCTGGGTTCAGGATCGTGGTGAAAGGGATCAGACCTGGAAAAGCTCCACTGGAAAGCATGAGGCTGCCTTGCAGAAGAACATTTGTCATTAGTTGAGACAGTAGCAAGCTCAACAGCAGTGCTGGTTCCTGCTTCGCTACCCTGATTAGGCACCACTTCTATAAATTGTCCTGAATTCAGTTCTGGTGTGCTTTAAGTGCCTCGCTGTGCTATGTAACAGCATTTCTACTCCTCAGCTCTGCTGTTCACATCCTGCAGGGTGAACATCCTCAACTCTGATGATATTTACAGCTGCTTAGTGACTCAGACATACTCTAATCATACAGTGCAGTTTCTTCTCAAAGCTTCAAGAACCCACTTTTCACAGTGTGATCCTGAGAAGTAAACCAAAACTATTACCTGCTGATGTCCATCTGGGGCACCTCATTTTTGTACTTGAATTTGAACTGATACAGTTCAGTCACTGTCTGGAGATTTAATGAGAGAGGGGAAGAGAAGAAACAGGTCTTTTTCAATAACCAGTGTAAACGTGTGCATTGAACTTAGCATTGTCCTTTCACAACATTATGCCAAAGCACAGCATTACTTTAATTTAACTGTACTATTGCTTGCACAGGCTTTGGTAAATCTTCTTAACAACCACAGCTTACCTAGCAGTGAAAGAATCATAAAATAATCGCAAACTTCCTGCTTCCCCCTTCCACTTCCTTTGCGGGCCTGGCTCCCCAGCCTAAATCTGTACTGAGACTCTGTGGATAGCCAAGCATCACACCATACGCACGTCCTCCCTTACTGAGAGGAAAAATGTGAGGCTGCATGGGTGATGCAGTGTCACAAGGAAGCCTGGCCCCGAGTTCTGTACGGGGACAAGGGCCTGGAGGACTCTACCTACTAGGAAATACAAACTGTATCACACGGGCATGTTTCTGAAATTCACTGGTCTCAGAGTTTTTTATTAAAACCAGATGATTTTCCATTCAAAAGGACAGCATTTGCTATGATTTTAGAGAATAAAATAATAAGGAAGAGCAGACTACTTCACCACAAGAGAAAGGACCTATTGTAGTCCAATTCCATGCCTATAGTTCACAGTTTCCAGAGGCTGTGAGGTTGAATAGTAGGATCTCAGCTGAGACCTTAACTCTGAGATTTCCTCACAAATGTCAGCCTCTGTGCGGACTAAACTCTTCCTCCCTCCTCAGATGCTGAGGTGCGATGCTGCAGAACTGCAACCAGGTCAGTAAAGAACCTGCAGCCATTCTCTGCATCTGCTCTGCCGAGGCACCATGGATGCATAACCTTGCTTATACATCACACTAAACTAGATGCAGACAAAACAGAAATACAACTACACAAATATCCCAGGTCTGTAGTGACTGGTAACTTCTGTCCTAAACTTCTCTGCACAAAAGAAAAAACAGCTCTCTTTTCAACACTGCTGTTAAAAATATAGTTTGTAAAAGAATGATTTTGAATTTCCCATTTCTTCTCTTCAGGAAAGAAAACCAAAACCAGGAACATGCCCATTAGTTGGCTGTTAACATCCCTGGGCCCACAGCCTAGTGCCTGGCAGGAGCATTTGATCACAATCCAGCTCACTGAGCTGTCATTCTTGAGAGAATGCAGAAGAAGAGAAACAGGGTCACCAAGCAGTTATGTCAGGGGAGAATTTAAATTTACAAGACCTCTCTGAATACAAATCTACTCACCCATGCCTTCAGTTGCCTCAAAGATTAATTAAGATTCTTTCTTACCTCCGGTTCCTCGGGATTGGTGTAAATCTGTTATAAGAAAGCACAGTGAACGCATTCTCCTCTTGGGTAATTTGAACGAGTGAAAAGTGACTAAACAATGATATTTTTATGCTACAGCAAAGATTGTACTATCTTTAGCATGGGATCAGGGAAGGGAACCGCTGAGAAACAGCCTCCTCTATCAGCACTCAATACTTACCACTTCAAAGACAGGTAGAAGACACTCATCTGTGTCATTGTGGAGGAATGAGGTTCATTCCCATTCCAGCCCTCAGAGGCAACTGTTTATGCTTGCGATTTAACTACTTGAATTACGCATGGAACAGACCCATAGCATAGCTCTCCATGCTTTACAGAGAACCAGGGCAAAAGGCTTGCTGTGTAACCCCAGTGTGTGGTTTCATACTCTTCTGCAAAGGGAAATGGAAAAGAAACAGCAGCTTCCAAGGGTGGAGGCAAGAGTTTAAAAGAAGAAATGATAGGAAGCTCATAAAAGCACTTCCAGGAGTTTAAGGATGCATGTAAGGCCTCAGGATCAGAAGTCTGTCATAATGAGGTTATATTCACCATATGTAAGAAAGGGCACTGCTAAAAACTACATGCATTTTGATTTCCCCTTAAAAAGGCACCAAGGGGATGACACAACCTTGACTCCACATCTCTTTCAAGGAGGGAGGGGGAAGAAAAACACCTCGTGTCCATATACTTACTGCTAGGACAGCAACGTGTAACTAAGGAGGGAAAAATAAAACAGAAATTCAGAGTCTAACCTTAGCGGGCAAGGAAAAGACAGACTTGTCACATTCTAACAGTGAGGGAACTGGGACGTGAAGCGAACAGCGCGTTAAGAACCTTCCTGCAGTCTTCACAGCACAGCATCAGCAACACCTAGTGGCCAGTGTGCTCCCATTTACTGCAGTTTCCCAGGAAAACAACTGCACACTCAGAGCTCTCTCTTGGGACTCTTATTTAAACAAATCAATTTAAACAAGATTTAAACAAATCTCTGCTATGTAACTCCCCAAAGATATTTAATTTTTCTTATAGCATGGGACTACTCTTGAAAACAATCCTATAAAATATATTAAATAGCTCTTTTTTATTTCCTTACTTCTTGTCAAATAATAGGTTAATTTATGTCTTTCAAATAGGAGAGGACTGAATACCACCTAGACCTATCAGCAATCAATAAAGTCATTTCACAATGTTCTGAACTTTCTTATGCGTGCTGATAGTTGTACTGATGTACAGAGCCCATTTGATCATCAGTGCCAAAGCTAACAGCACTTCATCTGTCCTGACTGAGAGTTGGTTTGATGAGCAGTGCTGACAGAGATGACACCAGTTGGGGCTTTTTCCTGCACAGAGCAGTGTTTATGTGAGAATGAGCCAGGAGTGTGATCACTTACTGGCTGGTTCTGTCCTGGAACCAGTTATATACCTTACTTGATGGATTACTTTCCAAAACCAGTAATAAATTCAGAACTCAAGATGAAAAGCTAGGAGGGTTAGAGAGGATGATGAAGGGATGGAGATGAAGGAAAGCAGAAGCACTTTCTCTCTCAAGAAAGCAGCCATGGAGATCGAGAGCTCAGTTCTGACTGGCAGTGTCTCTATCCAGACAGTAGAAAACACAAACGTAGAGCACAGAACTAAAGAAAATCTATTTCAGGCTGCAAATTCATTCACACAGCATATACAGGCAAGCCCAGAGAGCAACAGCAGCCAACATTTGGGCTCAAGGAATAAAATCCCAAATCTCATGTATAAATACTCAGGGATAGGTCTTCCCCCCACCCCACAGCTGCAAATGTGTGTGGTGTGCATGCTAGATCACTACAAAAACATAAAGCAGGAATGGGAAGATAATTTTGTCCATACTTTATGAAAAAAATACAAAACATCATGAAAAAAAACATGAAAAAAACTTACATACTGCCTCTCCAAAGCATCAAAACAACCTTGGATCCTGCCAGGGAAAACCATGTTAGTGTTCACCAGTAATATTTAACTCCTGATCTGTAAACACACACATCAGTTACAGTTTAAAGTGGACTTTTTCTGGAATTAAGACAGCAAGCAACATATTGAGCTTGTTAAGTCCTTTTCAGGTCAACCGTCATAAAGGTACTGCCGTCCCATCTGCATTTGTGTGTTGTTTATACTTCTGGGGCCTTCTCCTGTCAGCCTGCAGCCAACTTAAATCCTGGCAAAGACAAGGATTTGTGGCCTCAGGCTGGCTCCAAGTGCTCTAGTTCTGCTCCCTAGCTTGATCTCCCATGGCTCCTTTCCCTCTGGCCTGTAGAGAGCTTGGCTGGAACTTCAATCTGAGCACAGCCTGACATGTCTGGTCTTGTAAATGCTTTGTTATCTAATGCATAGTTTACAGCTATGGACTTTCTCAAAGTAGTAAATATTATCTAAGGCAGCATTGGTCAGATATTTACTCCGAGTCAAAGGATGTGCAGCTAGGTATTCTCCTCAGCACATCAAAGTCTACTCTCTGCTTGCTGGGAACATGCCAGCTCTGAAATACACCCCAAATACCACACAAGACAGTGGGAGGTGTTCAGACACAGTATCCAGAGGGATAAAATATCATATATACTAAAAAACAAGCCACAAGTATCTCTATAAAAGTGAAAACAGAAAAGGGTAAACAACAACAGAATTGATCTCATGATTTTCTTGCCTGTCTCTCCATACCTGTGCTGCTTGGATGTGTTCTGGGGCCTGACCATGACCTCACTACAGCTGACACGCAACAGACCTTGAACTCACATGATTCTGGTCAGCTAATTCTGTCTTGCTTACGCACAGGGCCAAGCACACACGCTGCAGCGGTGGGAGCTGGACTGGCATAGCTGGTAGTACTGGGCACAATGTTTTCAAATTCAGGAAGGAGAAGAGTGCGAGGGGTAGGTGTCTTGCTATTCAGCAGAATCTTGTCTTAGTTTCACTGTTACTCACTTACCACTTGACTATCTGCAATGATCCCAGACAGCTTTTATCTTCGCGGAGAATTTTTAGACAGAGGTCTGCAAAAACAGATTTAGCACAGTTACAACCCTTATCACAGCTGCTGGGCAAACATTGAAACTAGGCCAGTCACCCTCTGACTTCTGGATAAAATGCTTTATCTGGAGGTCCTTCCTGAGCGGAAATGCTGGGTTTCCACCGAGCCCCAGGTGGGCTGACACAAGCTTATTGCTGCAATTTCAAATGTCAAGACTCTTCTCAGATGCTCTGGGCTCTCCCAGAAGTGACGATTATGGCTTCATTTCAGTACACCAGCAGCTTCCCTCCTTTCCTCCCTCCTTTTCTCGGCTCCCACCTATTCCCCAGTCCCTTACAACACCTTTGCTTCTGCATTCAGCCTTGGGAAGGCCTGTCAGCTAACATCCCAATAAACAGAAATGAAATCTCTGAGCACCTGGAAGCTAGCAGATAAAGCAGATTGTAGCTGAAATAGAGAAAGTACTTGTAAGAATTCAGCATAAACTGAGAATGTTACCATCCAAATAGCGAGTTCCATAAGAGCTTTCTGGGAAAAGCCCTCTCATGTACGTGATACAGGATATGGAGGTGGCCAGGAGCCTTTTTACCAACACCACAGACTGCTGCTCTGTAGTGATATTGTTGGGAAACAACACTGATTCCTGAAAAAGAGAGGCAAAGTCAAAAATAGCCTTCTTTTAGGGTAACACAGGGAATATAGAATCATAGAATAGTTATGGTTGGAAGGGACCTTAAAGATCATCTTGTTCCAAACCCCTGCCATGGGCAGGGACATCCCACTAGATCAGGCTGCCCAAGCCCCCATCCAACGTGGCCTTGAACACCTCCAGGGATGGGGAAGCCACAAATTCCCTGGGCAACCTGTTCCAGTGCTTCACCACTCTCGTAGTGAAGAAATTCTTCCTTATGTCTAGTCTAAATCTGCCCCTCTCCAGTTTATACCCATTGCCCCTTGTCCTATCACCACAAGCCTTTGTGAACAGTCCCTCCCCAGCTTTCTTGTAGCCCTTTCAGGTACTGGAAGGTGGCTATAAGATGTCCTCAGAGCCTTCTCGAGGCTGAACAAGCCCACCTCTCTCAGCCTGTCCTTGTGTGGGAGGTGCTCCAGCCCTCTGATCATCTCTGTAGTCACAAGCAGCACAGGCCTGCGACTGGAGCAGGCACTAAACACTGTGTGCCTTTCATGTGAACAATCTCAGCAGAAAGTATACTAAATTTAATTCCTCTATCAGTTCTTTGCTTTCCTCCTGCTGATAAAGCCCTGCGCGCACCTAATGAACCTTCATTTATTTAGCCAAAACCACCTCAAAGCTCCGTGCTGTACCTCCCGGGACTCACTAAATTGGAAATAATCCAACCAAGAACAGCACAGACAACAGAAAGCGTTCCCACCGCAGCAGGTGCAGGCGTGCCAGGCCTAAAACTGAGAGTTAAGATTGTTAGAACCCTCACATTTCGAGATTTTTACCTTAGAGAGCTTGTTCTTCGGCCTGGTCTGTAAAAGCTGATGAGTAGCCATCTTGTCTTTCAAACACCTGCCTTCCACTTGTAATTAAAACCTGGGGGAGGGGAGGGGGAGGAAAGACATGAGACACCTGGAAAATACAGAACCATCGCTATTTCTCATCTTCCTGAAGCCAACAATGAGATTTTTCAGCCTTATTCAGGTCTGAAAGCTAATTGCCAGCCAGGAGAGCTAAAGACAAGCAAAGCAGACCAAAGATACTCCACAGCACTGAGAGTCTGCGGAGCAAGAAAATTCTCTGTTCACAGGGAAACGATTAATAGTGTTTGGAATTCAGGGCCGTGACTGCCCCTGGTGTCAGCTGGTGCCACTTCAGAATGCATTTCTCATACTGCAAGCCACAAATAGTAATTCCTGCAACCGTTACTGGCCAGGCGCACGCTCTCCTGGGTGGAAAACTGGTTGGCTGGAGGGCCCAGAGAGTGGTGGGAAATGGTGTGAAATCCAGCTGGAGGCCAGTGACAAGTGGGGTTCCCCAGGGCTCAGGGCTGGGTCCAGCCCTGTTCAATGTCTTCATCAATGACCTGGATGAAGGCATCGAGTGCACCCTGAGCAAGTTTGCGGACGACACTAAGCTGGGTGGAAGTGTTGATGTGCTGGAGGGTCGGGAGGCTCTGCAAAGGGATCTGAACAGGCTGGACCGCTGGGCAGAGTCCAATGGCATGAGGTTTAACAAGGCCAAATGCCGGGTCCTGCACTTGGGGCACAACAACCCTGTGCAGTGCTACAGACTAGGAGAAGTCTGTCTAGAAAGCTGCCTGGAGGAGAGGGACCTGGGGGTGTTGGTTGACAGCGACTGAACATGAGCCAACAGTGGCCCAGGTGGCCAAGAAGGCCAATGGCATCTTGGCTTGGATCAGAAACGGCGTGACCAGCAGGTCCAGGGAGGTTCTTCTCCCTCTGTACTCGGCACTGGTGAGACCGCTCCTCGAATCCTGTGTTCAGTTCTGGGCCCCTCACCACAAGAAGGATGTTGAGGCTCTGGAGAGAGTCCAGAGGAGAGCAACAAAGCTGGTGAAGGGGCTGGAGAACAGGCCTTATGAGGAACGGCTGAGAGAGCTGGGGGTGTTTAGCCTGGAGAAGAGGAGGCTGAGGGGAGACCTCATTGCTCTCTACAGCTACCTGAAAGGAGGTTGTGGAGAGGAGGGAGCTGGGCTCTTCTCCCAAGTGACAGGGGACAGGACAAGAGGGAATGGCCTCAAGCTCCGCCAGGGGAGGTTTAGGCTGAACATTAGGAAAAAATTCTTCACAGAAAGGGTCATTGGGCACTGGCAGAAGCTGCCCAGGGAGGGGGTTGAGTCACCTTCCCTGGAGGTGTTTAAGGGACGGGTGGATGAGGTGCTGAGGGACATGGTTTAGTATTTGATAGGAATGATTGGACTCGATGATCCGGTGGGTCTCTTCCAACCTGGTTATTCTATGATTCTATGATTCTATGATTAAAAAGTGTGAAGGGGAAACGTGAAAGAACTCGAAGTCTGCCAATGGCAGCCAATAATTTAGCAGGGGTAAGGAGGAAATGCACTAACATCAATCCTGGTCAGAATAAAGGAATGATTCTTCTGGGACACCTTGAAAGGGAGGAAATAAAAGGGAAGAAAGAAGACAGCAAAGTCCATATTGTTTCAAAGAAATTGGGCCCTGTTAGACAAGTCTGGATTAAAGAAGAAAATCTTCCTACAAGGCTGGAGAGCTGATTGATAAAGGCAATAACATGGACACTACAAGTTGTGCGCTTCAGGGAGGTGCTTGATTTAGCACCGGCTGACATCTTGATTAAAAACTTCCATTAGATGGCATTAACAAGGCATGAGCTACCCAGTTTGAAGAACAGCTCGCTGGGAGATCCCCCCACGCAGTTGCTAACGAGGAGCCCTTAACGAGAGGAACCACCACACACAGGTCCCAAAGGAGCTCTGCCTTGTCTGCAGCCACTCAATATTTCTATTAACAACCCAAATAATAACAGTGAGATGGTGGATTGATTTAAACCATGACCTAATGCAGCAAGCAGCAGACTTTTATCAAAACACTTGATCTAATCATGTTCTGCATTTGTACCTTTCCAGCTTTTTTTCCTGTGAAGGCCTCATTTCAATTAGCTGGCAGTCATTAAGGCATGTTGATTGGAACATGTTGTCAGCTTTTATGCTAAATTTAGCACTTCATTTATTAATGAGGACAGATAACAGCTATAAAACTATATTTAAACAAATATACACCTGCAAAATGTTTAAGATGTTAAATATTTTCAGAAAGGATTTTATTTTTACTCATGATTGGCACAGTGCTGCGAACAGGGCTGGAATGCAATTAAAGCAGACAAAAGCATTATTCCGACATGAGGTTATTAGCTAAATAAAGCTGATTTAAGTGAGGCAGAGATAAGAAAACGTGTTTTCTACAACATGCTACATCTATAATTGATGTACTGTGCAAGGAAACGTTGCTGAGACTGAGCTTATCTCTCTGAGCAGGCTGCCCTCCAGCCTCGCCCTCTCACCTCGGCCAAACCTGGGCTTGCCCTGGGACTGGGATAGGAGAGAAGGTGTCCCGGCTTCCCACAGCCCCGCTCTGGAGCCACACAGTCACCCAGAATCTGGAAAACAGCATCGACTGGGAGAAACTCAACCTCCCGCACCCCAGCACCCTGGGACCTTGGCCCCTGCACACCCCAAGGGTCCTGTTAGAAGTCCCTTTTTTGTTGTTGTTTTAGCCCCTGGGTTTTTTTGAGTTGAAGCTCAGGCTCAGCTGGGCTACACCTGGGGCCAGGTCCTGCCCCTCACCCAGTGGCACCTGGGGAGCAGGTGTTCCTTGGAGCTGGGGGAGAGCTGAGGAGTTGGGGGGTCCCTTGAGGCATAAGGGGGTGTCCTTGAGGTTCTAAGGGGTCCCTGAATTGTGTGCGGATCCCTGAGGCGCTGAGGGGTCCCTGAGGCAGGAGGAGCCCCTGACAGGGGTGTCACTAATGGCGGGGTTCTCCTCCGGCAAGGGTGTCCCTGAGGTAGGGGGGTCCCTGAGGCGAGGGGGGAGTCCTCAAAGCTGGGGAGGGAGCCCTGAGGGTGAAGGGGGCCCTGAGGAGCAGGTTGGGGCAGGAAGGGAGCTGCTTAAAGGGTCCCTGAGGCAGGACAAGCCCCCAAAAGGGGGTGTCACTGATGGGAGTCCCTGAGGTGCTAAGGGATCAGGAAATGTATATTCTGGTGGGAACAGCCCCTGGCACTCTCAGCTCCAGAGTATTCAGTTTGGCTGGTTGTGATAGTTTGCCTGGATAGTATGGAAGGACACAGCGCTTGTGCTTTTCTGGACTGGTTTCTGATCTCCTTCCAAAAACCTTTTCCCTAGTTCAGATGACAACAGCTGCTGGGAAGCTCCTCCCTGAAGGAGGGGAGAAGGCATTACTGAGTTTTCTCAAATAACTTCATAACATTAAAACAAACCAAGATTAGTGCTACTGCTGCCTGAGGAAGGCTTGGGAGGTGAGAGCCATTGGCGGGACACGCTCAAGGCTCTGCGGGATTATGTTGACCTCCCGCTTGCCTTGGTGGAGATCCAGAGCTACCTGGAAGCTGTGGCAGTCGAGTTGCTTTCTGCCTTCCGCCTGGGAGAGGTGCCAGCTGCTGGGTCGCAAAGGAATCAACATGACTGCGTGGCAGGGGCAACAGGTTGCTGCGCAGGAGAAACATCTATTAGAAGACCTGGAAATGCCCCTTGCAAGAAGAGAAACTGAGACCCTCTTTCAAGAGCAGCCTGAGACAGGGAACCAGTATTTGGAAGACACTTTGCTTCGGAGTTACTTGAAAACACACCTTCCTCCCAAGGTCTGGCATGCACGTTTGTGTTTCTGTGCATACGCACTGCAGCTCTGGCTAGGTCACTGGTTTGGACTGTGAACTGAAAGTTCCTGAGCTCAATTGTGGCTTCAGGCATTTAACTGGGGGGAATTTATGAGCATTCTTTAAATATTGTTTTCTTTGAATAATGTTGGGGGTGGAAAATCCTGTCAGGACATAAATAGAAGGTGGCTTAGTGGTGTCCTGGGACTGCTCTGAGTGTAGGAACAAGAGTGGTGTTTCAGGATTGTCAGTGCAGGTGTTTGCTGACTGGTCAAGCCTAGAAAGAGAAAAAAACTAAGGTGCTTCAATACTGTGCTGTGTTCTTCCAGTTCTCACCCTCCAAGGAAGAGGGGCTTTAAAGGGAATTCCTTTCCAAAGAAACAAAGTTGTTCTCAGCTCAAGAAGTTGCCATGGCCCATTGGGGTTTGCTTGTTCTCAGCATAGGTCACTGGCTTTTCTGTGTTGATTTTCAGACTGGGACAGTTCTGTACAGATTGTAGGGGTGCAGGGAGGCAGGGTGGGGCCCCAAGCTGCAGGTATCTCTTATGGGAGGACTGGTCCTACAGGAATTCCTGGGAGGAGGTGACTCATCTCCCTGGCTGTCCTCTCCTGTCACCCCAAGAACCACAACTGCTTCCCAGTCTCCACGGACCAGGTCTTGCAGAGAAGAGTGTGTCCTCTCTCTGTGATTGATTCCAGCAGAAGCAATGCAGTGACCTGTAAAGCCAGTGGGTGAGTGGAGGGACAGAACCAGGCTTTCAGTAATGCTCCTCCTGCCACTATGAGGCCTTGTAGAGGTAGTAGGAGTGTGGTGGCTGCATTGCGAGCTTGGTTTTGTCGCAGCTATCACCAAAGACAGGAACAAGGCCTCCCTAAACAGCACTGTGGCCTTTCCAGAAGAGAAGATGGGGGGGAAAGGAAGATGCCTTTGGGCAACCATGAAGATATCACTCCTAATCAGCATGATTCAGTTCTCTTGAAGAATAAAAGAATCTGTGATGTCTTTTGCCAAGGCTGGCAGCTGCTCTCCATTCCTCCCCCAACGAAACAAAGCAGCTGCAAAACCTACCTGAGAATCAGCATCATCTCCCTTACGTTTCTGCGCGTGGTCCCAGCGGGGCAGTGTTGCTTCATCGCTGGAAGGGAGAGCCCAGGCTGCTGTCTGCTCCATGCAGCACCCGCTTCTCTGCAGCCAGAGAGCTGGCTCTCCATACCAACACCATCCTCTCCAGGAGAGCAGCAGCAGATGAAGTTCTGCGTGCCCTGCTGAAGCACACACCACGCTGGAGGCTGCTGTTCTGTTCACCTGGGTCAGTGGGGAACACAGATGTTTTCTGGAATGGAGCAAAAGATTTCAAAGGTGATTACTGGAGAACACAGCACCTACTTTTTCTGGGCACTGTTGTGGAGAGAATCTATTGCTCTTTGCTACCCCTGAAATTATCTCCCTTAATGTAAAGGATCATCTCTTTACACTCTTAACATGCAGTAATTTGCACCTTTCCAATCAATTAATCCTTGGGACATTGAAGGACAGATGAGGGTAAAGGAGAGCCCCTAGCAGATGCTGCTAGGTAGTAGGGTCAGCCCCAACACAGACGGCTCATGGATGCCCTCTCCATGTCCTGCTGTATGTTTTTTGGACTGCCCAGGCTGCTGCGCATTACATTCAGCAATCACAAACATAGGATTTTGATCTCTTACCTTGGAAGGAAATGCAGTCACCTGGGTGACACTGCTCGTTCCTAAGGCTCAGTGTGGTCACGGTGCGAGCTCACAGCCAGGCTCTCTGGTGGTGGTGTTCTTTAGCAGACATGGATGAGGGGAAGGGACTTCATCATGAGCTGACCAAGAGACCTGTTGGCTAAACTCATATTCTTCTGTCCACAAAACCTACCAGGTTTAAGGTTCTTGTGTTTCAGGTGTCAGTGAGATCCATGAACCTTGGATTCTTAGTTTATGCCTCTAAAATGACCTTCAAATGGTTGTCAAGATGTAATAAGCACTGGAGGCAGCACAGGAGAGCAGCATAAGCTCTATCAGCTGACAGGGCTCTCTCACATGTTTAGGGCTTGGTTCGTGACTTTCAACACTGTCACCACTCATCTGAAGGCAGCCCAGCTGGTCTGAGGATGAAGATTTCCATTGTACTAACAGGGCAGCTTGTCTTGGATCCTCATCGCACATGCTGAACAGCAGAGTGATGAAAGAATCAATCACAGGGGATGGTGTTTAACAAAAAGTCAATACAGGGAGAAGCGGAAAGGAAGAAGTGGTGTTTGTATTTCATCAACAGCAAATTGATGTGTTACTATTAGACTATTTTTCATCTCCACAGTTGTTATATCGAGGCATCTCTTGAGGGGGTAAAGAACAGCCAAAAATATTCCTCTGATGAAAGATGGTTTATGTGACCCTCATTACAGACTTGGATGTAGTTATGCTAATGAGGGTTCACCTGTGCTAGAGATTGACTCCACATGGCCCAATTTTAATCATCTATAAATCAGGTAATTGAAGCCCAGGTTAACTGCACTAGGCTATAGCCACAGAGAGTGAAGAGTGCTTGCAGCAGGCAATTCCTGTCACCTTAAAACAGGTATCAGAGAGGGCTGGAATGAATCACTTCTTTGTGGGTGCCAGTTTCCCTCTATTGACCATGGACAGCCTACCCCATCCAAGTCAGCCAAGTCTGAAATGAGGACTCATGAATCCTTATTGAGGCTTGTTCAGGAAGCTGGTTGCAGGGTGGAAATCTGAATCTAGGTACCCAGCTGATGCTCAAATGATTGCTCCATCTCTCCTTTTCTAATCTGATAGGCAGGTAAGTCCTGAGCCCAGTGCAAGTTTTCCTATACAGATGAAGGCTTTCCATTTTTGGCACCTTTCCCCTGGCATTCTTATCCAGCAATACCTCAAACTGGCTGAGGTTGAAAGGACTTCTGGAGATCATCTCCTTCAACTCAGCTGCTTTTGTGCATCTGTGCAGTCCTCAGCCGTGATACAAAAGCTCTTCTGTCTTTTGTAAAATACAGGGATGCTGCCAGAACTTAAAAACATTATTTTGAAAATAAAAAGGTGATAGTTAAGTGCAGCTGTGCCAGCAGCAGGTGAGAAACAAGCTGTCCTGCTGCATTACAGCTGCATAGAAGGGCCAAATGGCAAGAGACCACCAGCACCCCAGAACAATATAGTTAATCCTCTGCCTTTCCAGCTAGGACTAAGGCTCCTTGCCTTCCAGGGGTGTGCTAAAGGCTTCTTCTTGTTGTTCCACAGGTACTGGAGGAGGTGAATCAGGATCTGGAGAGATTTGGAAACCGTGTGCTAACCGAGATCAAACCGCTAGGGTGGGAATGCGAGTTGAACCCCCCTGTGTTTCAGCAGTATGATGCCTGGGGGCAGCGAGTGGATCGCATCCTCACCTGCTCAGCCTGGAGAAGGATAAAGGAGATCGCAGCAGAAGAGGGGCTGATTGCTGAGGCCTATGAGAGAAGATATGCCAAGTGGAGGTTACTGGGGGAGAGTGGGAATGACTTGGTGCCTCTTGGTTATTCTCAGAAAGGTGTATTCAGCATCCTGTAGGACTGAACTTCTTGTTGTATAATGGGTAACAGATGATGCATGGACAAAGCACACCTCCTGCTGTACTGAACAGCAGTGCCTGTCTGCTGTGATGTTCCGCACCGGCAATGATAAGCAGTAACTAATGGCCAACAGTTGATCATAATACGCTTTGATGTCACGTTCCCGATTCTAGGGCCCGGCAGTTCCCCGCCCTGCTCCAGCTTTACACGCGTTAGTGGTTACACAGCTGAAAAGCAGGGAGCTTGCTTACAATGCCACTGTATACCAGCCTCTGGAGACAGACCCACATTTCTTATTTTTAACAACGGCACTTAACATACACCAGCTGGTGAGCAATGCCTTCGATCCAGCCTCGCAGTGGCAGTCCCTCTGGGACTGAGAAACTTGACTGCTCCTCTTCTCTCTTCCTGGCTGAAACATGTTTTGCCCTCTCAAAAATGAGCAGTCTGTTCTCACCTGTTTTGGCTCTATTTTGTTCCTCTCTTCCTAGTCAAGATGTTTTATCCTCCTGCTGTTGAACTGCTGTGTAGACTGTCTGGTTTCCCCTCTCTCTCCTTCCTAGCCGTCTGCACCAGGCTGCCAAACTGTACTTATTCTCAAGCTGCTCTGGAGGTTTCAGCTGTCCACTGGCCATGACTGATGGAGCAGCCAAAGTCATTGAGGTATGAGCTCAGCTGGTCTCCAAACGCACGTCCTGGCAGCACTGGTTAGACACCAGAGCACGGGCCGAGGATGGAGGAGAGCTGATCTGCCATCTGCCTCCAGGCATGGCCTTTCCTTGTGCTGTGATTCAGCTCCATCACCTACCACCTTTCTCCTTTACTTACAAAGTCTTTGTACCCAGGCTAGGTTTTATGTTTACTTACAACACTGTACAATAAGGCTTTTGCTGCACATGAAACCTGTGGCATTGCAGGTAGCTAGAAAGGTGCTCCATATATTTTTACTATGAGATAATTTGGTTTCCTCTTTCTTGTGTGGAGCAGCAGTTAAAGGCATTAAGCCAGATCCATACCTGATTTGAATTAACCAAGCTAGCAAGAATTTGCACTGCACCAGTGCTGATACCTTGTCACATGTGCTGTTTCAAAAGCTCTCTGCCCAGACAACTAGCAGTGCAGAAATCCACGGTGGGCAGAGATGCTCAACACTCTCCTTTGCAACCCTGGCCTGCACCTTCTGTCTGTGCTGTGCTCCAGCAGCCATGCAGAAGCTGCGCAGTTTCACAGGCTCTCAGCACGTTTGATGTCCTGCCCCCCTGCTTTCAGGCTGTCTGTGTTAGTTAAGGCCGCTATCTAATTCCATCTACCGAGTTATGATCAGCTTTGTTTCTCTTCCCTCCTCCAAAACAGTCCCTAGGTACTCCTGAGTCTCTGAAAAAAGCTTTTGACCATCTGACAACCCGTGACCCCAAGAAGTTCTGGACCTCTGGCCAGTGGATGACGGAGCGCAGAGGAGGCTCTGATGTTGGTATGTGTTCTGAGGTGGGAAGTGACTGCGGCAGCAGCCAGATGTGTTAGTGAGAACAGAGAGCAAAGGTGTGGAGAACTTACACAGCCAGGTAGCTGGTTTAGGATACGTGCAGAAGTTTTCCAAATCTTCTCCTTTCTAACCAATAGAAGGCCTAACTTCTGTCCACTGATGCGTGCAGCACACACGGGCAGGTACAGAGCAGGTACACAGGTAGCACACCAACCAATGTCTAGTTCTATGATCTAAACCTTGAGGGAGACAGTCAGAGCCATCCCATCTGGGACACAGAAAGCATTCTTGGCCTTCAACTTTTATTCCTTGGCTACTGTTAGTAGTAGTGGGATGGGCCAGGAAACCCCAGAACTCCACTGCGGAGACAGAAATATGGAGTGGGACTCACCTGTGTCTGATGAACGATGATCAGGTTTCCCGGTGGAAGAAGGGAAAGGTTTTCTGTGAAGTGGAGCCTGAAGCATTTGCTGGGAAGTCTGGCATTTAAACAGAGCATGTTTCTTTTGTAGTACTTAGCTCTGGCTGCATTTCTTATCCAGGGTCAATGAAAGAGATTAGCAGCTAATCCATACTGCATCTTGCTAGCAAGAGGTGACTTAAAAGAGCTGCTGCTTAAACCAAAAATCAGCGCTGATTGATGCAGGAGTTTCCATAAAGCCACAATGATTTCCTTTCTTGCAGCTAACGGCACGGAGACAGTGGCCAGAAAGCAGCCAGATGGTTCCTATCGTCTCAGTGGCTTTAAATGGTTTACTTCAGCTGCTGATTCTGATGTGACATTAACCCTGGCCAGGGTAGTGGATGCTGAAGGACAAGTAAAACAGGTTAGTTCAATGGTGGATCCAGGAAGGAGCAGGGGGATTCATTTTCTTCCTTGTTTCATTGTAATGAAATCTTCTTCACGTGCTTTTCAATGACTCCAGGGTTCCAGCGGCCTGTCCCTGTTCTTCCTGAAGGTGCGCAATGAGGAGGGGAAGCTGAACAACATCCAGGTGCAAAGGCTGAAAGACAAGTTGGGCACACGGCAGATGGCAACAGCAGAGCTGTGGCTCTGTGGAGCTAAAGCAGAGCTGGTACGTGAGTGTTGGGGTTTAGCCCAGCCAGCAACAAATACCCAGCCACTCGCTCTCCCTTCTTGTCCCAGTGGGATGGGGAGAATAATTGGGGATGAAGGTAAAACTCATGGGCTGGGATAAAAAGAGTTTAACAGGACAGCAAATGAGGAGGAAAACAATAATAAAAGAACATACAAAGCAAATCATGCAGTTCAAACCACTCACTACCTGGAAACCAACAGCCTGTGTGCTCCTGAGATGTAATTCTGAGGGGCATGGTTTAGTATTTGATAGGAATGGTTGGACTTGATGATCCGGTGGGTCTTTTCCAACCTGGTGATTCTATGATTCTACGACATTTTAAAGCAAGCAGATCTTTGTGGTGTCTGAGGACAGAGAGAGATAGAGTGGACAACAAGTTGACACAGCTGGCACTTAGATACGTGCCCACCTCCAAGGCTGTGAGAAAAGCTCACATCAGCCTTTGTTCCTTGATGCTTTCAGATCTCTGCAGAGGGTCGTGGAGTGGCTTCCATCTCCAACATGCTGAACATAACGCGGATCCACAACATCATTGGTGCAGTAGCTTCCATGAGAAGGTGAAAGCAGCATGGATCCCCTTCCAAACTGAAGGAACAGCTTATCAGGGCAAGGGGATGTTGCAGGGCTCAGCACTGCAGCCAGTTGACAGCTGAAGCCTTTGCAGGCACAGGACTGGAAGCCAGCAGTGCTGGAGAAGGTTGGCCTGTGGGTGGGTGGCCTGGGCTGGGATGATGCAGTTGAGCAGGGATCTTCCAGTGGGGTTTGGTGGAAGGGAAAATTTAGAAGTAGAGCGCTGCTGAACTAACTGCTTTCCCTGGGTGTGTTCTCTCTAGGATGATCAGCCTGAGCAGGGAGTACGCCCGTAAGAGAGTTGCCTTTGGGAAGCTCCTCAAGGACCATCCCCTACACATGCAGACGATTGCCCGGCTGGAGGTAAGGATTTTGGGATATGAGCTGAGCCTGTTGGCAAGGAAAGAGAGCAGAGCTACTCAGCTGCTAAGGAGCACGGCTGTGTGCAACAGTCAGATAGGGAAGGCTGTTCTGCAACAGCGAGATGTATGCAGCAGGGGGATTGTCATATCCTAGTGGGATTTGATTTGACAATAGACCTAGCTTCTCTGCTGGACTCAATTTATCCTAATCCTAAACAACAGTTACTGGGAACTATCCTGACAGGTTCATGTGCACACCTACTCTGATATGCCATGACCCCTGAAGCTGGTCATTGGCATCAGAGTTCAAGCATGACACCACAGTCTCCTAAACTGCAAGTTATCAGACTGATACAGACTCATCCAACTTCCCCAGTAGCCCATGCACGGGAGATGGGCTGTTCCCAGTAGCCTTGGAGAATTCCTCAGTAGTCACCATGCACTTAATTTTCTGAGAAGTTTGTTTTCACTGTGTACTTGCACAGTGCTCATCTCGGCAAGACACTGAGCTTGAGCACAACCTCTGAGGCAATAACAGACAATGGAAGAGAGAGCAGCAAGAGTTGCAGTATGGCTCTGGGGGGAATTTAATGTGTGGGCCTTCACTCACTGCAGAAAATCTCTCAGCTTTGCCACAGTGCTGAGCTGTAGTAGCTCACTGAATCCACAGGGCACAGGTGGCTTCCCAGCCCCACAAGAACTTCAAAAAGAAGGCACAGAGTTCTCCTCCTCTCACTCATCCAGGCACTGCTTCTTCCCTGAACTGGGGTAACACCAGCGCCAGTCACGTGGCACCACCACGGCTACACTGAAATCAACCTGAGTCAAAGATCTTGCCAGTGAAGCTCCCCACTTCTCTGCTTGCAGGTGCAGACACGAGGGGCGTTTCTTCTGCTTATGGAGATCAGTCGCCTCCTTGGGCTGGCAGAAACCACCATGGCGAGTGAGGAAGACCAGCTTCTGCTAAGACTGCTGGTACCAGTGGCCAAGCTGTACACTGGGAAGCAGGTATGGGACAACCAGTTTGATTAGCCTGGAGTGGGGAGCAACCGCATTAGCAACCGCAGAGCTGGGAAAAGGAAGGATTAACAGGGGCAACGAGAAGGGCAGTGATAACAGGGGATACTGGCAGTGACCTCCAGCTGCAGGGCCTGCAGGAATTGTATCTCTGCACCAAGGCTGGACTTTGTGGGGAGGAGATTTGCCCCTTGGCTTGCAAGGCACCGATCAGAACTTTGATAGGAACAGAGCCAGCACTATGTGAACTACTCCATGTGCCACAGAGGAATGCTGTGAGGCTGCTTGAGATTAAGTGGGGCACTGAGCCACGGGGAATGGCTTTCTCCTAGTTATGAATCAGTAGGAGGGGAGGTGTTAATTGCTTGGCTATTAATTCCAGGGGTCTGTCCCTCTCCTAATTCCCCTCTGTGTAAATATAGAGAAGCTTACACACCATAGACAAGTAGAAGGTAAAGATTCCCCTGTATAGAGACAGGTAATCCTATAAACCAAGCAAACCAAGGGCTTATCCTTACCTAGAGGGGACTGTGTTGAGGTGGATTCTCCATAGATCTTCTCCCAAGGTCTGACTGATCCTGAAGGTCCTTTCTCAGGGTTACTCAGTCTTCATCTCCCATGCTGCTCCTCCTGCAGCATATCGTGGGCAACCTGCCTCAGTGGGACCCAGTCAGTCCCCTCCCAGCGAGAACTGCTGTGTGATGTCAGAGGATTCTGGTTGTTCTTACCCCTTGTGCAATGTGGTTCATGCCAGCTCTCTGCATTTTTCAGGCTGCTGCTGTTGCTATTGAGGCCATGGAGAGTTTTGGAGGACAAGGGTATATGGAGGATACAGGCTTGCCAGTCATAGTCCGCGATACTCTGGTAAGAAAACAGCAGGAGAGGCAGAAGAAACTCCTGTCCCCTGCACAGAACCCCACGGCTGCCTGCTAAAGACATGCTCAAGGCAGACACAGTTATTCTCAGACTTGCTTCAGCTCTTTCCCAGTTGCCTTCCTGCTGAGCCCAGTTATAGCCAAGGAGGGCACATGGTTTCTTCCTAGTCCTGGGTTGTTTTCTAGCTCAGTTATGGCATGGGGCTCCTAACTCTCATCACCGCTGCTCCTTTCTCCTTGTGGTGAGGCAAGACATCTCTGGAGACTCCCTTGATATCCCTTAGTTCTACCCCACATCTTTGTTTCCTCACTTTCCCCTTTATTGCCTTTGTTCCAAAAGGCTCCTTCATGCTCTTCCACAGTCTCTTCTACCCCCCAGGTGCTGCCCATATGGGAGGGAACAACAAATATCCTGTCCCTTGATGTCCTGCGATCCCTCACCAAGAGTCAAGGACAGGTGATGGATGTGTTCTTCTCCACAGTGCAGGTGAGCCCACATCAAAAGCCTGGTGTGTCCGCCTTGGCAGTCTCTCACTTGGTGTTTATGTTCCTGGTAAGGAATATGATCAAACTGAAAGCTTTACATGAGTATTCAGAAGGCGTCCTAAAATTCTGCTCTTTAAATAGCACTAACAAAAGCAGCGTTGCAGAAGAATGCAGGTACTTTCATCTCAGTTCTGCATTGTCAGTGTTCCTCATGACAGGCACTGAAGTCAGTATATTTTTATGTGAGAATCACCTTCTTTAATCCAAAATAGTGTTGTGGCTTTGCTTCTTAACTGGAAAAACACCACAGGACTGTTGAATATTCACTAGGGCTACCTACTGCATTATGACTTTCTATATTTATTCCCACTGTACAGATGGAAAGAGCCAAAGGAATTCCATTACTGCCTTTCTAGATTTGTTGTGCTCTGGCTCTGCCTACAGGCTGCTCTATTAAAGGTGCTCAGATGACAGGCAGTCACAGGGAAATCAAAGCAGTTCAGGATTTCATGAAGGTAAATGAGCATCAACTGGCTCAATCTTTCCCGAAAAGGGAGACAGAACCAGCCTAAATGGCACGATCATCATTTCAGAAGGTGTTCAGGTGCAGATTACAGTGTTAATCCAGGTGGAGCAACCCAGATTACATTAGCCCAGACACTGTGTACAGTGCAGCATTTTGTTCTCTGAAGGTCAGGTCACAGGGTAACTCCCAACCCCGCTGGCACCTGGTTTTGCTTTTATCCTGCGTCGATGGGATGCCTAACACTGATGGTGCTGTGACCTGGGAGCAGGAACCCAATGTCCAATTTTCCTCAGGAAAAGGGAAATGCTGCAAACTTCCTCATCTTTGCACAAGGTGATGATGAGGAGCCGAATTGTTAGGGTGCTTGATACCTGGGTGAGTTTGTTCCAAACCACCTTACCCAGAGGAGTCTGCAAGGTCTCAGGAGAACACACGGAGAGAAGAGCATGAGAGGCAGTGCTGGCTCCCAGCTCAGCCGTGCTGGGGCTTCCAGGTAGATGCTGCCTGCAAGCAGTCATTTCAAGTTATACCAACAATTTAGTAGCTGGAGTTTTGTGCCAGAGCATTGGGTGTACTTTAAATTCAATTACAACCTGAAAAGCGACTGGGGATTGATTGACTATTGAGTTTTAGTCACTTCAGGTTAAATTTGGTCCTGTCAGAAACCCAGCTGTGCCATGAATTCTGGTCCTGCAAGCATCTCGCAGAGCTCAGAATCAACTGTGTCATGCATCAAGAACAACAGTGTAGGGCTGAAATTCTAGCTGTAAATCAGACACACAATCTAAGATGTGATTGTGCTTACAGATACTTTTCAGACCATAACCACAATTTTAATGCAGCAGGAAATAAATGTAGGTTATTACAGTGAGATTACAGATGTGCTCCCAGCCCTGTTGCTCCCTGCTGCGCTATTTTTAAATACTTACAATTAATCTTTTAAGTAAAGACCATTCTGACAGTCTTGCTTGGTAGCAAGTGAGAGCTTGTCACACGAGTGAAATCAGAAAAACTCAAATATTGGAGCTCTGAGGCTCCTGCTCTCTGAGGATTTTGGTCAGAAAAGAACGGCACAGCTGGCACAGCGATGCCACCTGTGTGTTTTCCCCCGGTTCCACCTGCAGGAACCGGAGCAGATCAGTGCGCAGGAGAGAAAGAGGAGCTGCTGCTGCCTCGAGCACCGAGCTCTCCAGCCCCTCGCTCCTGAATGCAGGGGAGGATGTGAGAAACTGCTTGATCTTTCAGAGGATTTGGTTAGGAAAAGAATGAGTGTGACCTGAAGTGTAAGTCATTGGAGAGCAGATAGAACACAAAGTCTTTTTTTCCCCCCTAAGGTTAAAAATGATGCTTTTGTGTTCCTGCTCCACGCTGCCCAGGTGTTAAGCAGCTCAGCAGCGTGGGACACGGCTGTTGGTCCCCAGCCCTTAGCTCGAGGGTGCGATAGAAGCGCCCTGTCGGCTCTGTGCTTTGCTTGCGTGGTGCTGGCTTCCCCCCAGCCTGCTGGGAGTACGGTTAATGCCTTTAGGCTCTTTGATCTTTCTTAGCAACAAGCTCCAAGCTACCTTTAAAACATCTGATTAGCATTCTATAGGCTTGGAGGGGGCTTTGGACTTTATCTTGGCGCTAGACTGAACTGCTGTAACGACGATGGGTTTGTATGTGTACAGCATGTGCCACGTTTATGTCCTGCTTTGCTCAGAGCACAGAACAGCATCCACTGAGGGCCCGGGTTTTATGGTATTAACAGTCAGAAGGTGCAGGGTGGTGCTTGGGCAGAGGGGTTGTGCACAGCACGGGGTTCAGCTCGTGCCTCCCAGAGATCACTGTGCGAATCAGCTGTATCCTCTTGTACAGCAAGAGGAACCGTGTGATCACTTAAGCACGAAAAGCCTCAAAACCATAAAAAAAATTAGTTCTGCACAGCAGGTACTTACCAGCGTTTTCTTCATAAATAACCTGCAAATGAGACTAATTAAGGAAAAGCACCTCCTTCCACCTGCTTTGCTAGTGAAATAACAAATGGCTTCTCATTGCGATTCTGTCCCAGACAATCCTTTAGTTCTGCTGCAGAGAGACAGGTAGGAACACGGTGATCTCGTCTGATCCATCCTAAGAGGGAATAACATGGGAAACACAGGCTCGTCTCTGACGGTTGCATCCAGGCAGCCGTGGGAATGCCATAGAATCATAGAATAACCAGGTTGGAAGAGACCCACCGGATCATCGAGTCCAACCGTTCCTATCATGCAAGAGGAGAAACTGTTTTAGACTCTTGGCCAAGTCTCACATGTGCTTTCACAAGAGACTTTGGACACTGGAGAAACAGCAGCCAGGGGAAGCTTTCAGGGGTGCTTTTAGACAGAGTAAAATGCCAGGTATTGACCACAGCTGCCCTGGTCCTGGAGCCAGTCTCACAGACACAACCTGCAGAGATGAGCTCCTCTAAATCTGAATTTTCCTGCCTGGACACAGCTCTGGCATTTTAATGGAAGTAAAAATATAAACCAGGGAGGATTAGAACCCTGAGAGAGGTAGACAATTAGAGAGAACTGAGGATGTGATCTGGTCCCTGTGCACAGCTGGAAAGCCAGCACAAAACCAGCAACACGCCAGGTCTGACTCACGGGAATTGTCTGTTCTCAAGGCAAGGCCGAGTTTCCTTTTGGCAGCAGCCCCTTTCCTGCACCCATGGCAGCACCAGTCACAGCCACCTTGATTTAAGCTTTTTGCTGGTGGCTGCTGGGTGTGCTCAGGATTTCACCAGCCCTGTTTCCTCACAAAAGGTAAATATGCTGTAATTTTCCCTGCAATTGTTTTCTTTTTAGAAAAAAATAGAGCTGGCTTCGAGCACAGCGAAGCTGGAACGCGCTGTGAAGCAAACACAGGACGCTGTCAGCAGAATCGCACAGTTCATGCAAGCGGCTGGTTCCACGGGGGCAGTGACCATGGAGCTGGCAGCAAGAGACTTCTCCTACACCCTAGCAAGGATCTATGCAGGTAGTGGGAAACAGAAATGATGGATTTTGGACCAGGAAGGGGGTAGGAATCAGTCCTAGAAAGGCCTGGTTTCACGCCTTCTGGGTGAAGGGTGGAGCTTTAAAGAAAGCTCTGTCCCCGCCTTTCAGACTGAGGCAGCTCAGCCTGGCAAGCAATGTTGAGAAGTAACCGCCACGCACTTTTCACGAGGTTCTTCTGCTTTGGCGGGAGCCCAGGAATACTGACATCTCCCACTCTTTCACAGGAGCTCTTTTAATTGAACATGCAGCTCGGCCTGGTGCCTCCTCCACAGACATCTCTGCTGCACGAAGGTGAGCAAACCCCTTCTCTGGCCCTAACGGCTTCAGGTGATCCCTTGTGCAATGCAGCAGACCTTGCTCTGGTTCTCTGAGCAATCTGACCCCCTGCCCTGCTGAGACCAAACTTCCTCTCATCACAGAGAGTTCTGGGTGGGTTTTACTACTCTGAAGGTGGGGAGGCCCTGGCCCAGGCTGCCCAGAGCAGTGGTGGCTGCCCCATCCATGGAGGTGTTCAAGCTCAGGTTGGATGGGGCTTGGAGAAGCGTGATCCAGTGGGACGTGTCCCTGGACTTGTATGGCTGTCCCTCCCATCCCAAACCATTCCAGGATTCTATGATTCTAACACTGCAGCTTTTCCCTGCTGTGGGAATCCCGGTGGGGATCTAGAGTAGACAGACCTCAAGTTGAGACCACAACTCCGTAACGCAGCTTGGACCAACTGTGAGCATTCTCTGTTCAGGTGGTGCCACCAGGAGCTGTGCCCCGTGGCCCGGGAGCTGCAGAACAGCAGCTACGACGCTGAGGAAGCGCTCGCAGACAGCGCGTTGGTGTATGAGGGCAGCCCTGCCCCCCCCAGCAGGCTCTGACTCGCGCTGGGCAGCCCCAGCGGAGACAGGAGGTGGGTTATGATCCAAAGAGAGCAGCCCCAAATCCTCAGAAAGCCCTGAGATACTGTTGTAGTGGGGAGACCTCATTGCTCTCTACAACTACCTGAAAGGAGGTTGTGGAGAGGAGGGAGCTGGGCTCTTCTCCCAAGTGACAGGGGACAGGACGAGTGGGAATGGCCTCAAGCTCCACCAGGGGAGGTTCAGGCTGAACATTAGGAAAAATTTTTTCATGGAAAGGGTCATTGGGCACTGGCAGAGGCTGCCCAGGGAGGGGGTTGAGTCCCCTTCCCTGGAGGGGTTTAAGGGACAGGTGGACAAGGCGCTGAGGGACATGGTTTAGTGATTGATGGGAATGGTTGGACTTGATGATCAGGTGCGTCTTTTCCAACCTCATAATTCTACGATTCTACATCCTTCAGAGTAAACCTGGCTGTACCACTAGCTCCACTCAGAACTCCACCACTTCTGCACAGAGTTATTTTGCTAATGAAGGCGCAGCCACTGGGCTTCAGTCTGGGATGCTGGAATGTCCTTATTGTGTTTTAAGCAAAGACCAAACACTCAAATTGAGATCATGACTTGAAGCAGCAGCCCTTCCAGTGCTGACTGGCGTTCTTTTTAAAGAAAAGCACCCAAAATCAAACAAGAAATTATGTAAAGCTGATTGGTGATTTCCTGTATTTATTTTCCCCTGTTCAGCTTCGTGCTTTCCAACCCTGCACACGGCCTTCCACCCTGGCTCTGCCTGCGATGGGCTCTCTGCCAGGGCAGCCTCTCCCAGTGCTGTAGCTGCAAGCACGACCTATTCTGTCCCCAGGCTGGGCTCAGGACCCCTGAGTGTAGCAGCCACTCTTGGCCCCTCATGGTGTAAAACGAAGGCTTTGCAACCCAAACGTTCCCCTTTTCCCACTCTCACCTGGCCAAGGGGATCGTTAAGGCCGTCCTGGAGCACTGCGCAGGCCAGCGTGCGCTTCTGACTTACGTTCTGCCTTGTCTCAAACAAGCTTTGCTGGTGGCGAGGCTTCACCTTCACGCGAATTGTTGGGCTCCTCAACCCTGCTAAAGCCGCCGGCTCTGCTGAGAGGGGTGAGAACGTTCCCAAGCTCCGGCGCAGCACTGGAACCCTGGGATACAGCGAATCGGGCTGCGCAGCTCCATGAACGCAGGGTCAGCATCAACGCTGCGAGCAAATGCCCTGTGACTGCTATGGGGAGGAGGCAGTTTAAAATTATGTCACTCAAATTACATCAAAACTCTACAACTGGTACCAAAATGACAGAATAAAAATAATTTTCATCATTTTTCTTAAGCAAAGAAAGCCATTTTAATCCCTGTGACCTCCCCAAAGCTTCTTCCATTCCCTGCGCATGTGCCCCAAGGATGCTGCAGTTCGCACTGACAAATTCTGAGCTAAGTTTTAGATTGAAATCATAGAATAGCTGGAGGCAGAAGGGACCCTAAGGACCGTTGGGCCCAACTCCTTGCTCCTTTCAAGACAACCTAATGCTAAACTGAGTGCAAGCATCCTCCAGCCCCTCCGCGCACAGTAACCAACCAGCCGAGTGCTGCCCGCGCGCTCCTCTTCCCGCTCAGCCTGTCGTTCCACCTGCTCCGTGTTACCCTCCTGCCTCAAAGCACTTAATTAAAAGTTGCTAATAACAGAAGAAAACCAACCATAGAGCAAAGACCACAGGAATATAGAGCTGCAAAGTGCTTCCAGCACTGGGACGTGGAGAGAGAGGAAAGGAGCTGAGGGTAAGCAGTTGTCCAGTGTTTCCCTGTGGATCCAGGAAGAGCCAAGCGACTGAACGCTCCCTCCAGGGAGGAACCAAGCGGTGCTGGGGACACAGTCCCCAGGGGATGTGGCGAGGGGCCTCTGGGGCTCCTCTCAGTCCCAGGGATCAGGAAGTTTGGGTTGTTCCCATGGAGCTGTGGCTCCACATCCAGCACTGGGAGTAAGGCAGGGGTGGGAACGAGGAGCAGGCTGGGATCCCCCCACCTGCTGGCACCGTAGAGGAAGGGACCTTCCACCCTCCCATTCCAAATGCCCTGCAGAGCAGGGTAAATTCCCTGTTAGCTCCCACATTTGGGCTAACGCCACTGGATCAGAGCCAACAGCATCAGATCAGTGCTTCAAAATACAATGGGGGTTACACAGGGAGAAAGGGAAAGGAGGGACTGAGGGAGAGGAGGCTCTCACGCCACTCTCCTGCCTTGGAAAACTGTGCCAAAGGTACAGACAGGGCCGGGTGGCGCAGGCAGGTTGTGTCCTTCCCCCTGCCTGGGGCTCTTCCACCGGAAAATCGAGCTTAGTATTTTTAATTTTATGTTCAGGAACACCCGGTTGTTGATCCTTGCAAGGACAAAGTGGAAAAGAACACAAGAGGGGCCCTGCTGCAGCCCCTCTGAAAGGCCTCGGGGTTTCTGCCAAACCCCCAAACTATCCCCCTAGGAAGGGAAAATAAGGAATTCGGAAGTGTGTCAGCAAATGCTCCCATGCAAAAGTCTAAACTTTATTCACTTTTATTTATATATTTAACAATTCTAAAGTATTTACTCTCGCTTTGACAAAAATGAAAAATAGAGGAGCAGTTGCGTCTCTTTGGAGAGCAGGGGGCTCTGTGGCGGCGGGCGGCCGCCCTTCCCTCACGTACAAAGAAATAACAGTAATAAAAAAGTGCTTCATCCATCAAAAAAAGGACTAAGAGCTGCAGGCGTTTATTCACACTGTACAGCACAGACCCGCACCAGTAGCGCAGCCTCTCAACACCCGGCAGGAGCTGCGGCATCGCAGGCAGAGCCGGCCCCTTCCCGAGCACCAGACCCCTCACCATCCCCTCAGGAGAGGCCAGAGCCGCGGGCTGCGCGTTCTCCCTCTGCTCCAGCTGTCTCTGCGTTACAGGGAACAGGTCTGTCCCGCTTGCCCCACTGGTTTAGGAACAGGTACTTTAGGTACTGGGAACCCACCACTGTCTTTGCCCTGGAAACCGCTCCAGCCCCCAGGGGATCCCACGCTGCTCCCATAAGGACACCGGCTGCTGCGCTGGAGCAGCCTCCTGGACACGCGTTTGCCCCGTGAACTTTGAGCGTGGCCGCAGCACTGGAACAATCCTGGCAAAGGGTGCAGGAGGTTCTGAGTCAGAAATAAAACAGCTCGACGCTTCTCTTCCCCATCAAGCCTGACAACCACTCCGAAATGCTCTTCCCTGTGGGACACTCGCTTTGGGTTACGCGATCCTGACATTCCAGGGAAGGGAAGCACACCTTTCCCCAGGTCACTTAGATGTTGAGTTTTCATATCTAGGCAGGATTTCTGTTCTGACCACAGGAGGCTAGCGCTGGGAAGTAGGATCCGCGTTCCTTCCTTGTCCCACGGCGCTAAGCAGGCTGTCAGGAGGGGATGGTACCCAACACTCATTAAAACCCACCTATTCAGAGGATCCACACTTTAATGAGGTGACGCTAAAAGCAACTTGGGCTGGGACAGAAGGAAGCGGGGGAAATCTATGATGTATTTCAGGGCTTTACAGAACTCTCAGGCAGGTGTTTCCTAGCTGGAGCAGTGGATACAGACTGGGAGAGGAGACCTCATCCCAGGAGCACCACAGGCACCAGTGCGCTCCTCACGGGCCAAGCGCAGCGGAGCCAGCAGCCCAGCAGCGCTGCCCTTTGCTGGTTTGGGCAGTCCCGTTAAAGCACGAGCCTGAAGAGCAACACGAGGGTCTGTGTGAACCATGAGGAGCGCGCTGCTCTGGAAGCAGCTTCCCATCGCATGACCCAGGACAGCAGGCAAAGGCCTGTCTTCTCCCCTCCTTGGATTTAAATCATGGATTGCATTTACAGAGCTGCAGAGGCACCAGTGTAAAACCAGCCTCAGCACGGCTGCCAGCTCAGTCCCCTTCTCGCCTCCCGCAGAGCAGCAGGCGCTTCCCTCAGCCGGCGCCCTCCGGGTGTTCCCACCCCAGCCGCAGCGCACGGAACCCCTCGATTGTGTGTGCAAGTACAGAGCCGCCGAGTACGGAAACCCGTGACCGAATCCCCCTGCGCGCAGCGAGGAGAACTAAGCCCACTCTAAGAACAGAGAGGGAGAGTGCTCTCTTGGGAAAGAGATTCCCGTTTCTTCTAGCAGCAACAGGTTCCCAAACAGCAGCTTCCTGTTTGGAAGTAAGAGGAGTGATTGAAAGCACTAGCAGTGAGCTACGGGGATCCACACTGCACACCAGCCGGACCGATTCCCTGCTCCTTTCCTCCTCAAAGTCGTCTGTCTGCAACAGTTCAGCAGTGGGACAGTTAAATACCAAAGGGAACCCGGGTCTGGCGCCAGCTCCCTCCCCACTTCCACAATCTTCCAGCAAACAAACATCTATATATTATTATATATACACACACGCACGCGCGTAGACACATACACACAGAGAGGACAGAAAGGAAAGGGGGAAGAGCTGGAAAAGGAGACTCCCACAATCCAGCAGTCCGTCCTCCAGGTCTGTCCCGCCGAGCGGTGTTCCACGCCCCAACCTCCAAAGTGCGCGGCTCCCGCATCCTCCCAGCCTTCCCACCGAGAATCTGTTGGGAAGAGTCGGCACGGCTGCTCCTCTGCTGCTCCGAGGCCAGGCCTTCAGTTTGATGTGGCAGTGATGGGTTTATCCAGTTCGAGATCCAGGCTGGAGCTGCTGGGGTGCAAGCTGCTGTAGCAGGATTTGCAGACTCTGCTGGGTTCGAAGAGCTGCTGACTGGGAACGGGCACCTTCTGGTTACAGCAGCTGGAGCAGAACACATTGCCACAATTCCTTGCATCGGGAACAGAGAAATGGAAAAGAAATAGTTAGAAGCAGCTTTGACATTATCTCAGTTCCAATGTCCATCTCCTCAGTGTGTTGTGATTGGGTCAGCCCTGGAGCCAGCAGGACACCCGGCCCTCCACAGCTCCTGGGTCCTACGCTGCCACAGAGCTCTGCGGTACAGACACCAGGGAGGAGCACAGAGCAAAGCACAGTATGGAGCCACAGCTCAAACCTCTACCCAGCAAGGGCTCCTCTGTGCAACACTGCTGCCTGTCAAACCAGAAGAAACCTTCCCCTCTGCGAAAGGGAATATGGATTATGCTCTCCCTGTCACCCACAGGGCCTTCCTCCAGAGGGATGCAGTGGTCTGGCCCCAGCCCTGGGTTTGGGACAGGCTGGACACCGTGCTCCTGGGAGGAGACAAAAGTCTCTGCTCCAGCACTCGTAAGTATCCCCAGCACTCAGAGACGTTCTCTGTTGTTCCATTTAAGTGTGGGAAAGCTGAAAAGTTAAACTCCATTTCATTTGCTGCAATCCTCCTGTTGTCCCAGCAGTGCAGCCCCCTTTGCAGCATTCCCAGCACTCCCACAATTCTGTGTAAACACAGACAACAAGGACCATGCAAAGCCGGGATGCGAGCAGCCAGGTATTCATGCCTGGAGACGCCGGCAGCGCTGCAGCACGGGGAGCGTTCCCACAGCATCCCTGGCAGCTGGTGGAACACGCGAGCACATGCACCTTTGTGGGAGGCCAGGGTAACACCTCAACCACAACGACCTTCTCTTCTCGCAGCCCCCTCAAAACCTGCTGCGGCCCAAGCCGGCCTGGCGTGTGCCCCAAACCCTTCAGCTCCTACAAGGTGTCCACAACAGCTCTCCAGGGGCTGGAGCTTTGCCAGCCTAGCTCCCTGTCTGATGCCCTTTTCATTAACTCTTCGGCATCTTTGTGCCATTACTGTTTTGCACTAGAAAAGACTCGCTGCTGCCAAGAGACTTGACAGAAACACTGCCACCGCCCAGCAACTTTGATTAATCCTTCCTGCCAAGAGACAAGATTTCCAGATGCTGGGCATTGACGGGGAAAGAACCAGCAGAGAAATCCCATTTCTCACTTCAATGGGTTCGTTTTCTCAGCTCGGCGCAGCGGCTCCTGCTCTCAAAGCTGCAGCGCTGGCACGAGGAGGCTCACAGTGGCCTCTCTGCAGTGGTTCTGAAGGACCCTGATGGGAATTATGATCAGAAACCCCAGTGGAAATAAACACAGCCCCACAAGGTGTCACAGAACACCCTGCACAAAAGCAGCTGTGGCAGCCCCAGCTCTGCTGCTCGAAGGGCGATCACCCAGCAGCGGCTCGCTGCCGACAGAGGGGTCAAAACAGAACCAGAGAGATGAGAACAATTCTCTGTTTGTTGCAGCTCCCTAACATATGCTTTTGTTGTTTTATCCTCTGTGACAGGTAACAGCAACTGCTCTTCCCTGAGCCTCAGGAAGGGCTGCACAACTTCCTATCCTGGTGGCCCTCGGCTTCACTTGAGAGATTAGAGACACACTGAAAACCACACTGGAAAGTGATGTTGAACCTTTGAGAAGGGTGACTTAAAACCACACTACCAACACCTCCTCTCCTCACTGAGTCACCAGCGTTTATCCATTTTGGTGACACTCTCTCCCCACCATGTGTTACCTGCTCCTGCGACAGTTTGTCCGTCCTTCTAAACAGGTTTGTGTCATCACACTGCCCAGCAACACTGGAACTGTCTGACAACACGTGAACCTCTCCCAAAAACAAAGGCGAAAAAGGGAAGGAATTAAAATTAAGGCGTGATGGTGACACTCGAAGAGCAGCCTCCTCGGTTAGAAGTGAAGCATTCTCTGTTACTGGTACACACGAGTTACTGACAGTGTTAGTGTGATCCACACCCCGTATGAGCAACCAAAAGCCAAGTCTTAGATGCCCTTCTGTGAAGAGGGAGACCTCTTTGCCAGGATCCAAACACCAAACAGGCTGTGCTGCCACCCACAATGGATATCTGGTGGTTTCTAGGCAAGTGAAAACGAAGAAGGGGAACAGGCAGAGTTAGTTGGGAGAGGTTACCAGGAAAACACAGGCAGACAACAGACAGAGGCTGTTGGAAATGCTCACCAGATCTGATCAACACCTTCAGTGTCCCTGCAAGGAGGGGAGAAAGAGCTCAGAGGGGGACGAGTGAAAGAGAGATCGAGGCAGTGACAGAAGGTAGGTATTTTATCCTGCTCAAGGCCCCACAGCACACGAGTTTCACGCATTTTCACTCTGGGGCAGACGTAGAACAGGCCCTGATCCCTGGGCTGTGAGAACACAAACTATGGGAATGCTTGGGTTTCTGGTGGGCCACCATTCCATGCTGGTCTCTTACAAAGCTCACATGGACAGCCCAAGCAGCCCAGGTTAGACCTCCGGAAGCTGAAAGAGCAAAGACACTACAGGGAAACTTGGAACCCAACCTGAAACCCTGAGCCAACTCCTCCTGGTGTGGGAGTTGAGGACGAAGGGAGGGAAACGCCGCTGCCAAAGGTCAGCCAGCACTGCGAGGCATTGCTGGGGGATGCTCCACAATGGACACCATGAGGAGGACTGAAACACGGCTCTAACTCCTGTAACACCCTTTGGCTGTGCACAGCTGTGTGCTCAGTGATTTCAGGCTTCATCAGAAGCCTTCAGATAGAAATTTGCACAAACATGAAAATGGATGTGGATATGATAAAAAAAATAAACCTCAAAGACATTCTACTTCTATTCCTTCTTCCCTGGGTTTGTCCCCCTTCCAAGAACACTGTGGAGCAAAATACAAAGCAGACACAGACCTAGGAAAAGGTTTATAGTTTCCTACAACTTCAAAAAGCAACAGAGCATCAAAATGTGGTCACTACCATTTCTTTAAGTGACAGTTCTTGTAATTGTTTCTCACATCCAGAAACCAGGAATAGGGATTTATCTGAAATACAGCTTAGAGATCGGGGATTCTGCCTTTAACCAGAGCCTGATTTCATGAAACGGCTTCTGCCCCAGGTTCCTCACTGCGCCCCTGCCGCTGGCACTGGCTGCCGTCGCCTCTGCTGGCAGAGAACAATCCAGAAAACCTGCACTCTACATTGGTGCACTTCCCACATGCTCTTACAAGAGTGATTCAATGGAAACGGAGGAATGGTGAGAGAAGGGAAGGAGCAGGTTTACACTAGTAACAGGAAGATGCTATTCATACAGCTACAGGATTGAATTATCAAATGCAGAGACAACGAACTGGCCTTTTTTACTGCTTACAACCTCTTAAAAAGCGAAACAGCCGACTGCCTCCAAACCTAGTTTAAGGAATGAAAGTGGGATCTGTTTAGGCCAGGTGGAGCAGACACCTAACCTGATTTGTTAAATATACAACCTGCATGACCTGGAGAATCTGCAGGCTATGCTGCTCTAACACTCTTAGTCTGATGCTACCCTAAAGAAAGGAGCTGCATGCCAAGAGAAAGCCCTTCCCTGGTTTAAGAGAAGAGGGGACAGGAGGGTTACCTGCAGTGGTGCTTCCTGCTGGCAAGCCAGAAGGCGCTGTCGCAGCCGTAGCAGTGTGCGGCCAGGTGGTCAGGAAGCCATCGCGTCACCTGGCAGAAATAAAAAGCGAAAGACAACTGATGAGAAACAAACCCATCTTGTTTGCACTCACCCATACAAAGCAAAGGACCACACGGGAAGTGCTCGCTCTATTTTAAGAGTAGAGATTCAGTGTTTGCAACAAGTGAAGACACACGACAGAGACCGTCCCTTTGAGAGCAGATCCGCTATGTTTCCCTCAATCAGAAATTAAGTCATTAAGTCCAATTCTCAGGTTTTTTTCTGTGCTTTAGAAGTATCCAGGTCAAGAATATTCACTGAGCAATCGTCCACCTACAGCTCTTCCAGCTAACCATCCCTTCCACAGCTCCCCAGAGCGCAGTCAGAGTGAGCAGAGGGCTCGTCGGCACAGGTACTGATATCCAAAGTGTGAGAGACAAGGGAAACGCAAGGAAGAGAGCTGACAAGAAGTGGGACACGACCAAAGGCTGCAGGATAACTTGAATTATGGATATCCCATCCTACAGGAAGAATGAGTGATTTACAGGGATTTAGTCTGTACCTCTGTGTCCTGTTTGTCCACCTGTTCCCAGCTGGCTTCAGAGAAAATCTCTGTGCTGCAGCGAGACAAGCAGTTCTGATCCAGATTGCTTTCCGAGTCGGGTATAGAAGTCTGTTGGCAAACAAACACAGATGAACAGAACCTTCCCATATTCCTACTGCCGTACAAATAGAAACCGGACGGTCGTGGGGAGGAGTGGAAAGGGCCTCCTGCCTAGGAAGAGTGGGCGATGTCTGCGCGGTGTTACCAGTCACCTCCCCACAGCACACGTGTGGCAGCCAAGGCACAAGGGACTGCAAACACCACACATGGAAGCAGTTTGCACAGTCGTGAGTTGCAAAAAACAAACCCCACGCCCCCAACAGGTCAGGGTTTGACAGCCTGCTGATGGGATGAGGTAAGGGAGAGAGGATTTAAAACCTGTTTAGTAAAGAGTTCTGGCAACACTTTGGGTGATTGACCAAAAAAAACTGCTATTGGGGGCTCCGATTCCGTGACTGCATTTCCTTTCCAAGACTGTTTCACTTTCAAAATGAATACTAGGAATCCATAGATGCTTTTCTTGGCAAAAATTGTAGAAAACAGAAGCCAAATCACACATGGGAAATGCAGAATTTGAGCTGCATTTATTCCACGTATAGTCTGGGGGGGACAATGCTTTCTTACTATAGTCTAGCAGGCGGAACTGTATTTTAAACGACTTAAAACTCTGCCAACCCTCAAAATACATTAAAAATGGTAAGAAATCTTGAGGTAAAGATTTTGTGCTTGAGGAACAGCTACCTCCGGAGCTCCAGAAGGAAGCCTGCTGCTCCCAAGCTGAGGCACAAACAGAGGGTAGAAACTGGATTCCTAAACGAGGAATTCTCTAGAGGATGGTGCCCTCACACCACTGAGCATAATTACACCATGGGAATGTAGTTAATTAAGCCAGAGCACCAGCTTTCTGCCAGGAATCCCAGCTTTTGTCAGGGAGGCGATGCTGGGTCAAAGGGATGCCCAGAGGAGCCTCCGTGCATTCTCTCCAATGCCAACAGACAAGAAGGCTCTTTACTGTTCACAAGAAACACACCTGGGACTATCCAACACCTCTGCTACTGTGACACTACATTACATTAAATAAATAGCAGCTTGAAACCTCTCATAATAGTTTTTTGTTGTTGTTCTGAAGGTGTATAAAACACATCACATCGTGCACAGTGGAAAAGGAATGTCCTGGTTACATCAACTTCCAGCACTACAGGCCAACCTCTGCCCGGAGTTCATAACCCCAGGAAGACACAAACTCATTTCAGAGATCCTGCATCTCCACATCTCCCCTTCACGCCTTTTCCCTCCTCCCTTGCCTGTTTCCCCAAGCAGCTCACCCCCTCCTCATTCATTTTATTTGATTAATAATGCTGAGCCTTTGAAGAAAACATGTTTGCACCAACCAGAGAGCTGCTCTGTGCACAGACGCCTCTACAGATTGGGCCTCCTGCTTGCTTTCTAAACCAGTGTTATGGTCAAGCAGCGGGAAAAAGCCTGCAACTGGATTCCTTTTGAATTTTTATTGTTGTTTATTAGACAAAAGAGAAGCGAGGCAAAAAAACAGGTAGGAAAACGTGCATCTGTTGAGATCCTGAGCATGGAATTACACCAGTTTCATTCCCAATTTTAAAATTCCTTTTGCAACCACAACTATATGGATCATTTGATCGCTACAGAAATCGGCGTGTTGTGTTGGAATCACACCTCAGATGTCAGTCTCTACTTTTACAACTTTAAAAACTTTTAATTAAAAGCATAAACAGTTTACAAGCTCCTTTAAAGCCTTAGTTTGTGGAGAAAAATCCTTCACTGTAACAAAAGCTCTGAATTTATGTCTACACACATCCGAAAATGTGCTGCAAAACACCCATCTGGAAATAATCTTTTGCTACATTCCTGATCAAATTGACACACAGTGACAATATCAGTCATCATTAACTACCCTTTGTGTTCACCCTCTTCGGAACCACCATGAGAGTTTTATAAAACCCTATGTGGCTAAAAAAATCCCTACCTGACCACTGAACCAAGGGCAGGCAATACACCGAGATAATGAACCTGAGTAACTGGCCCACCGCTTCCAGCAGCGGCCCAACTGCTGTTCCACTTACCACTTCGTCTCCGTAGTCACCGTTGAGCCGAAAGGAGCTGTTCAGGAACTGGCTCTCCAAGCGGCTCTTCAGCTCTTGCACTTGCTTCTTCAAGGTCTCCACTTCTTGCTGATGGCCCGTTTCTATCTGGCGCAGGCGCTGCTGAATGACATCGGTGTAGACAGGCATCCCGTCATCATCCAGGTGGCTCCGGGCAGGCTGGTCCGGGCTGCTGGCTGCTTGCTGCTTCCCGAGGGGACCAAACATCCACTTCTGGGGTAAGTTCCGCAGGTGAAACTGCGCGGAACTACAGCTGGCCGCGGAGACTTGCCTGCTCAGAGAGGCCTTGATCCGGCCATCCTCTCCATTCACACAGTGCCCATTTGTCACGTGGTATTTCTGGGCGATGCTAAACCCCACAGGCTTCTCCATCATCTTGTTCTCAGGCTCCAGCTCCCCGTTACACACAATCTCATCTTTACATTCAGCTAAAGGCAAGGCACAAGGGGAAGGCATCGGGATGTGTGTGTGGCTGCTGCCAGAAGTCCTATGCACTCTTGTTCCCGGTTTTTGAAGCTCTAGCACGCTCTCCCCCTCCGGCCTATTTTCCATTGTTTGAGAGAGTTCGTCAGCGCTGTTGTCGCTCAGGTGAGCTCTGTGGCAAGGACCCTTCAGAAGGAGTTCCTGCTTTCCTTCGCTCTCTGTTAAGGTTTCTGTAGAGCTTTCAATGTTGGATGTTCTTGCCTCATGTGGGATTGTAAGAGGTAAGGGAAGGCTGGCCTGCACTGTGTACAGGCTCTCAGCTTCTCCTTCAAGTTTGCCAACACCTTCTTCCTCCACATTCCTTTGAGCGTCTCTATTCCCAAAGCCCTCCAAAGGAACAGCCAGCAGTCCTTTCCCCTGAGGTAACTTCTGGACAGCGTTACTGAGCTCGGAAAGCTCATCCGGTTGTCCTTGCAGCTCAGAAGCACCTTGTGAAGCTGGGTGTGGATTGAATGCTGGATTGTTCATTGCAACACCTTTATCTGCCTCAGCCTTCTCACAGAGGTCATTCACATACCCATGCAGATGTTCCACTCTCTTCTCCTTATCCAGGGCAATCTCATCCCCTTTTCCTACTGTCTCTAGGCTACCCCTTAAGTGCTCCTCCAGACCAACATCGTCTTTAGTGGCCTCTTGCAAAATGTTCTCCATCTGTCCCTCTGCCACACCAGCAGCAACAGAAAGTTCTGCTCCGACCAGAGCCCTGCCTTGCTTACTCAGGCCGTCTCCTTCAAAGGGATCATCCCCGGGGTTGCCAAGGCTGCTCAGCTCCAGAGAGCGACGGTGCTCTTGCCACTTTTCATTGAGGCTGGGGTCACTACTACGTCGATTGGCTGTAGGCACGCTGCTATCACAGGCTGTTGTCAGATTGTCAAAGGATCTCGTCTTTGGTAACCTAGAAATGTACAAATCATCAGAATCTAAAGTCAGTGAGCTGTTTTTTCCTTAAACAGTCAGCTACTATGGTTTAAAAACTCCCCCCACAATATGGACAGTAACAATGTGCTAAGTAACGGACTGCTGCGAGGAATTATCTAGGAACACATTTGGACCATCTGTAGTGCAGAGCTGCTTCAGTACTTTCTTTGTTCACCATCAGGAAAACACGTTTGATCAGACTTCAAACGTTCCCAGAATAATCCCTGTACCACAGAGCACAACAGCTCGCAGTCTGCTCACTCCTCACAGCAAACGTGTGTGCAGAACCAGTGCACAAAACAGCAAAGGAAGAGTTACGCAATGCAGAAAGAGAACTCAGATTCAAGGCAACCAAATCAAAGTTGATATCCCACCAGGAGATAAGGAGCTCTGCAAGGCCATGCAATACCCAGAGCTTAATTCTATTTGCTGATCCTCTCTCTGTTCCGCTATCACCTCTGAAACGGAACAGCCTTCACCACCGACCCAACTGCTTTTGGGTAAGTCAATCAACAGTCCCACAAATAAACTTGTGAAAAACACTTCCCTCCCACCACAAGTATTGTCCTCTTTATATCCCACTATATTCCCTGTTGATCTTGCTTTACAGGATGGGATTTCTGGGCTCTAGGCTCACCTGCCCAGAGGCTGATCTTCAGGGCTAGAGCCTGGAACAGGGTACGGGGCGCAGGTGTCATCGGTGGGTGTCGAGGGGGAGGAGCAGGGCAGGTAAACAGCACTCCAGAGCATTAAATTACGGACATGGCACACTGGATACAGCACCTGCGAGGGGAGAACACACAGGGGTCAGAGGCGGTCAAGTGCTCGCTCCCAGAACACAGAGATATGTTCAGACCCGACTGTGGCAGTTTATCATTCAGGTTTGCAGATGGGAGGCTTTCCTCGATCTCCAGATTGCTCTACAATGCCATTGCTGCCCTTCAATCAGCCACACTTGGATGTACAATTATCTCTTCTTTCGGAGACAGAGACTAAGGGACAACAAAGCTGCCTTTCAGCTTCCCATGAATGAATCACTGCAGTGTGCTCTTGTGAATCTACACCTTAATAATGCTCCCAAGCAATCCAAACTGCTAGAGAATTCAGGAGCCCATTGTCAGCACAGAGATTTCCCTGTGCTTCGTATTATTCCAGGACATTGAGAGCTGAACTAATAACCTCCTTCCACTGGCTCCAGTTCATCAAAGCCAGCCCTGTCTTTAATGGAAGCACTCACAATTAAGTTCAGGGAGAAATACTTCACTGCAGAGGCAGCTTGCTCCTAAAAGAGGGGATTCCTTGACTGTGGAACATGGTTTCTGTTTCAATTTAAAAATACCCTGTGTCACCCTATCAATTCCACTGTTTTCTCAAGCAACTTCCTTGTGGAAAAGTAGGGTTGGAGCACCTCTGCTACGAGAACAGGCTGAGAGAGTTCAGGTTGTTTAGCCTGGAGAAGAAAAGGCTTTAGGGAGACACTAGAGCAGCTTCGAGTACTGAAAGGAGCTCCAGAAAAGCAGGGCAGGGACATTTACAAGGGCCTGCAGCAACACGATGAGGGGAACAGCTTGAAATGGGAAGGGGGAAGATTTAGACTGGATATTAGGAAGATGTGCCGAGGCACTGAGACTGTGTCTGTGCTGCAGGAGACAGCGCAGCCTTCCACACCACCTGCTCCAAGAGTGCTCTCTGAGCATCTCCTGGGCAAACCTGTTGCTGTGTTCAGGGAAAACAGATGCATCCATGGATTCTAAAGTCCTCACAAACTGTGTGGATCTGCAAAGTCTCATACTTTCAGCTGTCACATCCACTCCTGTGGTGACAATGTCAGGTGGAAGAGTCTGGAAGGGCGCTCTCTGATGTTGCCTGTCACAGTGACAAACGGGATCTGCATGCAGCCCGAGCATATCCAGCATCCGGAGAGACAGACAACCACAGAGGGCTGGTGCAAATGGAAAAATCAGCCTCTTTTATAAAAAATGGAGGCAGAAACTCTTTCCTTAAAGTAAAATTAAAACCTGGCTTAGTAGGAACAATTAAAAGCCACATCCATCATATGCAAAAACATGGCATAGTCCTCACAGTTAGGTTTATGGTGTCCAGTACTTTAATAAACAAAAGGGGTTTAAATATTTATAAAAGCCTTTCCTGACCCAATCACAATGACATTTGAGGGTGTCTGTTCACATGCCCACCACCCTGCCTCCCTTAGTGCCCTATGCTCTCTTTCATCAGAAACAGAGAGGTCACCAAGTCCTTTCCCAGGAACTGCAGTGAGCTGCTACTATGGAAGAGCCAAACTAAAGATGTGAAAGCATTAAAAGAAACAAAGTTATACTGCATAATCTGAGCTACTTCCTCTGTTCTGATTTAGATGAGGACAGAGTGTCTCTGTTTCTATGCAGGTTCAGGACACGCATCTGACACAGCTCAGCTGTGTCCCTGCCCATCACAGGGGATGGAACTGGATGGGCTTTAAGGTCCCTTCCAACCCAAACCATTCTATGATTCTATGATTCTACTTGTCAAACACTGAAATGGGTTCTGTCACAGAAAATAAAGCAAAACCACAATTCCACCATAGAGAAATGTCTGAGGTTGCATTTGACATTCTTCAAATACCGGCAAACTTAACACCAGTCTTGAAATGTCAGACTGAATACAGCGTTCAAAGGTAACCACTGATGAGAAGAGCTGAGGACATTCTGGAAACTCTTCTCTACACTACGTCATCACAGTCAAGCCACTACAACATCCCAATGCCACAGGCTTTGGTGTTCTCTTACAGTAGATGCTTTGGGGAATATCGTACCTAGGAGCCCCAGAGGGACTCACCCCACGCGGTAGGGAAGAAGGGATACGTACAGATTCGGACTGGGAGGAGTAGAGCAGGTTTTTGAAGGCTTTGTTTGCTGCCCGCAGCAAAGACCAGACAGAACAGGTCCGTTCCTGAGTGTGTTTCTCTCCTCTCTCTTTCGCATTGTTGCACAGGAATGTACCAAAGAGGCAAGAGTAGGTGTGCTGCACCAATTTCACCTGCAAGGACCAGCACAGATACTGTCAGATGGCAGAAGAGATCAGCTTAACATGAGAATTGGCATTCAGGCTCAAGAAGCAGCAACCCTTTCCTTCACTGGGCAATACCTCCCTTCCTAGAGCCTGACAGACAAATACACCTCACAGTTTTTGCATACCTGCTTACAAACTACCTGTAAAGAGCTCAAGCATAGCAGAATCGTAAAATCACAACCTAAATAGAGGGGAAAAAAGACAAAATACTTGCTTATAATCAAGTGTAAAAGTCTTGCTGATTCAGGCCCCCAGCCCCGCAGGACAAGCAGAGAATGACAATGCCTGTTACAAAACATTATCACAGCACAGAAAGGCAAAGATCGGTGAGGAAAGGCATTCCTTTCTGTGCGCTATAAACACACGCAGCGCACACATCCTGAGCGTTATTCACTCTGTGCTGTCATCCCAGTCTGACATAATAGCTCAAAGGGAACATAACTTGGAGCATACGGCTCCCACAGGGTTACTGGGATGTTTAAATGAAGACAGGTATTTTGGTACTCTAACAAACTAAGGGGGTTTAGCCTACAAAAGCCGGAATGCCAAGGGTCTGTTCACACCCAGCCCCAGTAGGTGAGCAGAGTGAAACCAATTACAGCCATATGTATCTCATTTCCTGACTGACCTAAGCCGGCACTTGACACACACTCAGTTACACGGCTGAGCTGGCAGGCGGTAATTCAAGTCAGCCGCAATCACAGGAACGCACTTTACATCTCCGAGTGGATCAGATACTGCATACGAGCTTTTACTCTTTGGGTTATTGGTCCAGCAGTCAGCAGCTGCCGCCTTCCCACAGACCTGCCCTTCCCACCTTGGAACTGATACTAGCCATCCCAGGCAAATTTCTAACAGCAGAGCTGCCTGCTTCAAAAGTAAACAAACACAGCGTGTGTATCCTACCTGACTTTAGCAGAAAAACTGCATGGAAAGGTAAGGGGGAGGGCTGGTTTTAGAAGAGGGGCTTTCAACTCAAAATAAGATCAAAGTAGAGGGATGTTTTACTGCCAGTATCTGGCTTTTCTCATGCTGTTTGGATTATATCAGTTATTTCAGCACCTCTTTGGTGAGGCTATCGAATTAGTATAATTTATTTCTTTCTAGCAAGCTTAAAATAAGTCCTCGAGGGTCCTGTTTTAGTTTTAAGAGTGAACAGACCTTGGGTCCCCAGAAGTACACACATATTTTTGTCTATGGAATCTGGGCAGTTTTCCCATTTTCCTTTTCCCGTATCGCAGTGAGATGGGAAATCAGAAACCCCTTGGGGCTCTACAGTAGGGCAGCACTGGGTACGGGTTTAGAAGCAGTCTATAAAACAGCAATCTCTCAAGCCACAACTCACAAGGAATGCTTCGTTAAACTCGAAAGAGCAAGGGAACTGCCTCTGGAGCTGATGGACGCAGTCCAGCCACTGTAAAAACACTGGGCAGCGCTCATTTAGGTCATCCGAATTCTCACCATGGCCACAGCGATCTGCAAACTTGTGGCCAAAATCCAGCCACTCCGTCTCCACTAGCACCTGGAAACCCTGCAGAAACGAGAGGACAGATGAAAAGTTCCTATTTTTCAGTGGTTCGGTATTCTTAGAGGTTGGAGACTCACGGGAATCACCTCATTCCTGTGTCCTCACTACTCCCATTTCCCTTCAGCACTGGCCTCCTTACTTATCTCTCCTGCTTTACCTAATGCCTCTGTGTTCTGACATCTTGCACAACCAAACTGGGACAGAGAGGAATTCCCAAGCCTATAGGAAAGGGAAGGGAATAAGCAGCTTACGCTGGCAGGGAAGCTCCTGGTATGTGCCCTGTCTTGACAGGCAGGGGTGAGTAGGAAACCCACCTTGATTCAAAGCCCTCTGGGTTGGAGTAACCAACACTGGGACAGGAAATCCAAAGCTCTCCCTTGAAAACGATGGGTAGATCTGTCTTATCAAGGCAAACAATCCAGATCCACGCTCAGCAAGTGCCTGCCTGTGTGTGCATTGAATGCAGCGCAGGCACAAGGCTGATTAAAGGTCGAGCTGCATGAGTTCTCATGCTAACAAAAAGGGCAAAGAATGTTTTAAAACAGCGCCCACCTCACCATACAGGATCTAAAATCCAGCACAGGTCAGGAAGGGTTTGATTTTTGGGGGAAAGAAAAAATCATAGAGCATGCTTATTAAGGGGGTTGGAACTGGATGGGGTTTGAGGTCCTTTCCAACTCAAACCATTCTATGATGCTATAATTAGAGCAAAACCAACAGCTGGTAGCTGAAAAGCTTGAATTGTGACAATGCTGAAGGCTCATTTTCCTAACCATTTCTGATCCTTGTAGGACAGCTACAGCTCATGTATTCCTCTGATGCGGTGGTGACAAGAAAGCAGGCAAAGGCTGCGTACAGAACTCTGCACTGTGAACAGGAATCACAGCACCCTTAGGAGGGAGCAGGAGGAGGTGCAGTGCCAAGGACACAGCAGTATCTTTTGACCTGATGGATGATGACTCCCAGAAGCCATGTGGAAAAGGATTGGAGGAATTTTCCACAGTTTCCTCCAAAAGACGTTGCTGCAGTTTAACCTCCTGGTCCTCATGCATCCCAGGCTTTCTAAGCAGCCGTTTGCAGCACAGTGCTCAGACACACGTTTCTGTTCTAGACAAGAAAGGCATCTTGCACGTGGGCTGGCACATGGAACCCAGCCACCACATACCTCAAAGTGCTGAAAAGGGATGGGGGAGAAAGAAATTCAGGCTGAAAAAACAGGAGAAATAAAGCTAAGTGACAGAGGACAACAAGAAAATGAAATCAGGGAAACATGCAGGTGGGAATTCTAGAGAAGAGAACAACTTCGTATCAACAGCTGGCTGAGAAATGACAGTGGTGTAATGGAAGCTGCAATAGGTACCACTTGGTACTATGTATTCCTAAGCTAAATCCTTCCCAGACAGACTTCCTCAGAAAAGGACCCAGACTGTAACCACCTCATGCTCCAGCAGCCGCTTACAAACCTCCGTGGTCCTGTAGTACGGATCGAGCAGCAGCTTGGCCAGCGCCACAATCTGGGGAGTTCGGTCCCAGCCATCTGAGCAGTGCACCAAGACAGGTCGCTGGTCTCGGTCCACGGCATGGACCACGAGTAGCGCAGATTTCAGAAGCACAGACAAATGCTGCAGCCACTTGGTACTTTCCAGAGCTGATAACCAACTAGAAGAGAAGACAAGACAGTTTTTGCCCTTTTAAAATGCTGTCAAGTTTGGATCTTTGAATTTATAAAGTCAAAGTTCCTATTTTAATAAGCTGTGAATATCATTCCTGAGTATTTTACATTTACATCTCATTAACACCTTTCCAGATGTATAAGAAACACAGCCACACAGGATACCAGCCAGTCTCTGGGATGTGCTTTGCTGCATGAGGCTTGCAAGAAACTTAATTAACGTTACCAGAAAAGAGCATAACACATCACCAGCAATGGACACCAACAAGCAGTCGTCTACCCACACTACCAGGTAATCATCACTTGTAGCACCTCTGCTGTTTGCCCCCCTCAGAGCTGACAATTTGGACTCACCACCAGTTATCGTGGACTCTGCCATGCGCCCCTGGCAGCTCAGTGCTTCGATGAAAGGCTGGAACCTGAGACGCCTTTGAAATCTCCTGCACCTCAGCTATTCTCAGGTATCCTAAAAACCTCTATCCTGTGAAGACCTACATAACCAGTTTGGTAAGGGCAGACACTCTGCAATACTCTGACCTTCCTTTGGCTCGTATTTCATGGAAATGAAGAAATACAGCTCAGCATTATTGCACAGGGAAGTCACCAAGGGAAAAAAAACCTGACTTTCAGTTTGCAGATTGGCAGCAAAAGGTGGCAGTTGCAGAAACACGTAAGGAAAGGCAAAACCCAACAAACATCCACTTACTTTCCTGGGTCTGGCATTTGTGTGCAGAGCAATCGCAGCGACTGAAAGCTCTTCCGGATAGAATGGATGTTTGCCATTCCCATGAACACCACTTCACAGTTTGGATAATATTCTGCAGGAAAACACCAAGAAAGAGGGAAGAAACTAAAAATTATGCTAAGTTTAATTTCTAAAAGAAGCTTTTTCATACAAACAAACCACTGTTGCTGCAGAGAGATGAAATAATCTGTTTATGAGTATTCCGTAAGGAGCAGCCAGTACTCGGAGCTGGGTTGGTACTCCAGACATTACAACACAGCAGAGGAAAACAGGAAAGCCTTAGCGAAGCATTTGTGTGTTTATTTTCAGTGTTTCACTTCATGTTACAGAAAGCAGCGCACAAACCCATGGGAACGGTGATACTGTTGTGCTCAAGGCTATTGAATGTTCTTAAAAAGACCAATAAACATCAGAGACTAAGAAGCGTGGACAATATTTAATTGATAATTTGCAGACGTTCTTAAATTGAATAAACTAATGTCTACCAGTTACGTATCCCTTTTCCTAACCACTCAAAGAGGCTGAATGGTCACTGCCTTCACTGCTTTACGCTGAGTTTTTCTGTGATGAGGAACAAACCTCACACACACAAGAAACGCTCAAAGCTCAGGGAAGCAGCAGATAGGGAATCCCTGAGCCTGCCTGCAGCTATTGCTGCGGGAGGTACTCGAGCAGCAACACTCAACTGCTAGGCACAGGGATAAGGAGATGCAGGAAAACACCAATTCAATAGCCTTTCCTAAATTTACTTTTCCTCTGTTTCTTCTGTCTGCAGATAAATGATGACACGATAGCTAAAATGACCGTTTCTACAAGAGAAAAAATAATTAGGATTCAGAATGCAGGATCACTGAGTGCTTGCACAAGAAAAAGCAGCAGTCTCTTAAAAGAGTGTGGTTTATATCATTTGATTTCTTAACTGTTTACCAACCCAAAAAAATTCCAGACCAACCAGAACATCAGTTAGCAATGGACCATAACTCCAGTCAGAAACAGCTGATGGTATCGAAGAAGTTAAGCAATTTTTTTGTCTTTTTACTGAATTATGCTATATAAAAGCACACCAGAAGTGAGACATTTTCATAGAGAGAGAATGAAGCAAGCTTGGCAATATCTGGAGAGAATCTATCAGCAAAAAGGAAGCACTTAATGTGGGTCAGATATATTGTCAGTGACAAGCTGTTTGGATGATTTCTATAGGGAATACAAGAACCAATATACAGGAAGAAAATTCAATTCCCTGTATACTCTGTTTTTCTGGTTTGAAATTCTGCTCTCTGATGATGACTTATTTAGTAGCTTTTGACACGTTAAATGGGAAATGCATGCTTTCTCACCGGTGGCTACACGTCAAAGGGCAGCTGTTGCGGCAAAGACCAAAACAAAGACATATGGTCAAAACAGCGTTTGTTATCTGCTCTATAGATTGTCTGCCTGGCATTTTTTTCCAGACTCCCCACCTACAGAATTTTAATAGGCTGCATTCATATCCAATAATGACCATAAAATAATACCTTGTTTAGAATGCCAACAACGTACAACTGCCAAAGAAGACAAAGTGATAACTGCAAATGCATTACTAATGGACATGAATCAGGACTTCAGTGGCTTTGGGTTACGACATAAATGCTGAAAAATGTTCCAGCTTTAGAAAAACTGCTGAGAAGTTGTGTTCTGCACTACCATTCTAGACTATTATTATTCCCTATGGTTAGTGGGTTGTTACGAGTTTGTTCAGGTTGGACACCTTTGTCTCACTCTGGTTTTTACCCTTGACTCAGCAGAGGAAGCTGATCAGTATGTTCCACGCAGTTCAGCATTTACTGAACACTGCTACCAGTTAGTTTTGTGCTCTGAGAAATATAGTTAATTACCAGCTAACCCTGTCCCTTTGAAGGACTGTGTGACAACTACAATGATTCCAAACCTTCATGTAGATGAAGGTGCACTTGCATCCACGCAGCCTGTTAAATATGTAGCACTGAAGCGTTTCTGTGTAATTACATTTGAGAAAATCCTTTTGATTAAACTTAAAAGAAAACTGGGAACGAACACTGCTCACCAGGGCACTCACAGCCTCCACCTTTGGCTCTGTTTGCCACAGCTGCTGCGTAAGATCGTGCGTCCAAGATCAAAAGCTTCTGAGGCTGTATTGCCAAACTCTCCGCTCCTGAAGCATTGGAGATCGAGGAATCTGGGAAGAGGATGGATAAGTAACTAAAAGGATACTTCAAACACTGTCTGCAACGATTCATCCATGTTCCACAAAGCACATGCACTGCACATACAGAAACTGCAGAATGCCTGATCAAATACAAAGTGTTCAATCTGTCTCAGTACATAAAATAAATCAAGCTTTTACATAAAGCTCTGCCCGTTACAGAAAAGGAACTGTAATAAACTTACCAAATTCCACATCAGAGAGGTCCCCTCCATTGGGGAAATCTCTGGAACAATTCCCATTCACTAATTTGTTGCTGTTAGACCTGGAATCTGAGGCACAGGCTTTGGCTACAGACTGGACCAGGTGTTCATCATCCGCGTTCCTCCAGCCCCACCAACTGACCTCGGGCTGCCCACAGCGGGAAATGACAGCCCCATTGCTCTGGTGCCTGAAAAGAGAATTCAGAGAACAGCAGTGCGTAACTTGGAAGAATTAGGATGAAAACCATGAAAAATGGGGCACTCCAGTAGCTCGATTCCTGTTGGAGACCTTTCCATTGCTCAGGCAGTTATTCTCAACCTGTGAATCAGTGGCAATGTATTTCACGCGATTCCCTTCACAGCGACAGAGAGGTAAAGGCAAAGTCCAGGTTGGTAAGAGGAAACAGTGTGACAATCTATCACTCGTGAGTGCTGCTGAGCAGCCCCAGGCTGGCAGCAGCGCTGGCCTCCTGCTATGGCTCAGCCGCAACACTTACCTCGTGCCAAGGCTCCTTGCTGTAAAACTTGAAATTACAAACTAGGTTGCAATATGGTATTTTTAAGTGTTTTTCATAGCTCTCTGTAATTGTTTCATATAAAATGCCTTCCCCAAGAGGAAGCAGCTGACACGCTGCATTATCTGAGTGAAAGGAGAAGCAATCTGAATGCCATGGCACTTACTCCAAGTGCCAGCCAACTGTGTGCACAGGAACGTGTATTCCTGCTGAAATGAATAACCCTCCAGAAACAGCGCTCCCAATATGAAATGGGTTCAGCAAAACCTATGTGCCGATCACTGAAAGGTCACCTCGTTCTCCGCTGCGCTCGCACAAATAACAACAGAAAATAAAACATCTTTGCACGTGTAAGAAATCTATTCTGAACACTCAGACAAGCTCATTTATTTTTCCATATGTTCTCCCAGATTTCATTACAACCTGCCTGCGGAATCATTTTTGTAGGTTCATAAACAGTTACATTTTCATCTCCAGATATTTGCCTCCCATTTATATAATGAATAATAAAGAATCATTAGGCCAGAAGTTGAGTTCATTGATAGCTGTGAAGCCCCAACACTCCTAAGCCCGCACAAACATACAACGTTCCAATGTACCACCAGAAGTCAGCAAGCAATTCTATTTACGGTAATGTTGGAGGCCTGAGGAATCACACTCATTCCAGCTGGACCAGCCACGGGAACAAAAAATAGCAAATAGTTGAAGTGTCATTCTGAGGTCCCTGGAGACAGAGCTGGGCATAAGAGGGTGTCACTCGGATCTTGGTAACCAAAAAGAGATTTAATAAAATTAAATCACTGCTCCACTGCTGATCTCCCAGCCCTCCAGAGAGAAGGCAACAGGCTCCCAGCAGAAACCGAGCTGTCCATCACCATTAGGTAACCGTGATGCCTTTACAAAGCCCTGTACAACCTTATGATGCACAGTGCGACTCTGCATGAGCTCCATCTTCCCTGTGTTCAAGCAGCCTTCAAGTACAGCAATAAATCCCCCAAGTCCTTGTAGTTACGCAGACAGGGAGGATGATGAAGATTCCACACCTCCCTCCAAAGGATTAGTTAAATGCTAGCACTTGCAACTGAAAAAAACATCACTGCCTTATAGGAAAACAATTCAGCACAGGGTACCCGGCAATTTTCTGTTTCCCTGCACTTCCCATGCTGCCCGCATGGGAGATCACCACCAGCAGTGGGTGACCAAAAGCCCCCTCCAACACAGGCTATTCCCAAGCAGGTTCTTGGGAGTTCAGGACATAGTATGTTTTGGATGAAGTTCTCGCTACCATCTCTCCACAAAACTCCAGAAGGCTTCTCCCTCATGCTGACGTTCTGGGACCTGAACAGATGAGCTACAAGCCCCACATTAGAGGCCAACTTTATCTGCAGAAATATGGGCCTGAGTCTGCAAAAACTGTGAACACAAAGGAACTCTGCAGCAGCCAGGAGCAGGGTTTTTCTAGAAACCTGCTCATAACCCAGCAGTGACACTCCTGACAGTCCAACCTCTGCCAAGTTGCCCTGATCTCTGCCCACCTGGCTCTGCAGCCAGTGTGTGTTGTCATCCCTCTGAATGCTGGACAGGAACAGACAGCGAGGCTTTCATTGGCAGGCATCTGTGTCTCTGGTCTCTCTCTGTCCCAGCATTCAGCAAAGAATCTCAGACAAGTGACCGGATGAATTTTAAACAGATCATTATAAGGTTTTTTCCCCCCTGACGTAAAGCAAAAAGGTGATTTTTTTGACATGTGATCAATAATGAACCTAACAGACCCCAAATCACCTCCAATAGATAAAAAAGTTAGATGAGCTTTGGTCCCTTGTTCCTCCAAAAGTACAACAAATGATATTTTTATGGTAACACAGAGAAAACTACACATGGATTTCCAATGACACGGATCATCAGCCACTAGCTGATGCGAGCTTGCGGGATGATGAACTGGGTGTCTCAAAAAATCTATTATTAAATGTCAAGATAAGGGAAAAAAGAAATCAAAACAGAGACTTTTCTTCTCCTGATTTTCAGATCACAAATGAAAAATTGCGTGGTAGTTTAAAATACATAATCTCATCAAAATTGGGTTGAATGCCAGGGATGAAACAGTTTCAGTCTGTGAGGTCTTTTGAACTTTTAAATTGCTCTCCCATAAATCCCCTAGGATGCGAGCTGCACCCAGGAGCACAGAGCCAGTGATGCCCTTCTGTGCAGTGAGGAAAAAACCACAGAGGCTTCCCTGTGCTTGCAGGTGAGGGCTGGATTTTATGATCTCAAAGCCTCTTCCAACCAAACGATTCTATGATTCTTTTGCACATATTTATAAAATTCATACTCATATGTACAGCCATAAAAATAAAATACACTCAATCTTTAAAATTCTGCACATGCTTGAAAGCCTTTTTCCCCTCTCAGAGCTGAACAGAGGATGGAGCAATTCCTCAACATTCAGAGATTCTGCCAACTCCTTTATTATTTGGAAGGCAAAGGAGAAAAGATAAGAGGATTTAAAGATAATGGTCTGCTGCCACAAGCTAATTTGTTCTCTCTGCACGGAACGAGAACTCTTAAGCTGGGTAAATAAAGTTTTGTGGCCTGCTCTTAAATGTTGCACCCTTGTTCCTCTGACCCATCAGCTTTACCAATCTCCAAATTCAGCTTGTGCTCTGAGAACAGTTTTTCCTTTCTGTCTGTTCAGAAGGGATGGGCAGCCTTAATAGAATTATCCATATTCATTACTGTTTTAATCCCTCTGTCATCTGACTTTTTAAAGCAATTTAAACATTTATGGGAGGATAACTCCACCAGGAAAGCGGCCAAGGTGCTAAATGACAGGTCCCAGAGTATATTAAAAAAACAGATGCTGAGATGTATTTCTTACTAAAGCAGCTGTCAAAAGCCAGTAGCTCGGAAAAGCAGTTCTGTTCTGAAAAATTGCTGGATTCAGTCTAAGACAGAGGCTGTCTGATCAAAACTATTTAAAATATGCAGGTAAGGCTAACACACAGAGTCTCTAGTAAGCCAAGTTTTATATCTCCCTTAAGACATTTGGGGCTTTGTCCTTGTGTATAACCGCAGTCTGAGTCTGAGTCAGGTGACTATGAGGGACAAACCACCGGCGTGCTAAGCCAGAGATGCCATTTATCATTCTTGCAGCTGTGCTGGTGTCTCCATCTCATTTTTTTTCATTTTCATATTAAACAAACCCAAATCAATCTTACCTGAGGTGACTGCCCTCGGAATGACTTGCAGGAGATGCAAATGCTGAGTGCTCTCACATGATGTGTTTGGAATTAACAGACACAAACCATTATGCTCACTCCCACTGACTGTAATAAGCCTGCCTTACCTCATTTACGGCTCGCCAAGGGCCAGGACGTGCTGCTGTCCAACACATCCTTGGAGTTTTGAATAGGTATAAAACAACAGACATAGCAGGAGTAAATGTACAGACAAAGACCTCTTATCTAACACTGTTAGTTAATAGTCAGCACTGGTGAGAACGCACCTCAAATCCTGGATTCAGTTCTGAGCCCCTCACTACAAGAAGGACATTGAGGTGCAGGAGCATCTGGACAAGGGAATGGAGCTGGGGAAACATCTGAAGAACAGGGGTTCTGGGAGCAGCTGAGGGCGTTGTTTAGTCTGGAGGAGACTGAGGGAAGACCTCATCGCTTTCTGCAGCTCCTGGAAAGGAGGTTGTGGTGAGGTGGGTGCTGGGCTCTTCTCCCAAGCGACAGGATGAGAGGAAACGGCCTCAAGTTGCAGCAGGGCAGGTTTGGATTAGACATCAGGAAAAATGTCTTCATGGAAAGGGTTCTTGGGCATTGGTAGAGGCTGCCCAGGGAGATGGTGGAGTCACCATCCCTGGAGGTGTTTAAAAGACAGGTAGATGACGTGCTCAGGGATCTGGTTTAGTAGTGGACAGGTATGGTTGGACTCCATGATCTCAATGGTCTTTTCCAACCAAGCAACTCAGATTCATGCAAGCAGTCTCCTGCCATCCTCCTTTCATATCTAAACCCTTAGGGTGGTTTGTGTTTTGTCCTGGGCTCCTGTTTCCTATACCACTTCTGGGATCCTGCTGGAGTGGACCTGCAGGATCCTGCCCCAGACAGAGTCCCAGGGCGGATGAGCTCAGGTACCACTCTCACAGGACATGGAGGAGGCTGTGCCAGGTTTTGTTGCCTCTTCCCAGTTGTCCAGCTCTGCCCTAGCAGGTCCAGGGCCTTTGCGCAGCACCCTCCATATCGCCTTACACAGGCAAAAATACAGTAAGATGCAAGCTAGACCTCTCTTCACTCTGAATAAATTATAAAAACTATCACTTTAAAATAATTTATCACCTTTGCTAAAGTCTGCCAGGCGCCGTAAGGGGACATCTGGGGCCCAGAGGAGCCCGAGCACCTTTCAGTACAAGCCAAGATTCCCAGTTACAACTTATTTCAGCTTTCACTCACAAGAACACCCCATTTACAGCCCAGGGAAAGCTGATCCAGCTGCAAGAGCCTCACCTGTACACAACAGCAGGGATGCGCTTCCAGGACCGAAAGCTCGCCACACTCTCTAGCTCCTTATCCGTGATCCAGGCGGGAACTATGATTTCCTGGGGGTAACTACCACAGAGCCTGCAGGAAAAGTGGTGCAAAGGGTTGAACATAAGTAATACAGAGCAGCAACATGCTTCCCAGCCAACACACATGGATAAACAACCTGACATCTCAGCAATCTGCTGTTTCATTAATTCCTGTTTCATTATAAGTTAAGGAACCCCTCCTTTGCACACAAAAAAAAGCTCCGTGACCATCTAGGTCTCCAAGAAATCCTCCAGCAAGCATATCAAAATCTGGTATTTCCAAGCCTACAAAAACTGTAACAGCTAATTATTGTTAAATAGTACTTTAAAAGCACATCTTTTTCTATAAAATGACAAAAGTCACAATTCTACTTGTCCCTTACTAGGAACTGCGGAACTTGGAAACAAGTTCCAGTAATCTGCTCTATCAGAACTGGTGCATTGAGCTGCCACTTGGCTGTGAACCAGCAGCCCCCAGAACCTTACTTGTACTTCTCATTGATGTTGGAAATCCTCCAGGCATTGTTCATATCAAACCCCATCCGCTCCACTTCGTTTTTAAACCTTGAGGTTACGTGTTCTCCTGGGTATGGGAAGTGGAGAAAGAAAACAAGTGAGAAATAAGAAGCAAGATTCCTACTTTTCCAAATAAACACCTCTGCACTCATCCTTATTAAACCTGAAAGGAGAACAGAATAGTCCAAAACCACCAACAACATTCCACAATCCTAGCGTGAAAATCCATAGCAGAAGATCCACAGCTTGCAGCACTGGTTCTCCTCGAGCAGCTCTCCAGCAACACCCAAGTCCACAAAGGACATCTCCAGAACAACCACCTTCCAGAAACCCAGGTGAGAAACAACAACACTGCAGATCTAACCAAGCCCAGAAGCAAAAGCAATTTAGATCCACCAGCAGCCTCAGGGGAAAAACACCAGTGGCTTTTCTCTTCCGAAGTTCAACAGAATTTTGTATCAATGAGGATGTGAAGCTCTGGCCTGAGTGACAGTGAAAGGGTAACACAGAGAGTGTGGTCTGGAACTTGGGCAACCTCCCTTGAGCCCACAATTTCAGTCCAGGCTTCCCATAGGGCTGTAGGCAAGCCCTGTCATTTAACCCCCATCCCAGTTTTCCATTTCTAAACTGGGCATTATTCCTCTGTAAGCCATGTGGGGATGTGACAGTCAAACACCTAAACGATAGACATCAGTCATAGGATCCCCACAAACTCCTGGATTAACAGATTAAAGGGATGGGAATGAGAAACATTGATTTCCTACACATGTTTTTTAAAGTATCAAAACAACTGAAAAATGTACAACAGCAATAAAAAACTGTTCTGAGAGTCCAGAGAATCTGAAGGTACTTAATCAGCGTCCAGAAGGGAATAGCAACATTTCCAGCCTCATGGAGGTAAGAGATGTGATAAATGTAATGAATGTGTGAGCAACACAAGGCAAAATGGTTCTGAAATTCTCTCCCTTGCTTGTCTCTGTAAATTACCACATCCCTAAATCATGGGGCAGATCATCACCCACGAGGCGACAGAGATCTATTTAAAACTTAATCTCTACGCATTACACATTTCCATCACATATTCAAGAAAACCCTGAAGTCTTCAAATACCTGAGACACATGGAGGTACAGATCTACCTCAAAGACTACAGGAGGGGCCCTTGATCAGGGAGTGCAGGAACAGGACAAGGGGGAACGGTTTTGAGCTGAAAGAGGGGAGACAGAGATGAGATCTTGGGAAGAAACGTTTTCTTGGGAGGGTGGGGAGGCCCTCCAGCTTTCCGGGAGCATCTTTCAGTACTGGAAGCTGCTCTAAGGTCCCCCCCACAGTCTCCTCTTCTCCAGGACAAACAACCCCAACTCTCCCAGCAGGCCTTTTCTTATGCCTTTTGAAAGGTAAAACGTGAGACTGATATTGTGCAATCAGAGAACATTCACTCTTCAAGGCACAGGATGGTAAAATCTACAGACCTGGCTGACCTTCCTCACTTTTTCCCTTTCCAGCACGTCACTGGTACAACAGTGCCATAAAAACAGAAATAGTTCTGCTCTCCCTTCCCAATCTCCAATCAATTAGCCTGGAGCTTGCCAACCATTTCCCACTCCTCACGTGAACTTCTCATGAGCTCAAGTTAATCATCTCCCAGCCACCGACTCAAGCAGGTCAGCTGCTCCAGATCTGGATTTACAACAGCTGGATCGCTCCGTAGAGATGGACTGGGACAATCCATCCCAGCCAGACAACCAACTCTGTCACATTCTTCCTTAGCAGCAACTGTTTTAAATGAGCAGCAGGGTGCTCTTGCAGACCATAGGATGGACTTTCTTATCAGCTGCTGTGAGGAACGGTCATTAAAACCTGGGATACATCTTTAAGGACTTTTCTGAAGAGCAAATGAGAATACTAGACATACTGACAATATTGTTCCCACGTACCTGGCCGACACAAGTCCCCGTGCTGCTCCTTCTCGCTAGCATACACCTCCATACACCAGGCGTGGTAGGCAAATGAGAAGAGGTCTTCTATCTTGGAAGGAGGGCGGATGGCATTGTTCAGCCGCTTCAGCCAATCTTGACACTGCTCAAAAGTCGGAAACTGACACCTGTGCCAGAAACAGTTACCTTTAATTTTCAGTAAAAGAGGCCAGGCTGAGGGCTGGCTGTGAAACCCTCTGTGCAAGCACAACGCGAGAACACCACCTTATGGGTTATTTAGCTCTGCTTCTATCTACATTCCAATGGTGAGTAAAATGAAACCTTTGGGTATTAGTAAAGAAACACACAGTTGCAGAGCCAAAATAAACCGCAAGTGGGGAAGCAATGCTGTGTGAATGACTAAGCCAGCGGCATGGCCCGCCAGTCAGGGATGAGGGAGACATTTATGCACATGTTTACTATAAACCCAAGGACAACATCACTGAGTTCAGCTTGTGTCTGCACAACTCAGACCAGGAACGTGTTCACAGCACCTTGCCGACCTGCAGTCTCAGATGGCAACTCCCCAAACCATCACATACTCTATAATCCAGGCACCATGTTCCCGTAAGCAAATACTTGTTTTATCAGACAAAAACATCCATCTCATTAATGTACTTAATTTGAGAATAAGGACAAACTCCAGTACCTGAAATCTTACCTTATTTCCCTATCTCATATACTAGGATTCTCTTTCCTGGCCATGGTGAGAAGTACAAACAGCGTTTTTTGACACTGAACTTTGCTTAATGCTATGGACAACAATCAGCGAGAGTATTCCCTGCACAGGAGGAACCGATTTCCAAGCAGTACATTAAAATTACATTAGCTTGTCTTTTCAACGAGATTCCTGTGTCCTTTCAAATAAAAGGGTGAAAATAAGATATATGATTTATTTTGCTCTGGCAGATTTCTTCACTATTTTATAAGTATAAAATATTCACTAAGCATTTACAACCAGCTCAGCTGGTGTTCAGCTACCTTCTGGCTTTCTGACAGCACCTGCATTCTCTACGGGCAGGATTCATTATCCTACCTGCAAATAGCTCAAAGTCAACCAGTGGAAGGAAAAAGACAGGCCCAGCTCACGAACACATCAGAAATAGCTGGGAGGAATTGCAGCCCGGAGGTGTTTATTCCTCACCAGCAACTGCAGAGCAAGCCCAGACTCCTGCCTTACTTAGGCTGGGCAATCCTCAGCCAGGCAGGATGCATCCCACCCTACAGACCCCACTTGCCTTCTAAATTCCTTTAAAGTTAGTGTTGCAAATAACAAGCGCAATCTTCACTAGAGTCCTGCTATTCAGAGCACAAACTACTTTGTTGGTGAAAAAGAACAGGAATTCGTTTTAAGTCTGCTATTCTGGCCCCACACTTTTGAGTCACCAGTGTCATCAAGATGCTTAGAGATGGAATTTTGAAGGGAAATACATAAGGAAGGGCATCAATACAAATCATTTGTATTCCTTGTACAATTGAAGAGAAATAACAAATTAATGTAGAGAGAAAGGTGACTTTTTTAAATGTCAAGAGCTACAAGTTAAGAGGAAGTTAAATATTGAATTCAAATTAAACTAAATATTACTTCTAAAGTAAAATCAGTCTTCATCAAAACACAGCATTTCAGGAAGCAGCTGGCCTGTTAAACATTCCAAGTGCGCCGCTATGACTCGGGCTCATTTCATTATACAAAAGGTATTGCCAGCAAACATTTAATCAAAAAGAAATGTTCCTTTCTTGTTAATTAAAGTTTATAGATCAAAATTAATCTCTGCAGCAGAAGGTAGGAAATGGCTGCAGCTCTGGCTCAGAGCTGAGAGGCTCCAAACTCTGCTGAAGGACAGACAGCAATAAACACTCCCCTAACGTGACACTATCTGCTTCCCTGGGTTATAGAGTGGGCTGCAGACCTGGCTTTACACGTTCCCTGCCTTTCTTTTCCAACAGGCTGCTAGGTTTTAAGGACAGCAACTGCACCCTCGCAGCTGTTAAAAACACAAGAAGCCTAATGTATCCAGACTGAAGGATAGAACTGCACAAGCCCAGAACCCTCCAAGCCCCAAATCCAGATTACTTTTCCAAGAAGTGTGTATTTCAGCAGTTTTAGCCAGTTCTCTACCTTGTAAGTAAGCAAAGCAATACACTATAAGTGACCGTAATGCAGGGGAAGTGCAGTGAGACAAATTCATTTCAGAATAAACCCAAGACGAGCCATTTGGATGGGCTCAGACCGAGGTTTGCAGCTCTACTGTATCACAGCAAACAAAAACACAGACCACGCTGCTCCCACCCTCTTTACAGAAACACTCATGCAAAATCAGACAAAAGTGAGGGAAAGCAAGTCCATTAAGTAAAAAAAAAAGCACTGCCTTTAAACCTCACAGAACATGGAAAGCAAGGTTACCCCCATTCCACATTCAGCCCATTCCTACCTTATAACCTTGCAGTCCTTGCAAGTCAAATGTAGTTGAAATATATCACGGCACTCAACGCTTTCTATAAGCTGCAACGGAACCTGCAATTGAACACATACATGATTTTATTTCAAGCAGCACTAGCATTGTCATTTCTTTATACATCTCACAAGGATTTATTCTAGGACTGCACAGAGTCTGCAAAGAGAGAGAAACACTACAGAACTACTGCAACAGCTCCCAAGTGTGGTACCATGGATCAGCAGCTCCAGCTCCACTGCTGAATGGTCCAAAAACCTGACAAGGCTGCAGTGCTGTGACAAACATGTAGGTGGGGAAAGCAGCAGAAACCGAAGGGGTTCAAAACACGCCCTTTAGACAGACCACAAACAGCAGCAGCGCTGGACTCTGCTTCACTGGAGGGAGCACCAACCCTGCTCTTCCAGGCCCAGTGAGGCTGCCAGCAGGTTACCTGGTGTTCCTGCTGTGGTAATTGGGCCAGTAAAGAGCAAAGAACTCGCATAGAAGGAGACCAGACAAGGTGGGGTCTGACTTGACAGCCCAGCAGGAAAGCTGGAACACGAATTCTGGCCCACATTTTCCATATCATTACTGGTTTGAGTTCCATGACGGTCTGATGTAAAGTACACGATCAGCAACAACAGGGGCATCTGAACCCAAGGTCTTCTCCTGTGAGATGAGCCCCTTCTGCACCGGCCATCACTCAGCTAAAACCGCAGTCAGCTGCGGGAATAGATCTCAGACTGGAGAATCCTCCGTTCCTTCTTCCCAGCTGGACAACCTCACATACACCAATAATTCAAATTTACTAATGACTTCCACAGCACTAACATGGAAAGTCAGGTACTTTTCCCCAGCTAAATGAGTTCAGGTGCCACAAAACTTGCTTTTTCAGTCAAACACTGCTTTGGCTGTTAACATTCTTTTTTCCTCTCCCCCAAGCCCTCTTGTACTGCATTTTTTCCCCCGTGTTCATCTCCATTTAAGCAGTTCTTACCCTTCGTCCCTCCTCCAGTCTGTTCCTGGCTCCTCTTCCTCCAGTCTGCACTCTAAGGACACGCTTAAGTATTCTCTACTCCTGCATTATTTCTAATTTCCCTCTCTCAAAGTCACTCTGTTCCTGCCCTTCCCGTCTGCCCTCTGCTCCACAGCCATTCTTTCTCCTGACAGCCCACACACTGCTCACCACCTATTCACTCAGAATGTGCTGATTATTCTTCAGGGCATCCTTCATATCAATCTTTTTCACTTTCTTTTCCGGTCACAAAAGCCTTTCCTCCGATCCTCCTGTATTTTCTATCTCCTTCCTCTCCATTATTCTCCCTCAGTAAAACTCTGGCAAATTATCTGCCTTCGCCCCATCCTTTTCCACTGATAACCTTCCCTCTCCATTGTGATGTTTGTCAGCCTGATGCACGCAGCAAGTCAGACACCCCGCACAGGCAGCTTGCTCTTGAAAGAGCCATTAATTCTATTTGCAGGCGCCTCGCCACATAATAATGGCTATTGAAATAAAGCAGTGGAGAAGCAATCATTGCTGCTTTCATAAGAATAAACACGCTTTGTTATCCAAGGCCAATGCTATCACATTATAGAGTGCTAGAGCATCACACTCTGGCTGTATCTGCCTCTCAACTGTCTCTTCTTTAAAGTTATCACCTTTTAAACAACAGCAACACTCTACGACTCAAGTTTTTATTTCTGAATTGGGTTTATTACTTTAATTACTGGAACTCTTATCTAACAGCAGGACAAGATCTGTTTAGAGAACAATACAGAGGCTGGAAGAGGGGGATACCTTCATAATCTTATGAAGTTCAATGGAGATAGGTGTATGGTCTTGTACCTGGGAATACCCAACGCTGGAACGCAGCTCAGACTGGGTCCCACGTGGTGGAGAAGGACCTGGGGGTCTTGGCGGACAACAGGCTCAATGAGTGAGCAGTGTGCAAGCAGCAGCAAAGGCAGCCAGCAGAGAAAATCATTATTCTACTCAGTGTTTGGAATACTGCATTCTGCTTTGGTCCCCATTATATAAAAAAACACATGGTCAGGCTAGAGAAGGTCCAGAGTAAAGCTTCTGAGATGGTCAGAGGTCTCTACAAAGGTCAGATGTCTGTATAAAGAATACCTAAAGGAAATTCTGCTTTTAATTACTAATTATATTTAGGTTTTGTTTTCAAGGTAACCACCATGGTTGGACTTGATGATCTCAGAGGTCTTTCCAACATTAATGGTTCTATGATTCTATGATTTAGTCCCCCTCTGCTTTCCCCATTAGCACACCTGCAATGGGAACAGAGGACCAGGACACAAAAAGAAAACAAGGATTAAGCTGTTGTTCAGCACAGATGAACTGCACCAGTGCTACAGCTGCCAGGGAAGACACCAAATCAGACACTTTTCCATTAAAAAAGCAAGGGGAAGCTCATACTCAGCAAGACTAGTCTCCATCTTGCCCATATAAGGTTTGTTTTCTTAACAGTGTCACAGAATCATGGAATGGTTTGGGTTGGAAGGGACCTCAAATCCCATCCAGTTCCAACCCCTGCCATGGGCAGGGACACCTCCCACTGGATCAGGTTGCTCAAGAAGCAAGCGTCCAACACCTGCTACTTGAAGGAGGCTATGTATAAATCTGTGGCTCCCTGCACTTCTCCCAGGAATGCCAGCAGCTCACAGGGAGATGATGACCAGACACGTTCACCAGCTGCAAAGGTTGAAATTTTCTTAAGGAAAGCCAATCGATGGAGATCAGCCTGGGAACCAAATTTCCATATGCACGGACAGATCACTGTTGAGTCTGCATTTTTATCCCACGGCTAAACCTAAGCCAACACTTTTGAATGTCATAATCCATCCAATTTATACATGGTCTACTGGAGCTTTTGTTTTTGTATTTAAAACACCATGTTGCTATTACTAGTGGGATCCAGGAAACGATCCATGGAAAAGGTTTACGCATGCAGCTGGTTTCTGCAACACTGCAATGTCAGCATTACCAACTTGTAAATGTATTTCTTTTCAAGCACAGGTGCAGCAGGCACCCTGGAAGCTCTGAGCTACTCAGAGAGCTTTCACAAGCATCGTTTTGACAGCCACTCCATTGAATTCTGGACATAAAGAGAACAGCAAAGTAAAAACCAAAGCCCAGGAACCCATTTTCAGCTGGATTCCATTTCCTTCAGGCAGTTGCCTTTACAAGGGGTGAGCTGCTGTCAGGCTCTTCCTTGAGGACCAATTCTATCCCGAGAAATCCCACCTGCTTCAAGAGGAGATGCCAGCACACAACTGCATACTCAGACATGGAGACTACTCCAGTATGGACTCACTGAGAATCCTCTTCCTTACACAGTAATTTCCTCACACAGCATTTCGCTGCGGTGACACAGCCATCAGTGTGGCTGCACTTAGTCACAACAGTGATTCTTACAGAAATCAATCCAAATACCCCCAACTCTTAACATGAGGAAACATTGAAAAATTTTCAAAAGCGTTTTACAGGTGTTTTCTGAACAGCTCCAGCAATACAAAAACAGTGAGAAAGAATCAAGATAAACACAATCAACCATTGCTCAGTAATCAAGAATAATCCAACTGGTTATTACTCCAAAATATAACAGTTTAACTATGATTCCTAATTATTGCAAGCATGTTTTATCTTTAAAGCTATTCCAAATCCTGTATGCCTTGGGTTCCAGTAGAGCTCATGCTACGTTATTAGTGATGGCGATAGATGGTTTCAGAAGAATAATCTATATTCTGCTTGACCTCACACACTATTAAGCTGACATTTTCTGGTTGATGATGACATATGGAGCAGGACTAGTGACCTCTAAGAGATCAGACAGAGTGAGAAAGCAGGATACTGGATGTGAAAGCCAAGGAGGCAAAATCAGCAAGGTAATATTGACAAATGTTTACGGACCCTTTCCTGAACACAAAAAAAAGAATTAAAAAAACATCAATTCTTGTTACTGCTCAAAGATATTAAACTGAAAAATCTAAAAAAATCAATACCCCAGTTACTGTAGGCCAGGCAGGACAGTAGGCACAGCACATGCATCAGTGGCTTCCCTAATAAAGTCATTTCCTGGCATTCCTCAGGACAAACTCTTGATTTCTGGAGCTTCTCTTATTTCTCACATCTCCGCTCCTTGCTTTTAATATCCCTTCCTTTGCTTTGTCCATGCAAGTTGCAGTTTCATACAACATTCAGTGAAAAATCAAGTCATGCTGCCTCTTCATGTGTACAAACCTGTACCGCCTCCTCTCTGCAGTGGAACACAACAGCCCTCAAATTTCCAAATAAACCTTTGTCACCATAAACTTTTTGCCATCACTTTGAGTGATCACCATGTTCAGAAATAACACCTTTATTTGCTGAAACCCCCACATCACCGTGAATTTTAGCACCTTCATACTGTACACAGCTGCTCACCAGCCTGGCAGACACACCTATTGAGCCTGCCACACTGGCAATTCATCACCTAAATAGCACTTAACATGATTAATGGTAAATGTGACACAGGCACATTTCAATGTCTGTAGGCAACATGCCTATATAATTAGAGATAACAAATCAGGTAAGATTCAGTTGGTAAACAACTTTTTTTACAGAGCTAATAATTCAGTTCTGGCACAAAACCATAGGGACAGATTTAGACTATATTAGACATAAGGAAGAATTTCTTCACTATGAGAGTGATGCGGCACTGGAACAGGTTGCCCAGAGCAGTGGCGGCTGCCTCATCCCTGGAGATGTTCCAGGCCACGCTGGATGGGGCCTTGGGCAGTCTGATCTAGTGGGATGTGTTCCTGCCCATCACAGGGGGGTTGGAACTAGATGATATTTAAGGTCCCTTCGAACCCCAACTATTCTATGAGTCCACATAAAACAATTTGAGACTAACATGGCATTGAAAATTAAATCAGTTTGGTGCACAGGTGTTCCAGACCATCATGTTGCATGTGGCTCAGCCACACGAATGTGCCAGACACTTGTCAGGTCTTAGATTTTGCTTCCTTTGCTTTTCTCAGTTTTGGAATAACATGCTGATTTGGTTTGTCACACTTAACTCTCCCCTGGACTGTTCCGGATTTGGGACTGACACACGGCAATTTTGAACAACCAGCTAGAGACAGGACCTGCCCTGAAATACAGAAACTGGCAAAAAAATCATCATCGGATAAAAAAAAAAATATATGCTTTGATTCTTGGGACTTCATTTTATTTGTTTCATTACGAATAGCCACAGATGTCTTCCTGTGCCAGGTATAACGTCCTACCGATTTCTGTGTAGTTCACAAACGGTAACACAGCCAGCGAGACTGGCACATGTCAGCATTAGCCCACTGCAAAGAACAAGGCGATGTCCATTTAATCCATGTTTACGATCAGGAGAAGCTGGATGTGTAACAGCCTTTAAGAATAGACAACTTGGAGTAAAGCTCTCTAAAGAAATGAGTGGGCACCGAAGGTGAGGGCCAATTCACAGACCATGCTACCCAATTTCAGGAGCTGGACCTACTTCCACCTCTTGAAGTTGCCAGCAAGGCACAAACCCAGCTTAGGTGCTCGAACAGCCCTTTGGAAGAGCTTTTATTTCTCTAGGGAGCTCATGGAGAATAATTGGATGGCACAGCCAGCTGTAAAGAGAATGCAAAGCTGAGCAGCGTGAAGCCTCCTTACTAAGTCTGATTTTCAGAGGTACCAAGACATCTTTTGATGCCTAAATTTGTAACCTTTCTCCCTGAAAAATGTGATTTGGACATCATAAGGAGATTTTTCATTATCACTAATGTTAGATGACAGGATCACTGTACCTTACCCTAAACTCTCTCATTTGGGTTGAGTTCAGCATACCTGTACCAACACAGGAGCACAAATAACACTTACATTCACAATAGACTCCTTGAACTTGATATGAAGCCTGTAATTCGAAAGTGCAATGATGGCATCCTCTGCGCGTCCTACGTACTCCGTACTCTCACCATGAAGCTCAATGAATGGGACCTTCAGAAGGGGAAGAAAAATCATTCAGAAACCATTCACCAAAACTGTGCCGCTCCTGCAAGCACACACTCAAGCACACAGCATCATTAAAACATGGGTAGATGAAGTGTTCAAGGGTGGTTTAGTAGTGTGCAGGTACAGCTTGACTCCATCTCAGACTATGATTCTATTAAATCAAAATGAAATGCTGCTGAGACTCAGCCTGGCTGTTCCTGCTAGGAAGGAAAGTCTCATGTAAGGTTGGTTCAGAGGTTAATTGAAGCCTTTTTTAAAAACAATTCCTCATTTTCTCTTAATTTTCCTGAGCTGTAAGTGCTTGGTCAGGGAAAACAAGGAACTCATATGACAAATCTGTGTGAAATATCCTCACATTCTGGCAAGTGGCTCAATAACCTCTTGATTCATGCTCTCATTCCTTACTTAACAGCAAGTGGCACTTTCATCATGTCATTAACTTCATCCTTAAGCAGACAACGCACACAAAATGAATAATCTCCTATGCTATCAGCCCCCAGTATCCACAAAGCAAGTTCAGCTACCCAGCTTTGACCAGATCCTAAATGACACACAGAAGTCAGTTGGACAAATCATATTTTTGGCTTCATAATTCTCACTGCAACTATGAAATACACCCCACACGACTGTTTTAGAAAGTTAGAAAACTTGTAGTTGAATTACACTGTACATAAAAATTGCAACTGTTTAATTAAAAAAAAAGTGACGTAAACCAAATTTAGCTGAGTTTGGTGGAAAGTGTAATCGTTCAACTTGCAACCATCTGGTTTTACACCACCTGAGCTTAAATCAGTTTAAAATACTTGCTATTGAAATGAAATAACTCCCTCTTCAGTTGATATCAGTGTCTATATGGATAAAGCATTCAAACTAAATTGATTTCAAAAAGAACTCTGGAAAATTAAGAAACCACAAACATCCATTTTGAGCAACATAAGATTTTCAGCTTCTCAGTAATGAGAAGCAGTGACAGGATTTAATGAGTGCAGTGGTAGCTTTAAAATCCAAAGAGTCCTGAACTATGGAATATGACCCGGCACTTGAAACCACTACACAAGTAACGGCTGTGTTTTTCAGACTCTCTAAGGTATCTCCTGTAACCCAGCACACACCTGTCCCACCAAAACTAAATGAGCATTTAATACAAAAACGTGTTTCTTGTCTGACTGTGCTCAATCGTGAATGAAAATTCCGCAGGAAAGGCCAGGGAACACCCAGGTCACGCAGAGCTGTTGTGATTTAGCTGGCAAGGAGCAGCGTGGTGATTACCTGGAGGTTCTCATCTTCTCGGATCAGCTGCTTCCTGGGAAAAATCTGATTAGCCTGGATGCATTCAAGGCTGTGCTGAGTCTCTTCATCCTGAGAAACAAAGCCTTACAGTTAACTTCAGTGCTGTCACTGCTGCCTTCTTCACCACATAGCAAGCTATCAGTGACCAGTGCAAGCCCAAACAGGATGAAGTGTTAGGAGAGTTCAGGTATCAGTAACTTACTGAAGTTACCAAATTTTCAAAGACAAGCACTCAGACAGCTAAAGATAATATCAGACACAAGTTTCCTTCCGGCAGCCAGATTAATAACATCATTAAAAAAGACACAGACTTGTAACAGCATTAGGACAAAGCATCAGCTCAGTCAAACACTGCATTTAAAATTCAGCAGCCTCACATGCGAACATGAATTCTTTAACAGTTTCAGCTTTTAGCTAAGCTGCTCCGTAACAGACCCCTCAAGCTCCTTCTGCTTACCATGACAGGCCCTGGAGGGGAGGAGGAACCCTCGCCTTCGCTCACAATACTTGGAGGCTCTTCTTCACTTCTTATTAAAATCTAGAACACCAGAAAAGCACAAAGAAGTCAAAATCATCTTCTTTTGGAAAATAAATACAAATTGACTTTTAAAGACTGAGAACTAAGCCATTAGAAAAGTACAAGCAAACAGTAATTATAAAAAGATGAAACCCATATGAACCAGCTCTCCCAAGAGACAGAATTGTTTCAAAATGCATCCGGCTCCTTCTGTTCATTCTAAAAAACCATCTTGGAATATGCTGCTGGGAGAACACGCGTCTGCATGCAGCAATTACACCACTGCTTACAGAATTTCAATTTAAACATGTTTGTCTTTCCAGATTACTCTGAATTTTCTCCCAGGTTCAGTTGCAGATGGTGCTTCACAAACAGTGATGGTTACAAACCCACCAGGATTGTTGCGATCATTCAGCCTGATCTATTAGGCAACACAGGTTGGAGGATCCCCCTGAGGTCACCTTTATTCAACTACAGCATATGAATATATGGATGAAATTCCCCATTTTATAGTTACAACTCATTTCCTACATCCATGGATGTATCAAAACATCTGTTTCCTTGCACCAACCTTTCTAAGAGCTCTGCATCACTGAACTAAAAGAGGGAAGATTCAGGTGAGATCTTAGGGAGAAATGTTTTGCTGTGAGGGTGGGGAGGCCCTGGAACAGGTTGCCCAGAGCAGTGGTGGCTGCCCCGTCCCTGGAGGTGTTCAAGGCCAGGCTGGATGGGGCTTGGAGCCCCTGATCCAGTGGGAGGTGTCCCTGCCCAAGGCAGGGGAGTGAAACTGGATGGAATTTGAGGTCCCTTCCAGCCCAAACCATTCCATGATTCAATAATCACTGTACACTAGTGACTTGCTCTCTCTGCTGTCTAAAAATCCCCCAATCTCTTATCTGCAGATTTTCTGGCAACATTAAAGAGCACTCTTGCAGTTTATGCAATGGAACCTACCAGGAACTTAATGCCTAAAACAAATGCAAGAGGTAGAGTTTGATTTTAAGATTTATCATGAATAAATGATAAATTTCAGACACAGACATGGTTCAGTCAGCACGGTGGGGTTGGGCTGACGATTAGACTGGATGAGCTGAGAGGGCTTTTTCAACCTTCTTCCATGATTCTATCTATACAAAAGGAGGAAATTATGAGCATAATTGAGCTGGAACTGCCACTAATTCACCAAAAATTAATGCAAAAAGTAGATACAAAATCTCAACTTTAAACAAATCAGAAAAACAGAAGCTAGAAGCAGTCTAGTAGCAATCTGAATCTATTAATTATGGAAGCTGATAAGGAAAGATAAAATAGCAGCATAGAAATTTCTATGTCTTCAAGAACAATGGAGAGTAGGAACATTCTTTTACATTGTCAGAAATGCAGGCAGTTTAGAAATGCTCTCTACCAAGAGCAAGATGAGGACAGTATTGTTAATATTGGGTTAAAAAAGGCAGAGGTATTTAACATTTTTGTTTCAAAGAAGCAGAAGAAAGATGGTTCACACCTAACCCACCCTGTAACTGGTGAGAATATTTAACAAATAACAGTGATTAAAGGCCACAAAATTCCAGCCCTTGCATTCAAAACAGGAGCTCGTGCTTGCTTCCAGCGTGACTCGGTGTTTTCTGTACATCGTGTTTGGGTGCACTTATCTTCCAAACCCAGGTCTGCTCTTGACATGAAGATACCAGCAAAGGAGGGGTTCAGTGGTTCTACCAAATGCAATTGGTTCCAGCTGCAAATCTTTGGCTCTTGATGCATGTTTTTCAGGCTACGTGATGCACCATTATCCTTGATCTACAAGATCTAAGACACAAGCCTCTGGCTCCATCAGGCTGAAAATGACAGCTGGCTCAGCAGCAAGCGTATTTGTCCAATCAACCCCACCTTACAGCGCATCCGTCAAGGAAGGTGCAGACTCAACCAATTTTGTGATATATCCTGGTGTAGCGAAGACTAACAATCCAAGAGAAGATGGGCTTAAAACCCATAAGGTTCACACAGATCATCTCCATCCCTATGGTCACACTAAGCTGACACATTCAGCTGCCAGCCCTACAGCCAGACAAAAGAGGATGAAGAGTTCAGACAGATGAAGAGGAACACACTAGAGGAGGTGACCTCAAGCACCTGCTGGAGGCATCTCTGCCTTCTGCAACCTGCCACCTCGTCCTCAGCACTGGTTCTGCTCCTCCAGCACTAGAGCCACCTCTAACAGCATCAGCACCAAATATTTCCAGACCAATTCATCCAGACAATTCATGTACAACCTGGAGAGAGAGCTTTAAACACTAACTGTAACACCTTCTGCATATAAAAAATACCTCATGATATTGGAAAATGCCTTCAATTAGCAAAGAAACACCGACCTAATTAAAAAGATAAGCTCCATTACAAATCTAAAGCATGCTTAGCATCACTGATTAAAAGTTTTAATATATTAGGCCCTGTGCTGTAACAAAATTGTCCTTTTATGCTTCCGAAAGATTAGATACATTTATTTTACAAGTTGACTATACAATCACCTGGATGTTAATAAGAACATTATTAGTTTAGAGAAAAAAACTCATTTAACATTTTTTATAGCTGTCCTCCTAAAATCCAGCAGAAACCATCAGCGAGGACTAGCCAAACCACTGCCGAACTATTTCTTATCCTATCATAACTGCTGCATCTATCTGCAAAACAGCCGCAATTGTACGACTTCAGCTTTTTACATGAATATGGGAATCTTCCTTTCTAAGGTGAATTTGGGGAAAGTAGTATGAAAAAATACGGAATCATACAGCCATGTAATGGTTTGGGTTGGAAGGGACATAAAAGCCAATAAAAGCCATCCAACCTGGCCTTGAACACCTCCAGGGATGGGGCAGCCACCACTGCTCTGGGCAACCTGGGCCAGGGCGTCCTCACTGTGCACTGATGTGACGAACAGTGTATATACTGAAATAAATCGTTCAACTTCCATCACATCAACAAGCCAATCCCACTCCCTTTATGGCCTCATGATCAATGGACTGAGCACAGGGAAAGGAAATGCCCTGCTGGGAGCAGGGATGGGGATCACGCACTGTTCTCAGCAGCAGCCTTTACCAAAACAGCAGGGATTCACCCTGAAACCACACTTGCCATCACATTTTTTTCTGTACCAAAGCTCTCTAATCCATTTCCATCTGTACGTTCAGGAAACTCCTCCAGGTCAGCCACGTGAACAGCAAAAGGAGCACTGTGATGGTGGAACAGCCGGGAAAGGGATGTCTGACCTGCATCTGAAGAGCATTGCCTTGGAAGGGAGAACAATATTCCTCATCCTGGCAACTCCAACAAGCTGCTCCATTGGATTTCCCCACAATAACACACTGTGCTGCTCCGAAGGACCGTGTGACACAAAGTGAGAGTAGCACAAAGGCGCTGCAGAGATCCATTCTCCAGCCGACCCATCCCATCCTTTTTTTATTAGTTGCAAAATGGCATCAGAATTCTCAGTTTCTTTAACTGCAGCTCAAAAATAATCAGCAATTCCATGACAGAAAAACATTTCCCAGAAGTGAAATGGAAATGTTCAAACACAGGTTAGGTAATAACTGACCAAGAAAACATCTTCATAAAAAGCACCCTCACATTCAGAACCCTGCTTATAAACAGGATCATACATAAGTAGTAGGCAGCTTATACACAGTTTAGTGAAACTTGTTTACATTGTCAGAAATAAGATCTTTTGGTCAGGACTGAAGCCTAAAAAGGTTCTGTTATCATCTCATGATGCTGCCCTTTCAACTGTAGCTTCACTTAGATTAAATCAGACCAAAAAAGTGGTTGACTTTGTTGATTCTCCACTCTTATGTTCTGCTCAGAAGAATAAATGATCAATAAAGGTTGTAACCTCAGACTCTGTTCAGGCAGTATGGGAACATCTTAATTACCTTTCATTGCAGATGTGCCTTCTGGTCTAAATTATGTACATAATAACCAGCTGCATGCCACTGGCTTTAAACAAAAAGGACAATCTAAATAAAGGATCATTTAAATTCATATATATTTAAATTTAGTTGGACTTCCAGCAAGGAAAAAGAAAAATAGGAGGAGAAAAAGGGAAGAAGGCAATACTCAAACGTTTCACTTTGTTCCCCTTCCTTCTCTGTCTAGACCTTCAATTCCCAAAGCAGTGGTGATTGCCTCATCCCTGGAGGTGTTCAAGGCCAGGTTGGATGGGGCTTGGAGCAACCTGATCCAGTGGGATGCGCACCTGCCCATGGCAGGGGGTTAGAACTGGATGGGTTTTGAGGTCCCTTCCAACCCAAACCATTCCATGTTTCTATGATTTATTATAGTACCAAAATCAAACTGAGCTGACACTCTGTCTCGGAACACAGCTCTGTACACGCTGTGTCACAGCTGCCCAAGAAGTTCTGGACAGGAATCCAAAGATTCTGAGAAAGAAGCATTAGAAAATTGAGAATTAAATAGCCAGGAATGAAACCCAGCTTTGGCAGAAGATGCAGCCCTTACAGGCTGAGAACACTTCTTCCCCTATCGCAGGAGGAAGGAAATTGTTCTGAGATAAGGACAAACACTTTGTTTCCGCATTCCAATCCCAACAGCAAGGTTTCCCCTCCTTCCTGGCACTGCATGCAGAGGTACCTGAAGGGCTTTCAAAACCTTCAACAGGCACTGGCACATGGCTCTGGAACAGGCACAGGTTGGACAAAGGATCACGTTTAGAAGACTGTACAACTAAGAATCAGGATTCTTTTGTTTTAATAATTAAAGGTTGTAGATCCCAGCTCAGTATAATACTGATTTTTGTCAGCATCTTGGAAAAGGCTTTGTTTAAAAGAGTAAGCAGCAATAACAGCAGAATCCGCCTTCAAAAGGCAGCTCGTCTTACCCAAGTAACACAAGTTGCTTACCAAAGAGAGATGATAGAACAGCTAAAACAGTCCCCTCTGCCCCAGACAGTTTCACACAGCGCTCTTCCAACACTTCACATTGGCAACTGCAAAGAAAAAGACACCACTTTAAAACAAAAACTTGCATTTGAAAACCCCACTTCTGAAACAGCAAGTGACTTATACAGGAAACTCAACTGCTACCTTGTTCATCTTAATTAAAGAGTCAAACCAAAAAGTACTGACTGCTATCAATTCCTAACTACCCAGACCTTAAAGTGCCTAAAGTGGGGATCCAATGATTGGATCCTGACAGGCGGAGTTTGCTGTTTAAGGCCTCTTCTGGTAAGGAACAGTTCAGAAATCAGTCTCAAAGCAATTCCAGGAGAGCTCTGTTATAGACAATCTAACAGCTTTTGCACCCATCTTCAAAAATATTTTTGAGTTTTACACTGATATTAGCTTTTATTTCCTCAGGAAAACAGATGAAGACTCCTAAACAGTGGTTACTACCTAGGTACCTTTGGACAAAGCTGCAAAGAAGCCAAGGTGAACAGCAATGCTCATGAGTCCATTCCTCCCATGTCCCACCTTTCTGACTTTCCAATTGCTGTACAAACATTTATTTCCTCAAAAACCAATTGAAGTATTGTGTCACAAATACATATTTGTCAAAAAAATTATAGGGAGAAAACCTCTGCTGTGATTCACTCCTATGCAGAGGTCTTCTACAGCATCCAAGCTGCTGCTGGGATACAAAAGCCTACTCTAAAATACTCAAACCCTAACACCACAGTTCCAGACTAAATCAGACCATTCCTAAAGCATGCAAGCAGCCAAATGGATGGAACAGCACTCCCTGAACCCAGCCTACCAGAAGATTTGCTCTTCACAATAACTTGGAAGCTCTTCCTAATAACACAAGGCATGTGCATGTGCCTGGAAAGTAACTCCTATTTCATGTGATAGACACTCCAGGGGAATCTTGCACACATCTACATTGAGATGTCATTTAAACCTGCGATGCTTAGATGCTCTGCATTAACAGAGCCAACCCTGTGGAAGATCCTGGCTGTTCAAAGCCACAACTGATCCCGAAATACAATTTTGTTGCTTTCTAAAGCAACATTCTGTTACCTGCAACAGAGGTCAGCTTTTTATTTATTTTAAAATCCCTTCCATCAAGCCAAATGACAGTTCCAGAAGCTTTATGGGCTGAAAACTAAATACGGCACACAAAGCAAAAAGGACCCAGTTCTACTGCAAGGCACCAGCCTGATCATGCAACAAGTTGGACTCCTCAGCTGCCTAGCAGAACAAAGTCACCTTTGACAGGAACGCTGAGCTGCTTATTAAACAAAAAAAAGCTGCAAAGGCAGAGTATGCAACTCCAGGGCAACTCTGAATTCACAGACAGCTTTCTGGCCACATCTTTGCTTTTAAAAAGGCAAGATACACACGAAGGATAGCAGGAGGTGGACTTAATTTGTGTGCTTTAGATCCAAGAAGAAACAACCTTCGCAAAATCAGCAACAAGCTTTTTTATTGAATTTAATGAGGTTTGGAAGAAGGCACTGAATCTCAAGAGTTTTGTTGAGAAGTTTAAAAACAGGAGAAAAGTGTTCCAATGTAAGCATTAATAATTCTACTTTATTCCTGCCAGTATTCAGCAAAGCCTTCAGGACACACTCATCAGCATTCCTCTCACAGGGCTGCAAGGCACAGATAAGCCCCTCAAATGTTATCACTTCCGAAGTCAACGCCTCATGCCAAAGGAAAAAAAAAAGAGCTGACTGCAAGGAGAAACATTACTATGAGCTTCACCACCACCTCCAACCACTAACTCCTTGAGGGGTAGGGATCCCAAGAGATGGTGTAGAACTGTCAAAGGAACACAGCCCAGCACACCTAGGTCTGCTGCCCCAGAGCAGCGATGCAGCCCCCGCACCATGAGCTCCCACCATCTCCTTTGCATCACCTCCTCTGATCCCCACAGAACAGATTCAGCACCACGAGGAAAGCAAAGAGAACAGGACTGTTTTAGTAAATCCTACAAAGTCAATTATGTCTAGTTAAGAAACCATCTTGCTCCTTACTCTGACGTGTTCTCATAGCCAGTTCAGCTCAGATTTGGTTAAGGGAGCCCAGATGCTGAAGGAAATCTCAACATCATCTAGTGCCTCTGTCACAGGGGTCCAGTTCTGAAGACGATGCAAAAGGGAACACTCAAACTAAGCTTTGCTTTGAACCATCTCCTTGGGATCCTGCTCTCAAACTTTTAGGCAAGCACTGTGGCTAGCACAGAAGTCTCGCCTTGATTATTCTTCCTGCCTCTGAGCAACCCCATCCAACACCAGGTTGGAGGTGATCAACAGGTTGAGGGAATTGATTCTCCCCCTCTGTTCTGCTCTCACGAGACCCCACCTGGAGGTCCTGTGCCAAGCTCTGGAATCTTGAGCATAAGAAGGACATGGAACTGTTAGTATGGTCCAGAGGAGGCCATGAAAATGATCCAAGTACTAGAACATCTCCTGTACGAGGACAAGCTGAGCCAGTTGGGTTGGTTCAGCCTGGAGAAGAGAAGGGTCTGAGGAGACCTCAGAGCAGCTTCCAGTACTGAAAGGGGCTCCAGGAAAGCTGGGGAGGAGCCCCTGATCGGGGAGCGCAGAGACAGCACAAGGTGGGGATGGCTTTAAATTGGAATGTAGAAGATTTACATTAGACACTAGGAAGAAATTCCTCATGATGGGGGTGGGGAGGCCCTGGCCCAAGTTGCCCAGAGCAGTGGTGGCTGCCCCATCCCTGGAGGTGTTCAAGGCCAGGCTGGATGGGGCTTGGAGCAGCCTGATCCAGTGGGAGGTGTCCCTGTCCATGGCAGAGGGTTGGAACTGGATGGACTTTAAAAGTTCCTTCCAACCCAAACCTTTCCATGATTCTATGATCACAGCTGGCCATAAGCTGAGCAGAGCATCGGGTTGCACGAGCTCCAACCTAAATTATACCATGAAGCTGTGACAGTGTTTTTCTTGACATTTATTTAAATAAAACATTGGCAAATAGCTGGGAAAAACACTCCTGAGAAGTTTTAATCAACATGTTTGTTGAAGTAGGAGACTGGAACTTTGTTACTGCAGTTTCTGAGCCGAAAGACTGCACGCAGCAAGAAGAGAAGAGGCAGGATTTGATAAGCATCAAGGAAAAGATTTTGGAGAATAAAAAAAACAAATCCCAGTTTTCTTCAGTCACAGAAAAAGTTGTCTTCAAAGATGCAGACAAACCAAACCAAGCCAAGCTTTCTCCTGGTAACTCACTATTTGGAAGGTATGTTTTCCTCCTTTTGCTGAAATACAGCATTTCTGCATCGGTTACACCACACAATGTCACAACCTCAGTATTATGCAAGCACAGCTTCGGAGTAGAAGTCCTCTCTTTCTGTGTACACATCTGACTGGATGACACCACCGTTCCCACGAACCCAGCTCTGCAGCGGCTGAGCCCTCTCTCCCACCGTTAAAACACACTCACCATTTCAGCACCTTCGTGTTTGGCTGCTTCCTTCTCAGCCTTAGCTCGCACACTGGCTATGGGCTGTTCTTGTCCTCCTTGAAGCTCTTCCTAGTGGATTTTAGCTTGCTTCCCCCAAAAACTATTCCTATCCTACTCTCAGTGTGTGAAGGAAGGGGAACACAGGGCTACTATCAGCTACCAACCTCCGAGGCGATGCGGCTCGCTTGTGGCTAAAAACCAGAGGGAGCCTTGGGACAGCTGCCCCAAATACTGTCACTCCAAGGCTGGGCACTGCACAGTGGCTCCTTCATAGGAAGTTTTAAAATACGTACAGAGAGAAGGAGGAATGCTGATCTTCAGGGAAGAATTCTCTTGTCGATACTGCCACGTCTTCCCTACTGTACACTTCCCCAGATGAAGTCACATCATTTCCAGCTTAGAAAGGAACTGAGTATCAAGCATAGACATCAATACTCACCGGACAGCAGAGTAAGCAGAACCCAACAGCCACACACCAAACACCCCTCTTTCCCTTAACACAGATGAGAAGCATCTGGCATACAAATATTTTTAAACTCCTGTCCCATTTTCCATTCTACCTGTGCTTCTGAGTGAAGACTAAAATTAAAGAGTCCAAAGCATCAAAACAGTTTTGTTCACATCTGTTACTGCTCTGACCCATCATTAACGAAAGCAATTCAGCTCCCTAGTGAACACCCCCCATAGGTGGGCATATTGGTTTCCTTCATCTTCCCACTCAGCAGAGGCAAAGCAGTGTGATTAAGCTCATTATCTTTGCATACTAGTTAAAAAGATCACGCAGTCTTCAAAAATGAAATGCAGAAGCAACTGCTCAACGCTAAAGCAAAACCCACCTCAAGCAGCAAGCAAAGCTTGAAGGGATTTCAGGTTTTCTTTTCTTTGAATGCATTTTCCATTTGGATGAGATCGGAATGCTACCACTGTTGATAGAATTTACAGCCAGAATGCAATTTACCCATCCCTGTAAGTTTGCAAGGTAATTGAAGGAGCTTTGAAAAAACCCTTCAAAGCTTCAATAACCCATTCTATCTCTCTTTTTATTTCAGCTACTCCCTAGTCCTCGATGTTAGGTGCAAATAACATCCATCAAGACAGACCACAGACTGGTCTGATCTGCAGAAAGATCTGCAAGGATGGGATCCAAATCTTCGCAAGCTGACAGGACACAGAACGCTGTCCAAGGCCAGAGCTGGGGGGAACAGAGTAGACTTGTGTAGGCTCCAAGCCAGAGAGATGATCAAGAGTGTTGGGGAGGTGAAATTGCATCAAAAGGTACCCAAATTGCCATGAAAAGCTGGGCAATATTAGACTGAAGTTACGAAACAGAAAGAACAAGTGAGCAAGACAGACCAGGCAGCAAAAGTTTCCATCTGAAACGGCAGAGCAGAGTAAGACGGAAATGATCTGCTCTTCATACTTCCAATTTTTCCACTGAAGCCCTTACAGCCCATTTGCCATGAGTCAATGCTCCCTCACTTATTTCTTCCTTTCTAGAAGAAAGGCAAGAAACTAACACGGATAAGAGGTTGTTAATCAAAGTCACAAAGGTTTTGATCATCTTCAGTAAAATCCTGTTCACCCCTCTTCACTCCTCGGTGACACTTCGCTTTCGCTCCATCCTTTCTGTTAACGGGATGAGCACTGGAACTGAGGGAGCTGCTGTCGTAGGATAACAGCATTACACAACACCCACACAACAGGCTCCTTACCCACTGCATTTTACCAACATTCAAGGCAACTCTAAAGATCTGCAAGTAATGAAAAAGCTTTGGAATAGGAAGAACTAAGAAGCAACTGGATTTGAAGAACCCTTTGGAGTTTCAAGTTACTCTCCCATGATATTTCTTCCCCACTGAAGACGCTACAAAAAGCACAGCTGGAAAGCAATTGCACCCCACAGTGAGTTTTTATGGAATCTGAAGCAGCTTAAGAATCACTCCAGCACCTGCAAAAGTGACATTTACTTTACAGAATCCATTGATCAGCTTGTTTGTCTCAAATTACTCATATATTTAGTTCTCAAAGCACTAAGTAGACTAATACAAATGGCAGTGTTTACAGTCCAAGTACCAAATACACTCAAAAAGACTTGATCTGCATTGAGTTAAGCACACAACTGAACTGATGGTATCTCCAGGTGGAACACACAGCAATGATCATTCTGCCAGCAGCCATGAACGCAGGGATGAAGAGCTGGTCTCCTCCAACCAACCATAGAAGGTGTTGGTAAGATCACACCATTAGTACTACTATTTACAGAATACAATAGTAAGTCAATTCAATACGAGTGTGAGTTCAGGTGCCTCTATTGCAAAAGGCAAAATAATGCTGGTGACAAAACTGAACCAAGCGATCCTATCCAAAGAGCTGATCCAGGCAGACCACCAGCTTTCTTCAGTCACAAAAGACCCCTTTTTATGAGCCAACTGCCCGAATTTCCCATTTCAGCAGTTATGAAGGATCAGGCCAGCTTTTCCAGGATCACAAACAGCTGTTTCCTAGAAGGCCATCCAAATCCTTGTCTGGGCACCATCCACCAGACTGCTGAGGCATCAACAGTGCTCGCTAGTCAACCAGCCACTTACTGTGTGCAAATACTATGAGGCAAGAGTCAAATTACGAAGAGACAAAACCACGTCTGCTGTGCACGATAAGGAGACCAGCGAGAGCTGAGTAAGGAACACTGGTGGCTTAAGTGTGTAAGAATGATCTGCCAGCTCCTACTACACAGCAAGTTCCAGTAAAAGGCCAGACCCATGATTTACCAGAACAGGTTACTCCTCTCCTCATGTTTGAGCAGTTAACCCCTGCCAGACTAGAGCAAACAGGTTACTGCATCAATCCTTTTCCAAATGGCAGTGTGCTCTGTTATGCACCAAGCCTTCCACAGCCAGAGAAGCCTCAGGCCAGCACTGCCCCTCAGCCAGGCACAGCAGTGACGAGCTCTGGCTCCCTGCACGTCCCCAGATGTACACACAGCTCGGATGCCTTCCCCAGCTAAGGAGGCTTCCTATATTTAGATCAGAAGGGACAAACAAACTGGTTTGGCTGATCTACCAGCACCCTGCTTCCCATAAACCTGCTCCCTGATGTCCTTCAGTCAGCTGAATCAACTCACCAGAGCTGGGAGAAACAGTAGAAGAGCAAATACTTTTTCTCATATAGTTAAATCACTCCAGAGTCTTCCAAATATTAAGAATTGTTTATGCCCATTTTTTTCCATTCACGGAAAGTTAGAAGCACTAGACGTAAATGGCAAAATACTAATATCCATTTGGAAGTTGCACTTAAGAACCAGAGATGGGACTCAACAACTGAAATAAAGGCAAGTAAAGAGCAAGCCTTAACAAGGCTACTATGAACACGCCAACAAGTGACATCGAGCCATCTGCACCTCAAAATACAGCGAGGAGCTGAGGCAGCCTTGCTGGAGAGCCTCATCAAATCCCAAGGATTTAAGATAGCATCTGTACATCCCCTTGGACATGGGAGGCATAAGGCACAGTCAGCCTTGCATCTTTCAAGATCACCTAAAGCAACCTGAAGCCAGCCTTAATGTGTTCCGATTTTGGTAGCTTGTTTGAAGATTACTTACATACATTCAGAGTATCCAGTATCAAGCACAGAGGTGTTCAAACAGACTGGCTAATGTTGTCAAACTGCAAAACGTATCCTCCCAAAGGCCCCACAGCAGTGGATTAGAACCTTGGCTCTATTATGCACATTTTTTAAGCTTATTTGCTCTCATACCCAGTACCCTCTAGCCTCTAAACACAGGCAGTATGCTACTCAACCACCTTCCTTAAACCTCAACCATGTCAAAGGCAAGAACAATTACCACTTCTAAAGTCACATTTCCAGACTACCCAGGCAGGATGGGCTCAGCCATGACAACTCTACCAAAACTTTTTTCTCTACAACAGCTCCCATTGTACTGGAACCCACAAGTTCATGAGTTTGCACTGAAGTTGCACAGACATTCAGAGCCAGGAAAGAATTTACTTGGATTACAAGGATATGCTTATTCTAAAAAAACTGAAGAGCACGAAACCAAAGTTAAACATATTTGGGCATTTCAGAGAGGCACCGGAGAAAGTTTTGAGGTTGTTTTCAAAGCCCCTGCGTGTATCAAAACACTGAGCTTGGACACAGCCCCAGTTAGTATTTACTGGCCACAGGCAGTCACTCCCCTCCCCGTTCCTGTATTTAGTTCTATAGTGAAAGATCCATTGACCTGGATGTTCGGGCTTCATTAGGAAGTGAGCAGCAGGTATTCGCCTTGTTTAGAGAATAGGATCAATCCTATACAGTAATTACATCACCTCTGAAAACACTGTTTCAGTGGCCAGATCAACCAACAGGAAAGAGTTTCTTTAAAGAACATCAAGTCTTACGGCTGGATTTCCAACCAGCTCTGTACAGCTGATCTGTTTTTACCAAAAAGAGGCATTACTCCAGTATTGTATTTTATACTAAATGCCTTCAAAAAAAGCATGACAAATTAGTAAAGCAAGAGACAGAGCTGAGGTGAAAAAGCAATTGCAATTTAAATAAATAACAGCTTGCTGGGGGAAGTATCCAGGCCTTGTGTTTCTGAAAACGCCTGAATACAGTCCTGTACATCTAGATCCAAAGGACAATAATCAGCCAAATGCCTTCCCCAGTTGAAAGACTACATCTCAGCAAGCTTAAATTAATCCATCAGCCAGGTACAAGGACCCAAGGTATGTATGTTTTAATAGAAGTATCACATCTGCATCACTAGCTTGGACACAAAACACCTCTGCACAAGCTTCAAGGCCAGCTGACAGAACTGTTTTGAAATCCTTCCCTGACAGCAGAGGCTCCCAGAACAACTAACAGAACTCAGGCATCAGCTCTTACAGCCAAATTTCTATGCTCAGTCTGAACAACTTAAAGCTTGACAGTAACTGAAAACATTGTTTTCTCTAGTGACCATTACCACGGGCGCGGAAGACCAGATCTTCCAAGAACAAGTAAGAACCAATGGCCCATTCTGGTATTTCTCTGCTTTACACAGAGCAGATCAATAGGTCAGAGCACCTGTGCATAAGTGGTGCTGGAAGGGAAGAGATCTGTGATGGGGCCGGCACGCTTTGGGGATGGATTTTTGGACCAGGAGTTACAGTTGTTACAGGCAGTTGCACAATACAGTACACAAGGGAAGCAAAGCCAACAGCCCAAGCCCCAGGTATGGATGACACAGCAGATATTTTCACATGCTGTGGAAATCACCTTGTAATTGCACAGCAAAATGCCTCTATATAGAAAGCCTGGAGTGAAGAATTACACACTAGGAAATGCATGAACTGCGATCACCTGTGCAGATTTAGTTCAGCTTCTTGAAATATGTATGAATCCTAATTCCCTTCCTCATCCTTCCTGTCCCATGAACTCTATCCCCACCCTGAATAAGGTGGGCAACACACTCTGAAACCAGAATTTCTCACTATATTCACTTTTAATTAAACATTGCTGCCAGCGTGGAGTTGTTAATCAGTCAATCTTTCTATGCTGCTCGTTTTACAGCCGCTCTTCTGCTCTGGATCTGCAGAGCTGACCCCAGTTTTCACTCTGTCCCATCTGGCTATGTGGTAGTAAGGTATGTTTAAAAGGTTGCAGAATGGAGCACAGTAAGAGCTCAAGGCATCAGAAACTGTAAGGTCCTTCAGTACCCAGACCTGCTGCCTGAAGTCTCATTCTCCAAATACTTCCAATTTTTACAGCATTCTGCTCTGTAGTTGGGAAGTACAACAACTCCGCTAGCCGGGGCTCTGTGCTGTAGCTGTGTTTAAACACCAAACCCGTAACTCCATGCACCCCCATAGAAGTTTCCACTAACTCCCCAGCCAGCACAACCCCAGCAGAGCAGGGCTACAACTCGTTCTCCAGGATGGCAACTGCTTAACTCACCAGACCACCTCCTGGATCTCCTTCCCAGATAAAGGCACTATTCCCCCACCCAAGACATTTACAGTCCTACTGGAAGTTCTGGCTTTCTCCAGATGTCCAAGGCTATGGCAGCCTCTCCTTAAAATGATCTCGGTTACTACCCGTGGGGATGAACTGCTGATGCCTGTGCACTCACAGCCACAGGCAAAAGATCAGGCAGTTTGTTGGGTGTTTGAACATCCAATCATCATTCCTCCCACCAACAGCTTAATCTGATTATATTAGTTTATTGGCTCCATTGCACAGCACAGATAAACCTCTTTTGGAGGGAGATGAACTCCCTGGCAAGCCTTCAGAACAGAACAGCACTCGCTTTTGGTGTGATAGTTCCATCCACAGCCACAGCCGTATTTCTGAGGAAGCCCAGGTCATCAAGGACTCCCCTTAGAGCCAAAACAGGCCAGTAAACCCGATTCCCACGCCTCCTTTAAAGCAGTCAGATCTATAGCGAGGGGAAGAGTAGTCCAGTCTTATCAATTTGAAAATAATGTGAGCCAAATCCCCCTGGCAAATTAGGTAGCCTTCCTCACCTTTCAAGTTTTCTTGCAGAGTGGTACATAGCAGTTCAAGCTGACAGGAGCGTACCAAGGGGGAGAGTGCATGACATTGACATTCACATTTTACGCATGCTCAAGGTACAGTAACACTAAAACCAGAAACTCCACAAGGTTCAACAGGCTCTCTTACCAAGATTTTTATACACACCAGGAGCTGCTCTCCTTTACCAAGCTGCTTTTCCCTCCATGTGCTTTTACTGTTGTGGGTCCCCTCCTTTACCCGTCAGGCTCATCCGCCCCACAGCCCTTCAGCACTGGGCTGAGCATCGCCTGTCTGTATGGCCTAGGCACAACCACCATACCAAGGCACCTCCTGCTGGCTTTAGCCAATCGTTATTTCCCCAACAACTTCAGAAGCAGGCTACTTTCTTTAAACCACTAAAGAAAAAGCCATTAAATTAGTTTTAAAGTCAGTCCATATGATACCCCATGCACCACCTGTCTCAGTGAGGCATCAGTGCCACACTTAAACTCCGCCTGCCATAGCTTTAACTCATTTATCTTATCAAAAGGATGTCAGAAATCTTATGCAAGTTCACCTCTAATGTACTCGTTATCCTCTTAGGAGCCACTGAATGAAATGGGAGTTAATGAGTAACACAGTAGGAATTATTTCATTATCCCCATGGTGAAAGAGAGCCATCTAATTCTTGGCCGTGACGTCAGACTTGAGAGCCAGCCAGTGATGCATACTCGGGCTTCCACTGCTCAACCAGCTGCCACGCCAGTGGTGTGCACAGAAAAAGGCCCATGGAGAGCACTGACAGCTCCAGCGAGACAGCCAGAGCAGGAAGCAAAGCCACTCCGACCACAGCCTTAGGAATTAAAGCAGCAAGAGTGAGAAATGGCAACCAGCACAGTAATAGCAAGTCAGCTCTTCGCATCCCCCACTTGCCCTGCCGCCACTTCCACAGAGTCCCTTCCCCACTCCAAGCCTTCAGCATTTCCTAACTCAATCTCTCTACTGAACTCCATCAGAAATCCCAGACATATAAAGGAAGGTCTGGAGCAAGGTACAGATCCTTCATCAGTCACTGGCAAGCCTGGCTTCTAGCAGTCAAGGCTGCCCTACTTCCACTTTAGTCTAAACTAATGCTTTTCACTATAGAACCTGATGCCTTATGACTTCAGGTGGATATTGGCTCCCTCTTGAAACATACCCCCATCTACTGCTAGTATGGGTAGTGAGGAGGGCAACTGCCAGGAGGCCTTCTTCAGCCTACTGAAGTCTTCCTTCAGGTCAGAGATATTTGCCTGCAATAGCAAATCAGCTTTAGATTGCCTGATGAGAATGTATGTTCATAAGACTGTCTGGTTTGGCCAAGGAGAGCAGGCAGTGAAAGGCTGTGTTCAGACAGATGGTATCTGACTGATTTCATAACCGTGAATGTCTACCCTCATTCAGGACACCCAAAGCTAGGCAGTGCCCTTCAGATAGTTTGACTCTTGGAAACTAATTCCATCCTGTCCACAAAACCCCTGATGATGCCTTTAAATTAAGCAGTCCAGAGCAAGCACAGAGATAGGGAGCAGCAGACACTGGACCAGTTCACACCTATTCATTACAGAAGCCTGCAAGGATTACCTATCAGGCACTCCCCTCCAACAACTAGGAACAAACTAGTATACAAGCAAGCTGAAAACATGAGAGGAAGATCAGAAAGCCTGGGAGATCAAAGCTGGATTTCTCATAAAGATAGTACAACAGAACCATCCTCCTGACACGTCACATGCAATGAAAGGGCCCAACGCAAGCTTTGCAAACAGTTTTCTCTGCATGGACCACAGAAACTGAAATGTGTTCTGTTTCGAAGGAGTCCGATTTTCCTGTAATATGCAGCCTGCAGTCACTTCTGAACAACTGCACATTACTGAGCTTGCATAACGCATCAAAAGCAAAGGGTAATTGTACCATCCTCCAAATCCTACTGGAAGAAACACTATCTGCAAGCTTAACGTGTGCTGTTGTGTCATTCTCACACGAGTGCGCACATGGAAGATGCAGCCATATTCAAGCCCTGGCATCACAATTACTCTGCCAAGAATGTGATGCTGCAGAATACTTAGCATGGCTCTGTTCATATGACAGTGAGCTTCCACAATGCTGTTAAGGTACTCAAGACTAAAACCACTATTCTTATACAAGCATTTGCCTTAAATTCTTCAATAATCACTCAAAAGCAGGGTCTTACGAGGCTACATCTACACTATTTCTACAGCAGTGTTGTCTACCCAAGCTGCCACACAAGGAACACTGTCAGAGCCACCTGCAGCCAGAAGAGATGGATCTTTACTGGAAGCATCCACTGTGCCACAGCCCACACCAGCTGTACGCAGAAACTGCCCTACAGCCCTTACGTACTGTCCTTTACACCTGCAGCCAGATCTTGTGTCTGCCCTTGTCTCCTTTTGCCTCAGTGAGCAGTTCTTACCTATTTTGGACACTCACTTCAGGGTACAAACATGCCTGACTCAGCTGTATGGTTTGGTGAGGGACACACAGCAACATCAGCGCCCTCAACTCTGCAGTTTCCAGCGTAAATAGATCCAGACAGAATCACTGGAAGGAAGTAAACAGTGTCACCCCGTCTCCAGAATTATCAATAATTTAAAAAGTACAGGCGCTTTAATTCTTTGGTGTTCCAATGGGAAGAATAAGCAGCTCCCAGACATTCCCTACATTAACACAACAAACATCTGTTATGCTTACAGCTGTAAAGCCACTACAATTCCTCCTGCACACTCTAGGCTTTCGGCTGGCTCAAGTACTGCCTAAGTGACTCAGTTATAAAGTCATTCCATCACCACCACTATTTTCTCACAGCTTAAAAATTTATTAAATCAAGTATTCCACTACTGGAATTCTCATTACCAGGAAGCTGCAATAATGCTTACTGCATTGTGGTTACAGGTTTGCTCTCAAGATAACTCAATCAGCTCAATGCTTTGATTTAATTATTATTGCTTAACTAAGGTAAACGCAAACAGAAACCTGAAAAGTACGGAATAAACTGCAGGAAGTCACGCTCAACTGCTTGAAGATAAATGAAATATTTCATGGTCACCTGCAAGTTCAAGGGAAATTCTCACACAGCTCTAATACGCATAAGAAATGTAAAGCCTTGATGTTTAGAGCTTCAGAAAATGCCCATAAGAAAACTACACAGCAAGGTAAAGACTGAGACTTTTGACTGTATTTGGACACTTGGGATTAGCAAGAAGGGCTTAACATAATGTACAAATAAAAGAACAAGAACCTGCAAGCAATATTTCTAGGTATTCTGCCAGGCTTTGGTTCTCAGCAGTAAACCATTAATAAGCTTGAAAAACTCTCCAGAGATTCCACCAAAAATCCCTGAGATACCAGTTCTCCAGAGCTGCTTCTGCACTGACCAAAAAGCACCTCCAGTTGCAGTCCTCTCATTGGACTGAGGGAAAGGAGATAGGGCTTCAAGGATCAGAGGGAAGGCAGCAGGAATGTTCAGCCCTGGCATAGCCCTGTTTCATAGAAGGGCTGCCGGAGACATTTCCCTGGACTTGTGCTGATGAGGTTGGATTGGAACTGCTCAAACAAATACCTGATTTGACTTGGTCAGTATGGGATGCGCAGCATATAGATGGAAGCCTCCGAGCTCAGCAAGTGGAAGTGGCCTCTACAGAACAATGAGCTTCACTCAGCCAGAGCAGCTCGCTGAGAAAACAAGCGACCAGACAACTAGAGAGCAATTCAAGTGTCAGTCGCCATGAGACCAGCTGGGACAAAGCGCTTTTTGTTTCTACCTTTGAGATCTTGACAAATCAAAAAGAGATTAAATGTGCAAGCAGACTCGCCTCTACCTTGCAGGCTGACACCCAATCTCACGGAAGAGACCTGCCAGCACTCCAAGTGGCTCCTGTCAGAGCAGTCACAGAGACCTATGTCCCCTTCTACCTGTAAGAACTTTGAAGGAAATCACGCCTCTTCAGCACTGCAATCCACTGACAGGAATATCGCTCCACTTACATTCAAGGTAAAATAAAGCCTTGGAAATAAGGGCTAGAGGTCCTAACTGTATATATAGAGATTAAATGGGAATAACTCAATTTTCAGCCTTGTTAGAGCTAGGTGGAGTATCTGCTCGAGTGCCACAATCAGTGCAGGCTTTACCACCTCCAGAAACAGGCTCTGAAATCACACAGTTGTGCTCCATATATTTTTCACTTACATGCTAAGCTCACCAGCATTAGTTTTGCTGCTCCGTGACCAACAGAGTCACAGAACAGCTTTCCAGCAATATGTTTCAGTGCTCCAGTTCTCCCTCCTGAATTAAACACTTTGGCATCCACAAATCCAGTAACCCACAGGGCCTAAGCACGTTTTACCTGCGGAACACACAGGAGCATTTATCAAGAAATGCATCAGATCTTACCACAAAAACTAAACAAACCCCAGCAAACCTACAGCTCCAGTTAACAATTAATAAAATAGTTCAGAGAAAAAGGAATGCTTCCACTTCCTGCATAAATCTCAAGCAGGACTCAAGTGGCTGCACAAGGACACAACCCTGTGCCAACCGAAGGAGAGCTGCATGTTCTGCAGGTGAGACCAACTCCAACCAACTGAGACACAAAAAAAGGATACATATCCAGCCTACTGTTTTACACAAAAAATTCCTGCTACTTCTCCCTCTGAAATGCCATGAGGCCTGATAATGGAGAAAATCTAACCTGATAAACTTTAAGACTGATTCCTTATTTCAGAACTGAGATGTTTGGATTCTTTCACTTAACGTACTCCACGACAAAGCACTTCATGTTTAGGATATTCCATATACTCAGTAGACACTATAGGATTCACTCATCTGATTTTGTTCAGACAGAACACTGGTAAGGACTTTTCCCCATTCCCCCCTGTAAAATTGATGTAAAAAACAATTTCCAAGATGAACCTGAAGTCACACGTTCTTCAACTGAAAGTATTTGGACAAATTTTCAGGATTTCACAGGCAAAACTCACAAGACCAACACTGTACGCAAAAGTGAGGAATAGACAAGGCGTAACAAGACAGGCACGGCTGTTTGCTGCTGGTCACATTTACTCCTTTCTGTGAAAGGAGAAAACTTTCCTGACCAGTCGGTTCAGAGTGACACATGCCTTGGTATGCGGAGAACCGAGATCTGGAGATGTGGGACAGAGGTGAGCGAGTAGGAGCTAACTCTTAATCAAATGCAGGTTTTAACAGGATGGATTCCTGTTCTATACTCAGAGTTTAAAGGTTACAAAAAGCTTTATGTTAGAGGAACAAAGCAGCATCAGGCAATAAGCTTTTCACAACATGGCAAAGATGCTCCAAATTCCATGGAGAGGCTTAGCTGTCACTCACACAGCATGAGCTATGAATTCGCAGCTTCACAGAAAGATCCAAAGTTTTCTCTTCCATTTGTTATATGCAATAAACTCTCTTCCATATTGTTATATGCAATAAACTCACTACCTTGTTTAAATTCTTTACAGAGCTCTGGTTCAAGTGTTATTAAAAAAAAAAAAAAATCAAAGTCACGGGCAGGATTTTTGAGGGGTTACGGGTGAAGCAGCTCTTCAGCAGTCACCCAATGAGCAGCAGATCCCCAAGACAAGTTTCAATTCATCATATTTGTTTCAACATGTACAAACTCTATGACAAGTCTTTCTACAGTACTTAGCACAAAGGGGAGAACACAATGGCAAAACCTGACTAATGGCTATTGAAAGATGGTGCTGATGGTGTTTGCTTTTTCAAATGATGGATACACTGAGTTGTTTTACCACAACTGAACCTACCTCAGCTGAACAAGCCTTCCCTGAGCTGGCCCCAAGATATTCCTTTCATCTTTGGCACTTTACTTGGCTACAAATACTTCAGCAGATCTTTTAAGTTTTCCAGAGTCAAACAAGAGGCTGAAGTTCTAGAAAACTGATACCACAACACCAGTTTAGAGTCTACTGTTCAACAATTCATCGAAGTTCACAAGCTGACCTTTTACAAGTAGTAGAACACCCAGCTGGCTACATCTACAACACCATCACAAATGCGCTTCACAAAATCATCTCGAGAATCCCTAAAATCTTTCCAGCAATAAAAACCACCACGGCCCACCAGCCCACCTGAACAGGCTGGAGTATTCTCTGCACCTGCAGAAGCTGCTACTGCACTCCAAGCCCAGTATGGAAATTCTAAGAATTCTTTAATTGTCTTGGCAAGAGCGAGTATAAAAACTGCAGAGTTCAAGCACATAAATTAGGTTTTGGATGGACATGGGCATTCAGCCTTTCTTTAAACTGCAAGCTTACCTGGATTCTCCCCAGCTCACCTGCTTGCTTCTAATATGGAAATCTAAATGTAGAAACTTCAGTCCTTTCTTGCCCTTTTCATGATACAAGTCACTTCAGATCCACTTCTCTTGACAAGGCATGGTTCAACTTATCATTCTGTGGCTTTGGTAGGTGAAGTCAATGTAGCTCAATCACAAATGTTACTGAGTCTGCAGTGTATATTCAGAAGTTATTTCTTACCTAGTAGCCCACTTGCTCTGCTTGGCTCAACATGTTAGGAAACATTTATGGTGAGACTAAAATTGAATTTTGTTGGAAGAACTAGAAGAAAAACAATAATAGCAATAAATGCTTGGACATTAAAAAGAAGACAAGGTAGATTAAGTTATATTGCAAGTTTGGGGCCTTTGAAATACAGACGAGTACACAGGGCTTTGCCCTACAAGGCTTCTAATTTGAGTGCCAAACAATTTGGGTCTAGGAGCAAGAACGATCCAGAAGCAGTAAGGAACTCGGTTTGGCAAGATGATCACTGCTGCTGTGTGTGCAATGATCTCATCTCCAGCAGCTATGCACACTCCTAAGAGTTTAAAAGGCTGGACATAACCTGAAACAGTAACGTTTAAGAGAAAAGCTACAGGATACAGCAGCACACAGGTCACTCTGCAGTGAGCGCCACATTGTCTCCTTCGCAACCAGAGCAAACCAAGCTGTCTTATGCAAGAGGAAAGTCTTCATACCTTCGCGCTGAATGGGCACGTGGCAGTCTGGGGAATGATGCAACAGCACCATTAATTTTAATGGGCCTGCTCTCTGGGTGTGACCCTCAGGAAAGATGGGAGCACCTGAATTTGAACCTTATACAAATAGCTTATTAAAAACTGGTCTTAAAAAATGAAAGCAAGAAATAGCGCATGTTGCCCTTGTCATATCCATCTCAAACTTGTCAAAACAAGCAGAATCTTCCTGTCCTTTGCCCACAACTCATAGGCTCAGCCCTCCACACCAACCCCACCCTGACCCGGGCAGCAGCCAGCGACAGCAATGAACCCAACTCTGCGGGCAAGCATCACATCAAGCAGGTTTCAGGATTGCTTCCTTCTCTGTGCCGATTACAACAGCAGGTTTGGCATTGCTTTACTCTCCGAGTGACTTACTGAAGAACTCCCAACCTTAGACCTTTCCGCTGCTGGGTTATCACAGCCTTTCATGGGTTCATAGGAAGAGATGCCCATATGACAAAACACTGGAGAGGATGTGGAATGACCTGGCAATGGAAAGCAAGACAGCTCGTAAACCAGCCTACCAGTAAGCATTTGTGAAGCAAAAGATAATTTGCCTGGAGTAATTACATAAGGACAGAGCCACCAGGCCCACAGTTCCCCAATTATTCCTTCTTCTGATGCAAGTAAAATAACTCAGAAAGAAGTCAGCTGGTGGAATCGGTGACCAAAGCTACTACAAGGAAAGCAACAGTGATCTTGTGCTCAGCATACCAAATCCTGCAAAAGCAGCACCGAGTCAAGGTCAGCACCTCCTAAATCACTGGAGGTGGTTTGTTTCATTACCATATTTCAGCATTTTAGGGAATCTTATTCTATTTAAGGGAACCCCAAAAGCAAACCCATCTTGTCTGGTCCCTTCACTACGTCAGTGTTTAGCTTCACCCTCATCAAGTATCAGTATTCGTCCTGGCATTTAAAAGCTAAAATTCCAGTGCAACATGTGGCTGGAACCAGAACGCCTTCCACTAGAGTCTGCAGAACTGGTAGAGGTAAAGGCAATGCAACAGCTACTGGGCATGCTGTTACCATCATGCAGCTACATAAGAAGCTACTACTTTCTGAAATGATCTGTTAATGAATATTTATAATCCTTTCGCTTTAACAAGGGGTTTATGAGTATCACTTACACAGCTGTATACACACTGATGCCCCATACGGTCACAGATTCCGAAAGAAGGAGCTGTGATTGGCTGTATCCCCAGTACTCCTGCAGGGAAGTTTCCATACAAATACCCTCATAAGTGGTTTGAGTATTTATTACTGTCAGTATCATCAACCAGGAGGTTCACAGCAGAAATCTGATCTCCTTACTTTAAGCTCTAACTGACCAGAGGCTTTCCCCGGCTTCCCTGAATGCAACTCAGCAACAAAGTATTAAACGCTCGTACAGGGATCTCAAAACCTGAAAATTTCCATGTGCCTTCCTCCTGCAGCCCCCTCTGCCCCTCTGTTCTGCACTAGGATGCTCTGCAGCAGGGAAGTGCACTAACCAAACACCTCCACATCATGTGATACTCATGCTTGAGTCTGAAGGGATTAAGAGATTCCAGTCCAAAGTAAAAGAAAACAAGCAAGCTATTGTGTTCTGCATTAGAAAACAACTATGCCTTGACCATAATCCATTAGCCAAACCTACAAGGAAAGCCTAGCAGGCCTCAATATTTACCTTGTGCCATCTTCCTCCTTTTCCCTCAGGGAGTTCAGATCTTCCCAAAGTGCAAAAAGGTGCATTCTTTTGGAAGTTACTCAAAGAAAGGTTCACTGAACATAGACAAAGATGATAATTTAATTATAATGGGTATCCAACCAGAATATAATGCCCTGTTCACAGCAAATTCCTGCTACCAGCAGTGAGAGAAAATGAAGAACCTGAATTCTCCAATGTACTCATGACTCATGACTGGTATGTCCATCAATCCACACAATTAAAGCACAGCAACACTTAATTGTAAAGATGAATACTTGTTTGATAAGTATTAGTAATTAATTTGATGAAAAGCTTACCCACTCTTAAAAAAACATGCACAGTGCTTGGATGGAAAGAAAGAAAAGGTCTGCAGGCAGAGGGAATAAACTTGCAAGTTTACATTAAGTACACTTCACTTGCTTTCAGCTTCCACTTATTGAAGGAAAATACTTAAAACACCTAGAAATGCAACCTGCTTAGACATCTCAGTCAGGTTTCTTGGATCAGAAAGTCCACCAATGACTACATTACAATGACATTGTTGTTCTCAGCAGTGAAAAGCAGAAATAAGGAAAACTCAAACAGAACAATAAAGCAAAGCTATCATCTGACAACATTTACAGAGGGTTTTCTACTCCAGTCAGAGCACAAAACTTTTAGCTGCAGGATGGATGAAGCAATGTCCTCATACTGATTTCTAAGCAAAGTCACTCTTCAATCCGGCAGGTGAGCTTGCTTCTCATAGCTTCCCAGTTTGGATCATCTGCTCTTTGTCAGGAGACAGACATGTAGTTTAAAAGCCTGAACTTATAAAGAACACAGAGAACAGCAAAGCCAGCTTCGATTACAGGAGCTGTGGAAGGCAGGGAAGGCACTGAAGGCTGGAGGGAAGCAAAACCAAAGACAGCTTTCAGCTGCAACAAATCCAGACTGAGGTCTGAGAAGGCCTCAAAGCAAACACCCTATCAAGGATGCAACAAACATAATTACAACCAGCAGAACTTCACAGCATCTCATTTCACCTCTGGTTTGAGTTTCAATGATAGCAATTACAAGCTCACAGATAGCAATGCAGTAAGTAAAGCTTGCCCAGGTAGGCATTTAGGTCAGTGACGGCTGCAAGAGATGAAATCACACAGCCACAGGAACTGGCTTACTCCTCATCCTGATCTACCTGCAGAGAAATCAGGGAGCGTCAAGCTGCTGCTCCCATTCTAACTACCAGACAGCAGATTCCAAGGAAACACTTTCTGCCAATTCCAAACGTAGCTGCAACAACTTCCACAAGCAGCTTAGTACTCAAACTCATTCTGAAAGCACCTAAGAGCGATATGACAGCACAACACTAGATCAACTAGCAGAGCACATCATTCTAACATCTTCAGTACCACAAAGCTGAGGCTTCACTTCAGAAACAGCGGAAGTCATCTTACCTGTGTGAGATCCACTGAGAGCCAGTAAAGGCAGTAAGACTCCAGCTGTCCCAGCGTTACAGTAGGTGCAAATAAATTGTTACCAGCCTCTTTGAGTGCTCAGTATTTTTGTTTCTGTAATTAAGCCCCCAATTTCATCCACCTCTTCAGTACCTACAGCTACAATTTCTAGCAACTAAATAACTAAAAATCACAATTCTAATAGTCTCCCCCACAAGCTATGAGGCGCTAATCTCAAGGAAAGATCTGATTTGCCATCTATTTTCCATAAACTTACCACCAGCTACACAGAAACCCAAAAATCTGAACAGAATAGTGAAACCACAGAGAAACAGGAGTCACGCTCACAGGGCGAGGAAGGCTTGTGATCCACATCATGCCTACCGAAAAGGCTGCTCAGGGGGTGAGCTGGGGAGAGAGCAAAGGCAACGTGCCCAGCAGGCAAGTCCTGCCTCTGCTCTGCTTTCCCAGGGTGGTCACAAAGCCACTCAAGAACATCGTGCCTTTACAGTGGGTTCCAACCTACTGCCCTCAGCATGCAGAGAGGCCTTAGCCCTCCCCTTACACAGCCGACAGCGAGCAACTTCCCCCCAAGCCCTTTACAGAGAAAACAACTCTGTTCTGTCAGGAGTCTACCTTTTCCTAGTTGGTACAGGAGTCAAAACGCTCTTTTAGAGGCACAGGGAAAGAGATACTTTATTTCTCTCTGAAACTGTCCTTTGAGGTAATGCTACAGAATTAACGCTTTGTCTATAGCCCTGGTTTTCAGTCCCAATGTTGGAGAAACAAATGAGGCCCACAAAAGGGCAAGCAAGAACTGTTCTAACAGTGTTACTATAAATAATGTCTGTATCAGTGCATAAATCTCTGGTTTTACAAAAGAAAACTACAAAGACTTAATTACGGTAGTGCAGCAGTCTTCCCCCACAAATTTGAGTGGAAGGGCATGAATTACCCCCACAATGGCACTATGCTGGGAACTAAATATTGTGAAACATAAGAAGAATTAAAAATACTTAAAGACTTCCAAGACTGTACGCACAACAGGCCTCATCGTACAGACAGGCACCCCAGCTAGAGATCTCCATTTCAAGGTATTTTGTTTTCAGAAATCCCAGTTAAAGCAGAATGCAGAGCTTTTCACTTTTTTCCCTGACAAAAATCTTTCCATGTTCTTAAACTAGGGTAAGAAGGACCCTAATCAAGAGAGCCTTTAGGAGAAGTCTTATCCATAGGGATAGTGCCCTCACTGCACAGGAGAAGCATATACAGGTAATAAGTTATTTTGCAATGTTGTTTCCTTGGAAAGTAGGAAGCCAAGATTAAGGTGAAAAGCATTTTCCAATTCTTTTTCACAGTAAGGGCTAAACCAGACAGGATCTGAGAGTGCAGAACTGGCACATCTGCTAGAGAGTAACTAAAGAGTAACTTTCATTCTGAAATTAAACCAGTACAAAAACCCAGACAGTCAACATTGCCCAAGGACCTTCAGCCCTGCTCAAGAAGCCAACCGTGGGCTCTAACAGACACACTAATCAGTGAAAGCCCTCTCAGGGCTCTAACCCAGCTGGCAGGACAGCACAGTTACATTGATTCTTCCTGCACCCAAACTCAACTGCAATCACAGCTTCTGACTGTAAAGCTCTGCCAGAAGATAACAAAAAGACAGCACTAGAAGAGCTCTAACATCCACATGTTGGCCCATGAAGCAAAGAGGTTTCAACTCCCCTCACATTGGACGCTTCCACTGATTCTCCCCAGAAGGCCTGAAAGCAAACAGAGGGGAACACACAAAACAGCTTGAGACCAACATCCACAACAGGAAGGATGGAGACAGAGTTAAACGATATCACTATCTAATGATCAGAACAAGCCTTTCCCACAGGGACAGTTGCTCCCTTCCAGCCCACGCTGTGGAGCCCAGAGACCCCTGGCAGACCCCTTGCTGGCCAGTTCAAACTTTTAAACACTCCCTGTTCCAGTTCTCACTATAAGAACACACCCCAGTCTGGGTGCTGGGCTCTTCCGCCTGCCCTTCCCAACACCCAGCTCTTCCTAAGGAGCCAAGGACTAACACCAAGCTGCTGATTTCATTCTGGCTTCCAGCTAATTCCACAGGGGACAGGAACATTTTCCATGCTAAGCTCAGGCTTCACTGCGCAGCTAGCACCAGTTCTACTGCTTCAGAAGATACAGAGCAGCTTAAAGTCCTGAAGCTGACCACAACCGTGCTACTTGTACACTAGAGAATAATTTGATGAAGTACTAATGTCATAAAAGTCACCAAAAGCAGCAGCTCAGTCAGCATCTCAGCCGAAAGCTGTCACCAGCACAGCCAACTCCCACTGTTGCTGCAGCCAGCTGGTCCATCAAAACCAACAGTGAAAAGGACAGTGAGATGTGTTGAGCAAGGACAACTGGCTTTGATTTCTCTAAGGCTTGGCTTCTTTCATGTTCTCTCCACCTATAACACTGAACTACAAAGTAATGTTTTAAAGTACTTGCATTTCAATCTTTTTTGTTTCATTTCTCTAAAGAAAGAGTAAAGATCTATCAGCACATGTTACTGAGGACACATCTGGCATGACTTGTAGCTTGTACGACAACCTGCCCCCACAGCACCCAAGCAACACTGCTCTAAGCTTTTCACTTCATTCCCAGTTGAGAGGAAACCAGACTAATTTATCTAAATTATTTAAGTTCCACTAGAATATTGTTCACTTTTATAAGGTGGTAATACCTTAGTATGATGGCTGGCACAAATCTTAGTTACAATGCCTCTTAACAAAGGCCATCCACTTTCAAGTCTTCCAAAATCCATCTCTCCTAAGAAAGTGCAAGACCCATCTGTTTAGGCTGTCCTGTTCCAGGTTGGGGTTTTTCTTCCTTACTGGAGTTCAGAAGGGTTCCACCAGCTGCAGCACAGCTATTGCCATGTCATTTATTGCCTCATTCATGCATTTACACACAAAAGTTTCAAAAAATCTCAAGCTGGATCATACCAAGCCGACTTTGTTGCAACTGTTTGTAGCATTAACATCCCTGAGGAACAACACCCCCCAGAATTCAATTGCCTCCAGTGAGACCCACAGAGCACACAGTTAACAGCTTTCCTTACAGTCACATTCACATGCCAAACCAACCACCGCTTCCTAAACTTTAATGAAGATTCCCAGCCAGAAGCGTTTCTGAAGATGAACCAATGTCAGACATCAGCAGATGTATATTTCAAGCTAAGTCTGTAAAATGTGTGCTTTTGAGGGCCTTCAATGACTCCAGAAACAGCTCATCCTTCTCAACTAATACTCTAGAAAGCCTCCTGCCTTGCTCTCCCTCCCCAGCTCTCTGCATGGTGTCAAGCTGCAGTCCCAAGCTTCCCTTATAGGCACACCCTGCTGCCTACTGAAGGTGAAAGGAGCACCTCCAGCTCAGAGCAACGCAACCCAGACTCTCCTAACAGACTACAGGTGAAAGCTGCCACTGGGTGCCACAAGATAATGCCATGCTTCTCCCCTGCTACTACAGGCAGCTCTTCCCTCCAACTCTGATGTGGAGAGACCAACTTAAGTCCTTCCTTATGGGATAAAACACTACTTCCCAGAAACAACTGAAGAGATGAGGTGAAGAGCAGGTCTGGGCTACTCCTGCTCTAGCTTACAGTTCAATTCCTATGATATCAAGTTACTCTGCCAGTCCTTCTCAGCTGTTCACCCCAAAGCAAGGAGACGAAGTCCTGGCTGTTTCTGTTACCAACCACACACCGAATCGCCCAGTTGACACCAAAGGATGCTGGTGTTTATGACCTCTGCCCAGCCCACAAGCAGCAGGCACAAGCAGCTGACACATGCGAGTTGATGCGCCGCTCTGGATACAGCAATCCTGCACCATCCAGGAGTGACACACCCAAGGCAGAAGCTGGGATGCACTGGGATCGAGGTCAGCAAGCATCAGTAAAAAGCCAGCATTTCAAATCCCTGAATGAGTACCAACTTCACTTTAGGTTTTCCACACAAGCCACTCAATCACACTGAAATTTTGAAGCACCACAAAGACAAATATTTCTTCATCTTTTAACAACCCAGTTAATTCACAAGAACTACAGCATGAACTGAGCGCTAGCCATAATCGTAAAGTTTTCCTGACAGCATTGGAAAGTTATGGCATCAATATCTAGAGGAGGGGTGAAATTACACATTATGGACTCATTTCTTGGGAGTTAGAGCCCACCTGGGGTCTAACAGACAGATCTTTATCCCATCTCAAGCTAAAGAGTTGCACATTATGGCTTAGATAATTCAGTGTTCATAAGCACAACTGAAAGAGAACTTCCATGGCTTGGATTCAGCCAATGAAAGCAACCACGGAACAAGTGTGTATTTCAGCATCCAGACCTTTCACTCCAGTTTAGAACACTTGCTAAGCACCAATGCATGGGTTGGAATCAAAGCCTCTGGAAGACGCTCCCGACATCAAGTAGGTGAGTCCTCTCTCATTATATCCAGCCACACATCCACATGGGAAGCTACTAGAGCAGGAACAGCCACCACATCCCTTCAACCTCTGCAGCTGAAAAGCTCTGGAACTTTATGCTGGATTCTGAACCAGTTCCTCAAATTCACTCCATGGACACAATTCCTTCTTCCTTGCTATAGCAGACTTGCCAGGCTCCTAACCATTACTCCAGCAGCCTAACGACACCTTTCTCCTTAAGTTAGGGGTTAACTTCCATCAAAGCGCTGCACAGCCACGTTCCTCCTACTCTTGAAAGGCTGACAACACACTTCTCTCCACCACCCTGGGTTGCACGTAGGTGGAATGAGATCTGAGATAAAATACTGTATCCTCTATCTTCAGCAGCTTGGGCGTGCTCCATTTCTATCTCCTCCAGCCGCGGATGGCCATTTTTACTTAAAAAAAATGAGAGCGCATCAAACTGACCTGTTCCACCTACTTGGTATCATCTGTGGATTGCATAGCGTATTGCTTAAGCAGGTGAACATTGATATTGTAATGACTGGTAGTGCAGACAGTTGGTGCAATGGATATTAACAGTATCCTGGATAAGTACCTAGAACGCTGCCAGCAAGAGGACTCCTGTAATTTGAAGCAAGACAACCAGCTTGCAACCGCTCAAACCCCACCAACACTCACCACAAGTTTCTGCCCATCCGCCCCTCCCCAAACCCAAACCCAACACACAGAAACCCTCGTCACCAGAGCATTTCAGAATCCCACACCCTGCTTCTACTTATCTGCAGAAAGTTTCAACACTTACAGTTCACAGTATTTCCTGTACTATGAAAGAAAACACTTTTTCTCTCTTCTGAGCCCACTGCTATCAGTAACAGCTGAAGCAACGTAGGTATCAGATGTCAGCCTCCTCCCCTTGTTATCCACAAGCACTGCTCCGTCAAAACTCCTTCATCTCCACCAGAAGTTAATTTCCAAATACTACAGCACATGCTTTAATAATAGCCGAAAGGCACCTCAACTCTTTATCTACAGCTTAGTGTGACAGGTATTACAAGAAACCTGCCACAGCTCCTTCAGTCACGCTGCCATCCCTTCCCAAGGGACTCGCATAGGCATTTAAATATGCCTTTACATCCACCACGAAGCCAAGCTATACCTCTACGCTCAGCCCTAGCTGGCATGATTCACTAGACAAGCTCTCTTCTACCACGAGAAAGCCCAGCTGCACATGGTGACACGGGCTCACCGCACAAGAGAACAAGCAGGTGGAGCGCACAGGAGAGCGTCTGGCAGACCCGAAGCCTCCAAACATGATTATACTCAGCCTTCCCTGCAGGGAGGGAAGTGTGCATGGGAAGGAAAGAGAGCAGCTTCCCAGACGGAAACGTGAAGGAAAAGGAGATCTCTAAAACAACATTCCTTAAGAGAACGTGCAGCAGAGGGAACAACTTCATCGCAACAACTTAAAATCCACATTGGGGAGAACACTACTCACCGGAGAAGGGCAACATCGGCTCAGATCCCATCAAAAGAACAGGACTGTTAAGAGGAGCGAAAGAGGCACTATTAAAGCCCCCAAATGACACCATTAAAAACTGAGTCCCACCTACGAAGGGCACGGGAATTCTGCCCAAGCCCAAGGACAGCTGAACACAGCTGATCCCGCGGCCAAGGAGCGGGCACAGCGAGATGAGGCGATGCCGCAGCTCGGTTGCGCGGGCTCGGGGACAGCACCGGCCCCGGGGAACGGAACCCTGACACGGCCCTGGGGCGGGCAGGGACCCCGAGGGCCCGGCAGCCCCGGCCCCGCCACCCGCGGAGGAGGCCGCCCGAGCGCCGCAGCTCACGCCACCTCCTCCACTTTCTTCTCCTCCTCCTCCTCCCTCTCCTCCACCTCGTCCTCCCGGCCGAGCGGCAGGCCCCGCGCTGCCCTCACCCCCCCCCCCGCTGCCCCGCTGAGGGGGCGCGGCCCGCGGTGACAGCGCGGCCGCCCGCCCTCCCGCAAGGCCGCGCGGGCCGGGCCGGGGCCCTCCTCCCGCTCCCGCGAGCCCCGGAGCGACGGACCGAGCTGCTCACCGCGGGGCAGGGCATGGCGGGGAGCCCCCACCCGCCGTGCCGGGGCGCAGGCCTCTGCCCGGGCCGGGGTCGCTGCCTCCGCGCTGCCTGCGCCGCCGCCGCTCACAGACACAACAACATGGCGGCCGCGCGGCGCGCGCACGGGGGGCGGGGCCGCCACCTCCTCCTCCTCCTGCTCTTCACCCCCCCCCTACGGGGCGGGGCCTGGCGCGCGCCTACTCCTCCTCCCCCCTCCCCCCTCCCCTCCGCGCCGAGGGGCGGGGCTTGGCGCCCCCTGGTAACGCCCCCCCGCCCCGCTCTGAGGGGAGCGCTGTGAGGGGACCTCTCAGTGAGGGGACCTCTCAATGAGGGGACCCCTCAATGAGGGGACCCCGCAATGAGGAGACCCCATTGTGCTGTGAGGGGACCCTGCCCTGCTGTAGGAGAACCCTGACATCTTGAGGGGACCGTGGCCGCACTGTGAAGGGTCCCTGCTGTGAGGGGACCCCGCAATGAGGAGACCCTGCTGTGAGGGGACCCCGCTGTGCTATGAGGGGACCCTGCTCCCCCTCTGAAGGGACCCCGCCCCACTAAGATGACACCCTGCTCTCCCTCCCTGCTGTGAGGGGACCTCGACCCTGGGACCCTGCCCCGCTGTAAGGGGAACCCACCACGCTCTGAGGGGACCACGCCACTCTGAGGGGACCCTGCTGCACCATGAGGGGACCTGGTCCCTCTCAGAGGGGACTCCACTGTGCCAAGAGGGGCCCCCAGCCTCACCATTCTCTGAGGGGACCTCACCACCCCAGTCTGAGGGGACCCCTCTGTGCTCCCTGGGTGGCCACCACCATCCTTGAGCCCAGCAACAGCTTCCCCTCAGCAGGCAAAGCTGATTTGCCCCTTCCTCCCTCCATAACCCCACTGGGGTGCCAGGCTGCAGCAGCCCAGAGCCTCCTCAGGAGCCCGCAGAAGGCTGCACATCCAAGGGAGAAACACCCTGTCCAGCCATAAAAGCCACTCCTGCCCCTGAGGCTTTCTGGCCAAGCTCTTCTCCTTTGCTTTGTGACATTCAGCTCAGCTGGAAGAACATGTGTGGCCTTATACCATTACAGACACGCTGCCCAAGCCATCCTGAGCAGCCTGCAACTCCTGGAGCATGAGGTAATGGAGAGCAAGGCACCAACACAAGGCACGGCAGCCAAAAACCACATGGAAATCGAGAGACAAGTGATAAAGCAAAGGGGAGATGATGGTTAAGCACCAAAGAGGCAGGAGAAAGCTCGTGAGGCAAATGGCAGCGGGGGCAGTGCTGGCAGGAAATGTTGCAGTCCCCAAAATGAAGCTGTAACCAAGCCTTGTGCAATGGAGTTACTTTTCAGCAGCAAGATTTGTATCTGGGTTTTGGGACAAGCGTGATGGATCATTAATGCTTTATTTTTATACATATCTTTAATTTACAATGCTGTATGTAGGTCAGGTTGTACTTTTGAAAGAGATTTCCACCTGCTCCTCGTGTTTGCCTTGATCTGAAATGAAATGCTCGCTTCCAAGTGACTATAAAATGCACTCCTAAATTATCCACAGGACTCTCCCTCTGAGTCTAAGGCTAGTCATTGGAACAGATGGACCTCAGTCTGTCATTAAGGCATGTTTAAGCTGGAAGTAGCACTGATGTTCAGAGAACAATACAAAATACAGGATCTTGTGTCTTTAAACTCAGATATAAGCCACGCAGGGAGTTGTTTTCTAGTTTTGCTCCCTCAGTCGGGGACAGTAAACATTCGGAAGGAAGTTAAGCAGCCCCTCTAAAAGGACTTTTTCCAACAACAAGCCATCATCTGAATGCAAATGTGATCTGAATGTCAATATGTACCTTCAGAGAAACTTTGGAAGAAACACAGGTAACTGAAGGGAAAAACAGGATTCCTGGCCTGTTTATGCCCAAAAGCAATGAAAAACCATTTGACCAGTACCGCAGTATCTGGAAAGGAGGTGTGTTGACAGCACAAGGAAGCGGAATATGAATTTTGAGAACTCCCTGCTCAATAGTTGCCTTTTGCAGCGTGCCTGGATATGGACCAAATGCAACCTACTTCAGGAACATCCTGGAGACCCAGGGGTTTTGTGCCACACAACCTGCTGGTTGCTCCTTCTGGTTTTTAAAGAGGGGGAGCTCGCTGGAGCACCATCACTGTGACAGGAAAAGTCATGCACCTCCGACTGCTTATTTCAGGCTCACAAATCATCTTCTTTGTCATCATTATCTTAACCAATATGGTTATACACATTGCATGGGGAGTTGTTCTTGTGTTATGAGTCTCTCCATTTCTTGTGTTCCTGTTTTTTAATAAATGCTAGGTATGGTCCCACAGTAAATGACTTTTGCCTGTATTTTCTGTGATGATTGGGGCAAAGAATGATAGCTAATGATAATTATTTTATGGAAATGGAAATTACTGTACCCAAACGGAGAGCAAGGCCTGTAAGAACCTGACTTACAGCTCAGGGAACGAGGTGTTCCCAAGCCTGCAGTTCTGACAGACCTGGAGCGGATCCTTACTCATCCAGTGCAAAGTTTTTAATTTGCTGGGTTGGGGGTGGTAGTGAATTAGTGAGGAGCTGTCAAAGCACTGTCTGTCTGAAAGCAGGAGGAAGAAAAGCATTCCAGCCATCAGGACACCTGTCAGTCTGACCACAAGGGCATTTAAACCTTGGAAAGAAACGTAAAGGAAAAGTAGTTGGGGACAGACAAGTAAGTGGAAAATAAAGTAAAGCACGACATAGCTTTACTGAAGATCAATTGCATTTAACTAAGGTTGTACCCTTGGTAATTGTTTTCCAGACAATGGATAGACAATAGATTTAAACTGGATTTAAGTTGATATGGACTACAACACCACATGGCAAGTGTATGGATTATCTGGGGAGCTGTTTGGCAGATGGGCGACAATACTTTGAGTGTAAAGTGAGAGTGTGAGCATGGAGCTGAGCTCCTGAAGAACTGACCTGGAGACTATAAAAAATGTAGTCAATCAATTAATCGTGAACAGGTCCATAAAAAATAGCGGCATGGAACAGGACCAAACACAAACCACCTGCAGATGAATGGGGAGTGCAAAGGGAAGAGAGAGCAGAGAGTGGCTGGGCTGCAGCGCTCTCCCTACGCAGCATATTAAAGACAGGGCATATTGAAGACCATAGGACCAGCCAGCAGGCCCAGCAAGGAATGTTTTACCTTTCTTTTATCTTGCACAATGTTTTTCAGTCAGGCCTTGGGACAAAAGGTCAGAGTGAGGCAATGGCACTTGTGGATGGCTCACAGTTAGGAGGCACCAGCGCTATGAAGGAAATATCTGTATTGCTGGAAGAGTGGATAACATCGAGTGCTGGCACACCGGTAAATGGGATGAGATTTAATAGTGGAAAGAACAAGGGGGAATTGCTAATGAGAATCTCTGCAGCATGCTGGGAGCTCATCAGTTGGAAATGACAAAAGAGAAAAATCCGGGTATATTTGTTGATCTGAAGACAACAGTAAACTCCCAGTAAGAAGCAGCTCTGATGAAAAGCACATGTGAACTGAGATATAGTATTTCCAGGAGAAAGGGAAAATGTTAATACCGTGATACAAAGCTCTGCTGCAGCCTCCTCTGGAATCATGCATGCAGCTCTGGTCACTTTTAATCCAGGGACACAAAATGTGACTGGAAAATAATTACAGGGTAATCCTGAGTTTTTCTTACACAGGGATCTTGAAATAATTTGCTTAGCCAAAAACCTGAATGCTGAGAAAGGATACAGTCATTCTCTGTGAAACTGCAGGGAGTAAACACAGAAGTAAACACACCTCCCTGAAGAGCAGGGGTAATGTTAGTGTGAGAGCAAACAAGTATCTGATAGCGATGGAAAGGCTGAGCTGAAACATGAGAACACTGGAGCTTCCAGAAGTTCACGTCCTGAGGCGCTGGGTCACCCCAGCACTACCTGACCCTGGTGCAGTTGCCACCAACAGCTGAGAACGGACCCTAAGGACCCAACAAGTTCTTTCCAGGCCTCTCTCACCATTTGCGACACTGCCATGGAGTTACCAGCTGGCTGCTTATGCAAAGAAAAGGAGGTCCTGATGTCAACAGATGTCATTTGAGCTATCATCTGCATTCCATTAGGATGCATTTGAAATCTGACAGTGGTGGAGGCTGGCGGTACCCTCTGGGTCTGGGTCATACCAGCTGGGTCCCTCTGATCATCTTCCCACAGAGGCAGGCTCGTGTACCCATCCCATATGCGAGATGCAGCCCATGAGTAATCTGCACAGCGAGACATAGAAAACCCAAATGTGTCAGGTGCTTCCCTGCCCCTCTAACTGCCCAGTTACCTTTAACACATGCTGCTAATGATCAAAACAGCCAAACTCAGGCCTCGTGGGCTGTTCTAGTATGACGAAAAACTGATGGTAAGGTCAGATATGTCTTTATAAAACCAAACAACGCACTGAGTCCTGATTCTGTAAGGACAGTCAGATCATGAAACACAGGCTGGTCCCCTTTCTCAGGACTCCAAACCACCCAAAAGCAGCTCACTTCATCCACCCTCTCCCATTGTGTTTCTTTTTTCATCTGTCACCTTACCTTTATGGTCTAGTCTCCAGATCAGACTTCTCTCTGACCACTGTATTTGTCCTGGGATCCTCTTTGTGTAGGTGCTGCCGTTCTTTCTGCTTCCATCAAATAAGCTGTTATTTCATTGCTCATTTAATCCAAATGGCAGGTGGTGAGAACATTGGGACCAGCACAGCAGGAGCATTCTTCAGATTAAAATCTGCCTGGTGAGAGGCACCCACTCTGCCAGCCATCCTGATGGGACCCCAAAATGGATGCTCCAACTCATCCCCTTGCACTGGACTGCAGCCTCTCTGAGGAGAAAGGACCTGATGTGCTGTGCAGATATGATGCCATGCTGAGAATGGACTAGGAGGTATCTTGGGCTGTCCTCGGTGTCTTTGGGTAAGAAATAGCCAGTGAGGAGACTTTATGCTAGGAATATGCTTCGAAGGGCTTAATCAGAGAGCGATGGAAACCGGAAAGGATATTCAATTGTACGTATCATCAGGTCAAGAGTTTAATGATAACCCCTCCATGTATGGCTGTGCAAAACACGCTGTGGAAGGCATACAGCCCCTGTTACTCCTTGATAAAACCAGTCATTATTATATTATCAGTGAGATAATATGGAAAAAATTGAAAAAGTAGAGCTGGGTGGAAAAATTGCCAAGCCCAGGGCAGTGCTGATTCATCGTTGTTGCTGTAATTGCATTTCAGCTCTTAGAGGAGATAATGGCCAATTTCCACAGCTTTGCTATTTAACACTACAGTGATGTCTTTTTCTGGATTACAGAGATATTTCCCTCTGGGCATTTCATAACTCTTTCCTTTTATTTCTATTTTCCAATGTGTTCAGAAGTGGCATCCTGCAGGGTTTCCTATGCCTTCGGAGCCACATGTGAACAGTGTGCGGGCAGGCTGCCATCTGTAAACCCCAGTGATGACCTTTTGGAACAGGAGGGACAGTGGCTGTGCCTTGCTGGGTTTGCCTGCAGGGCAGAGGGCAGTCGTCGCTGTGACTTTGAGACGAGCAGGAGGAAAACAGCTCTCCTCCATGGCTGCAAAGAAGTCGGGCAGATATTCCAACCAGCTTCCAGGCTGGCTCTTAGGACTTTCAGGCAGGATTTTGTAGGCACTGTGGGAACCTTGGTGCCGTTCAGGAAGCAAAGTGCCATATCACATCGCAGTGTTGCTGACACAGGAAAGTGGCTGACTTCCAACAGCACCTTCCTGGGGCTGTTCTGGCCTTTCCATGCTCTTCTCTGGGCTTTTTGTGTTCCTTAAAATTAAAAGCCTGCTTTTGTACCTATCACTCACCTAATCGGGAGCATCCATCCTTCACTAAGCATGATGAGGAGATGAGCAGGGTGCATTTTGTCAGAACCCTGCCTGCGCTGCTGGAACCCAGGCGCTCCCAGCCCTTGCCTTCCAAAAGCTCCCTTTCCAAAAGCTTTCATCTGGAGTTCTCCACTTAGGGTCTGATCCAAAGCCTGCTTGCCCAGGATCTCCAGCTGGCTCTGGATCAAGCCTGCGAGTGGGATTTTCAGCAGGTGCAGCAGCCCGCAGGCTGTCACACTGTGCTGCAGGGGCCAGCAGTCCCCGGTGCAGCCAGGCCCGGAGAGCTGTGCCTTGCACCATTTCAGATCCAACTCCCACTGTCGTGGAGTGTTACGCGTCTCAGGAACGTTGTGCCCAGCTGAATGGATACATGTTTGGTTGACTTTTTAAATTTGCCAGGTTGAATTTATTTTGTATGCTTATCCGTGTGATTCCATAACTGCGTTTACACACACAGCAAACAGCACCAGCATTTGGGCAGAGGCTCCAACAGCTTGCAGTTCTTCAAGAAACCAAATATGGAACGCACGGTTGGTAAGGGAACAAAAAGCCCCCAAAAAGAGGAACAGTGCCTCAAACCAGCCTGCTGGCAGCTTCGAAGCCCACAGAGTCCCTTGGAACCTGGCCAGGGAGGAGGAAGGCTGGCAAAGGAGTGGGAACAGCAGATGCCTTTGCGAGGGAATTGTGTTTCAGATGCCAAATGGTATCTATCCTCCGCTAAGCAAGCAGAGCAAACCCCAGCTCTGCCATCATTGCTGGAGTCTGCTCTGGCAGGTTGGTTGGCACCAGCGTGTTGGTGCTGGGGCTGCAGCTGGGAGCCTGGCTCGCACAGGTGACGACCGAGGAATAGGGAGAGCAGATAATACACGTTAACATGAGCAATACAAAAGGTGCAGGAAAAGAGTAGTGGAATGGTGGCTTCTGGAGACCCGGCAGAGCCGTTCCTGGTGCACACCAGCCATACTGTGGTGCTGCAGCCCAGCCTGCCTGCTGCACTCCTGCTGGGAGAGCAGCTTGGCCCGCAGCCTGGGATGGGGCCAGGCAGCACAGGGAGCAGCCAGCTCCTGCTGCCCTCCTGTAGGACAAAAGACCCCAGCGCCTGGCAGACAGCACGAAGGCCAAACACTGACCAACCAAGCTGTGTGCCACGGTTGACACACTGGAAGGAAGGGAAGGACCCAGAGGAACCCAAACAGGAAAGTTTGAGGCTGTGTGAACATCATGGAGTTCAACAATGCCAAGCACAAGGTTCTCACCTGAGTTGGGGCAATCCCAAGCACAAACTCAGGCTGAGCAGAAAATGGATTGGGAGGAGTCTTGAGAAAGACATGAGGCGCTGGGGGATAAGAAACTCGGCATGAGCCACCAACGTATGCTCACAGCACAGAAAGCCAGCAGTATCCTGAGCTGCATCCAAAGCAGCGGGGCCAGCAGGGAGGGGATTCTGCCCCTCTGCTCTGCTCTGGTGAGACTCCACCTGGAGCGCTGCATCCAGTTCTGGAGCCCTCAGCACAGGAAGGACGTGGAGCTGTTGGAGTGCGTCCAGGGGAGGCCATGGAGATGATCCAAGGGCTGGAGGACAGGCTGAGAGTTGGAGTAGTCCAGCCTGGAGAAGAGAAGGCTACGGGGAGACCTCAGAGAAAGCTGGGGAGGGGCTCTTGATCAAGGAGGGCAGGGATAGGATGGTTTTGAGCTGGAAGACGGGAGACTGAGATGAGATCTTAGGCAGGAATGTTTTGCTGTGAGGGTGGGGAGGCCCTGGCCCAGGCTGCCCAGAGCAGGGGTGGCTGCCCCATCCTTGGAGGGGTTCAAGGCCAGGTTGGATGGGGCTTGGAGCAACCTGCTCCAGTGGGACCTGTCCCTACCCACGACAGGGGGTGGGACTGGATGGGGCTTAAGATCCCTTACAACCCCAACCCTCCCCCGCCTTATAGCACGAGCCCACCCCGGGGCGGTGTCGCGGCTGGCCCCACCCCTTCCGGTCCGTGCCGGAAGTACCGCGCGGAGGCGGAAGCGCTGCGGGACGGGACGTGTCCGCGCGGTAACCGGGGCTCGGGAGCCGCGGCGGGGCGGGGTCCGGTAACGGGGGTCCGGCCCGGAGGGTGCGCGGGCAGCAGTGAGAGGACCGGAGCTCCTGTTGGGACGGGGCGCCAGCCGGTGGGGAACCGAGGCCGCAGGGGGCGGCGGGGCGGCCTCTGTTCCTGGGCGTCCTGTACCTGGAGTCGTTCCCAGGCGTTCCATTCCCCAGGTGTCCCGTACCCAGGGTTATCCCTGAGCGTCTCATCCCTGCGTTTTTTGTATCTGGGGTCATTCCTGGCCCTTCCCTTTCCACATAGAATCATAGAATAACCAGGTTGGAAGAGACCCACCGGATCATCGAGTCCAACCATTCCCATCAAACACTAAACCATGTCCCTCAGCACCTCGTCCACCCGTCCCTTAAACACCTCCAGGGAAGGTGACTCAACCCCCGCCCTGGGCAGCCTCTGCCAGTGCCCAATGACCCTTTCTGTGAAGAATTTTTTCCTAGTGTCCAGCCTAAACCTCCCCTGGTGGAGCTTGAGGCCATTCCCTCTCATCCTGTCCCCCGTCACTTGGGAGAAGAGGCCAGCACCCTCCTCTCCACAACCTCCTTTCAGGTAGTTATAGAGAGCACACATCCCTTTTCCAGGCGTCCTGTACTCAGGGCTATTCCTAGGTGTCCCATTCCAGAGTTATTCTCTCTCAGGGGAGCTTTTGTCAGGGCCTGATCTCTTCCCATTTGGTTCTGACTTGGCTGTGGGGTTGGATGCTGGTGGGTTTGCACGAGGTCTTGCCGTGTTTTTCCCTGTTGTGAACTCACGTGTGTTTGCTGTGTTCAGAGCGGCTTTAGGGGCTGCGAGAGTTACACTGAGCAGGACAAAAATGGCAGAGCACCTCAGCTTGTTTTGCTGAAAAATGTGATTTTCAAAGAGTGTGAAAATGTGAAAACGCTGAAAACATTCTTGCTAATGTACCGGTCTTTAGACTCCCTTGGAAAGACACTGTTATACCAGCTTTCTAAGCTGGGAGGTGTACCAGGTTGTTGCTCTGGTGTCATTGTTTTCAATTTTGTTGTCATGAAATAGCACACTCTTGAGTGTGAGGTGACATTGTTTTTGCCTAGCTCCATAGGTGATGAGTTCTCAGGAACAACAGATGTCACTGCTTCACTTGCTGTCTAAGCTGTGATCTCTTGGATCCATGCTGCTTAGCTATAGGGACGCTGCTCTCATGTTAACTCTCCTTCTGCCCAGGCAATGGGAATGCAATTAAATGCGTGTATGAGGAGACTATGATCTTAGATCTTAACGAGGAGATAACTTGTGAATACCATTCTGCAGAAATCATAATGCTATAAACCCCCCCAAGAAACAGAAAGCTCTGTTACCCTGCAACTCTCAGGTTTGTTAACACCCAACTGCTTTTAACAATGCACAAAACGCTTCCTTCTGAACTGCTCTGGTGTTTGACGCACAGGTAGTTCCTGTGCTGCTTCTGACTGGGTCAGATTTCATTTTCTCCATGGTAGCTGGGATGATAACACAGGGCTGTTTTAGTCACTGCTGAGCAGCGCTGCCACAGTGTCGAGGCCGTTTCAGCTTCCCACGCCTCCCCACCAGCGAGCACTGGGGGTGTGTGAGGGGTTGGAAGGGGACATGGCCAGGACAGCTGACCTCCACAGACCCAAGGGTATCTCACAGGATATCCCACACTGTATGGCATCCGCTTGGCGCTGTAAAGCTAGGGGAAGGAGGAAGAAGGGAAGATATTTGGAGCAATGGCATTTATCTTCCCAAGTAACTCTTACGTGTATTGGAGCCCTCCTTCCCTAGACATTTTGGAACATGGGAAGCAGTGAATGAACTCCTGTTTTTGTTTTGCTTGTGTGTGGGGGTTTTGCTTTCCTCTTGAAACTATATTTATTTCAACCTACAAGTTATCTCACTTCTGCCCTTCCCGTTCTCTGCCCCGTCCCAATAGTGGAGAGCAATTGAGTGGCTCAGCTGTGCTTAGTTGCTGGTTGGGGTTAAACCACAGCTATTTTAGTCACTTAATTGAAATATTTCTGAGCCTAAAAATGCTGTGGAGGATTAAAACGTAGTTCTGTGAACATGTGGGAAATGAGAGGGAAAGGGAGGGTTGTATCATAGGCTCATCCTGTGTGTTTTATCTGGATGAGGAAGGAGTGATTTTGCCCCCTTAAGCACCAAACCCGTTCCTTAATGGTATATTGGCAGGGTGTCCTGATTGCTCTCCAGTTTATACTGCCAGGAGTATGGCACCGTGTTGCTGGTTTCTTCTGAGGCTGTGCGGGTGGCTCCGGGTGTTCCTGCAGGTTTGGTGTTTGGGTTGTGTGGGAGTGGCTTTCATAAATAGATTTGCAGCCTCTGTGTGGGGTTACGGTCCAACTGTGGCCTCTTCTGTTGTGCTTTTGGTTAACTGACTTTGTTAAATCCATCCTGTTCCGTTTGCAGAAGACAGGAACAAATCACCACAATGCCAGCGTTGCCTCTGGACGAACTCCAGCTGACAGAAAGGGATCCCAAGACAGGGAAACTGAGAACTCTGCCAGCACTGGTGAGCTATGTTTTTCCTGAAAGCCAAACAAGAGTTATAACAAGTCATTGTCCTCTAGTCAGGCCAGGGCAAAACCAGCCCTTGGTCCACGTGGTCGTGGGGGTTTGACTGTATGGAATGCTGCACAAGAACCAATTTGGAGGGAAAAGAGAGAACGCAGGCTGAATTTCCAAGGTGTGAGGTTATGCTGTTGCTGTCTGTTTTGAAGGTGGGGGGAAAGAGTTGCTTCTGGCTAATAGAATGGAAGGAACAGCATCTACCAAACTATAGAGCCCTGAAAATATTGCTGATAAACAAGGGTACAGCCTCACTGGTCTGCTGCCTTGAAAGATCACAAAATGGGAAGCTACCAGGGAAAATGGGAAACTAGGGAACTGAATATCAAATTGTATTGAAGTGTAATTTTATGTCAGTTACCTAAAATTCAGTGAGCAGTGCAAAGGGTAACTGGGCATTTCTGTCACTTCATTATGGTTTTAACACAGCGTTCTGGCTTTCTGCAGCACCCAGAAATAAAAGCAGATCGGTCTTTTGTGCTGTACAGACCACCACCAGTTGTCAGAGACCCTGCTTTGGTGGAAGAATACTTGGAGCGAGCAAAATTCATTGCAGATGACCTGAATTGGCTCCTGGCTTTGCCTCACGACAAGTTTTGGTGCCAGGTAATGATTGTTTTGTGGACACTGGAGAAGCAGCCTGAACAATCCAAGTGCTTCTAAAAGCCGCCAACTTCAAGTAGTTTCCATTAAGACTGGTATATGCTCGTTATGTCATTTATCAAATGTTTTAATTACTGCACCTTAGAGTGCAGAGGAAGTGGTATTTCCCTAGCAGTTTTTCATTGTGGATTTGTATTTGATGCATGTGACTGCTTTTAGTGCTCATGGGTGTTTTAGACTGCCTTCAGATTTAACTGGGCTTCCCATGAGTGCAACCTCAGGTGTGATGTTCCCTTTTGTTTTCTCATCTTCCATCATGCAAGGTTATATTTGATGAGACGCTTCAGAAATGCCTGGATTCCTACCTGTGCCATGCCCCTCGCAAGTTCGATGCGTTTCTGGATTGCCATCCAGAGGTGAATGACATGCAGAAATGCCTTCATCGCAGTTTCTTCCTGACCTTCCTCAGGATGTCCACTCACAAAGAGTCCAAGGTAAATATTTCCCTGCCTTGCAGATGCTCCAAGCTGTGTGGCTTTGGCGAATAAGAGAATTGGAGAAAGTAATTATAGAGTCATGGAATGGTTTGGGCTGAAAGGGAGCTTAAAGCCCATCCAGTTCCAACCTCCTGTCATGGGCAGGGACACCTCCCACTGGATCAGGTTGCTCAATGCCCCATCCAGCCTGGCCTTGAACACCTCCAGGGATGGGGCAGCCACGACTTATTTCTCCAGGCAACCCAAGCCAGTGCAGGTTGTTTATTCCTCATATATCCAACTGTGTTTCTCTCTCTGGCTTGTTTTAACAGTCTGTTTCTCCATGTGGAGATGACAGTCAGTCAGAGCTGAACCACCTGAGCTATGTGATGTTCAGGATGTTTTGAGAAAAGGTCTTGGAGTGGGACTTCATGGAGTGGGGTGGGAACAGGTGGAAGCAATACTGGAGCCTGCAGCTGGCACCGCTTCCACAGGAGTACTCGAGACCTCTATGGTGTCTTTCATTCCAGGATCTGATTAAATCTTAGCGCTCCAATGAGGCAGACGAGCATTTGAAACCATTTTATAGTTGAGTAGTTTGAAAAGAATGAATGGTTTGTTGTCATGCAGGCAGCAGCAGTTCTAGAAACTGAGCCTCATCAGCGTAAAGCTCTGTCCCTCCACTGTAGTCCTGAGCTGAGCTGTTGGCTCAGCTGTTTGTTTGGCCGCATCCCAAGCCAGGTCTGGAAACTGCTTGAACTGTAGGCAGCTTTCTGGTTTAACTTTTAGGTCAGTTGTTTCATTCGTGGTGCAAGGCCCATGGGGTCAATGGGGTAGCCACGGTGGGATGCATCAGGAATGTGGGGATGTAGGGCTCTGCAGAAGCTGCTGTAAGCAGAGTTTTGCTGCCTTGGAAGAAACCAGATCCTTAATGCACCTTTGAGAGATGTTTTTACTGGTATCATTACGCTGCTGGAGTTCTTGCAGAGCAAGATAAGTATAATCCTTCAAATTACTCTTTTGTTTTCTTTTTTGCTTTGTAGGATCATTTTATCACTCCCTCTGTCTTTGGAGAAATTATTTACAACAACTTCCTCTTTGACATCCCGAAGATTCTGGATCTCTGTGTGCTCTTTGGAAAAGGAAACGGCCTTCTGCTGCAGAAGATGATCGGTCAGTTACAGCCAAGGAAAAACTTGTTGCATTTTGGCTTTTGCTTATAGTGGCAAGTGAGGTTTTATACCAGTATTACTACTTTTGTTGTCTGAAATTGTTCAGTAGCAACTGGAATCTATGATTTCTAGATCCATGTCTAAATCAGATTACTTTTTCCATGTGCTGTGGTGTGCTGCTTAGCTGCCCTGAGCTGAGCTTGTGACACTAGGCACAATCCAAGGCTCAGTTACGCCTCAGCAGTTGTTTCTCCTGCTAGTTAATGGTGTCTTCAGCCCCTGTAAGAGGACCACAAGTGCTCTACAAAATCATGGTAGGGATGGAAAGGGGCAGACAACTTGGCAGGAGGGGAGGAGGTTTGAAGACAGAGCACAGTCCAGCTGATCATGTGAATGCTTTTGTTCCCAGATTTGGGAGCAAAGTAGTGCTGGCAATGTGAAGTAATCACTGGTCTGTGAAGTGATCATGCTTCTTTGAGCCCCTCCAGGGATGGAGATCCCACCACTGCCCTGGGCAGCCTCTGCCAGGGCTTAACACCCCTTTCTGTGAGGAAATTTTTCCCAATATCCAATCTAAACCTCCCCTGGCATAACTTGAGGCCATTTCCTCTCGTCCTATCACTTGTTACTTGGAAGAAGAGACCAGCACCCACCTTGCCACAACCTTCTTTTAGATAGTTGTACAAAGTGATGAGGTCTCAGCCTCCTCTTCTCCAGGCTAAACAGCCCCAGGCCCCTCTGCTGCTCCTCATAAGACCTGCTCTTCAGATATTTGTATGTACTATTTGGAATGCAGTGCAGCAATAATGCTAACAAAGTGACCAGTGGTTTGCTCACCCAATTACTTGCATTATGTTGTGGCAGTAATGGCACAAGCAGTTCTGGTGTTTAATTCATAACTTGATAAACTTTAGGTTCTTCTCGGGGTATAAATTGTTCTGAAACCTGTCACATAACTCTTACCCGTGCTCTGTCCTTGCTGGCGATCTCTGTTAATTCTTGTTATCTGAGCAGTAATTCAGAGGGGAATAGGCAGCCTCTGTGCATACTTGGTGAAGATTTATGGTGCGCCATTACTCAGCGGAGTATTTTGTACAGATAATGAAGTCCTAGTCATATAATAGCAGGGATTACTAAAGCCTCATTACCTTTAGGAAATATTCTGCACGACGTTTTCCAATGTATGCTGAACTGTTATCAGTAATTAAAAGTCAACTCCGGTTGTCAAATAAAGGAGCCGGGAATGTTTAGCGATAGTATCCGTGTTACTCATTGATTCGGCCTCTAGGGCATGAATCATCTAATACCTCGTTTTCTCTGCTCTGATGAGCACATTCCCATTACGGGCTCTCCAGCAACACTGAGCAGTGGATGAGCTGGGTTTGTGGGGCAGGGCCTGTGTGTGAGGTGAGCAGTGAGCCTGTGCCTGAGTCTGCAGGGGTTTGAACTCGATCTGTGGGGTGGGGGTATTGATAATGACACAATTACATCGGCTTGTTGGCGGATGTCAAAACTCATAGGAAATGTTCCTCTTCTCCTCTGTCCTCAGAAAACATCTTCACTCAGCAGCCGAGCTACTTCAGCGACCTGGATGAAACCCTGCCCACTGTCCTCCAAGTACTGCTTCCCTGCTCGGCCCAGGCTTTGGGTTTTATGTGGAAATGTGGCTTCATTTAGAGAGTGGGTGGGAGCAAATGTGGGCATAGCCAGGCAGAGTGGAATTGTAATCACTTGATTGCTTTGGTCCCACACCAGAGGTGGTTAGCAATCCAGAACCTAATTCTATCAGTTTCTCCCCAGATTCTTCGTAAACAAGAGCCACAAAATCATTCCTGCCACCCTCAGGGGAGAGGGCAGGTGGGGTTTGGAACTACCCCATAGCAGTAGGGGTGGTAACTTCCCAGTTGTCCTGCTATTCCCTTGCAAACAGGGGTCCTAGGTGGCCTTCAGTGTTGGCCTTGTTGGCTGATTTCTCTCCCATAGCTGAGGATTTGGATGAGCTGCAGTCCCTGTCTCAGCACCACAACTGTAGGCTTACATTACTTGTAGGTTGCATGGAGTTTCAGCAGTGCAGTGCGGCCCTGCTGGCTGTAGCCTGCAAGACTCATAGAATCCTAGAATCATGGAATGGTCTGGGTTGGAAGGGACCTTAAAGATCCTAGAATCATGGAATGGTCTGGGTTGGAAGGGACCTTAAAGATCATCCAGTTCCAACCTCCTACCATTGGCTGAGTCAGTTACAGCTTCCGTCTTCCACAGCTCCATGTCACATGATCATACAGTGATTGTGAACAGGAAAATGATATCCCACCACTTTCTTCTCTCTGTGTTAATGCTGTTCTGTTCTCCTGATTCAGGTGTTCAATAATATCTTGCATAAGTGTGGTCTGCAGTGCGAAGGAGCATCTGCTGAGCCCCAGAAGCTGGAAGAAAAAGTAACCATGACTCCAGAGAACATGCCCCTCCAGGTAGAACTCCGTGCACTTTAGCATTTGTAGTCCTTGCAAAGTGAACAGTCTGTACAGTGGTGAGACCACAGGGTCATTCTGTTCCCTAACAGACGTGGCTCATACAGCACATGGTTCTGTGTCATTGTTTCACTGTCCTAAGACTTGATGACAAAGCCTTTCTGCCGTGAGCTGGTTGCTTTGCTCCTGTGCATTTCAACCGTACCCATTGTATTGTGGGGTCCTTTTTAAACCAGACATCTTTTTCGCTTAACCAGCTTATAAGTAATGGAACAGAGCGTGTGACACCAGTGTCCACGGAACCCTGACGGTGATCAGAGATGGCTTTTTTTCCTTCAGAAATGTTTATTTAACAACAGTGTACTTTACCTGTAGTTAATTGAGAGTGGGAGGTTGTGCTGGGTGCTGTACAAAGTCAGTTTGCGTGTGGAGTTGTTACAGCCACACCTTGTGCTGAAATGGACCATTAAAACCATCTGTTTAATCCCTGTGCTACTGCTGTGCAGTGGGGAAGAAGAGTGTGTGTAGAGGATATATTGAGGACAAAGACACTCCAGAACATGATACGATGAAGATTCTCTTGATTTCACAGCATCTTTAATGTCAGTGAGCAGTCGGGATTGCTTTGTGGGTCTTTAAAGGATAGAACTTGTAGCAGAGACGTTGTCTCTGCCTCTAGAGCCAGTAACATGTAATGTATTTATGATTCATAGCAAACTCTGCAGGCAGGAAAAGGATTGGTCAGAACATGATGTGTCCCTGTTAGTGAGTTATACTGTGTTCCTAGGAAAACTTGTCTGGCTTTTCTCTCAGTAATTGATCTCTCCCCCACCTCTCTCTCTCTCTCTCAGGAGCTGAAGGACATTGTGATGTACTTATGTGACACTTGCACAACACTCTGGGCGTTTCTCGATGTCTTCCCGATGGCTTGCCAGACCTTCCAAAAGCATGACTTTTGTTACAGGTACATCTTGGACTGCAGAGCTTGTCTTGGCAGAGTGAAAGTACTGAATGTGCTGCTATGTCCCTTCCCAGTCCCTCCAGCATTAAAAGAACAGATGGATTTAATGCAGCTAGAGACTACTGGGTGCACACTGGCAGAGATGCAGAGTAAGAAACAAATGAATACAGGGATGTGAAGGGTTTGTGTTCACCTCCATTAGTCATGAGTGATCCTAGAGCCAGGCAACCAGGACAATTTCAAAGCCTAGCTAATCAGAACTCTGTGCTTTGGAAAGGGTGGAGAGGGACAAGCAGAGAAGAGTTGTGGACAGATCTTTCTGCTGTAGGACTCAAAGTGAAAGGAGTAGGAAGTAGTAGTCCATCAAAGTCATTTGATGTTATGCCTAAATTTTAAGCTAGACTGTTACTGAAGTTTGGCAGAAGCCGAGTGCCTGGGAAAGGATGAGGAGGCAGTGCTATCACAGGTGGCTGACAACTAATTCCATGTCCAGCTCTGGGGCACAGTGGCCACGAGTCAGGATGGTCTCCAGGACCAGACATGTTCCCACTGAGGCTGCAGGTCTCCGAGTGGTGGTTGCCCAGCTTGCTCAAGGTGCTGAAAGCCCCTGATCGTCTTGTAGAGTCTTGCCTAACAGCCTGTGTTTAGCACCAAGTGGAGCGGTATTTATTGTCCTTATTTCCTGTTTTGTTTGCTTGTTGGTGTGAAGGAACATGTGTTTGTGTTTTGCCTTTGTTTCTAATCCTGTTGCAGACCTCTGAAGTTTATGGGCTCCAGGCTGAGTCACCCTGCTCTGGGGGGGAGTGTAGGTGCCTGTCCTCTGCGGTTGAGGAGTTGGTTATAGCAAGGGGAGCAGATTGGAGAACCGCTGGTGGCTGTTTGCATTGGCAAGCAGCACCACTCACACGCTTGGTTGCTCAGAGAAGGAAAGCCTTTTGCTTTTAATTCTATTGCTGATGTCAGAGATGGGCTAAAATAGCCCTGATCTCTGTGCAGTGGAACACAGCAGCATTTTCATTACTGCTCCATATGGACTGAGGGCTGTGGAGTGTGAGGAGGGAAAACTGATACACATGGCATCTTTTTGGAACCTCTGTGAGGCTGAATCCATCTGCTGGCACTTGTAATTTCTCTGACTAGAAGTATCGCCCAGCTCCTGCTACATTTGCCTCCGGGATACTCACTTAGCATGTTTGGCTCTTAATAGGAGACATGGACATTGTGTTCCTAATGGGGCCTCTGCTGATCAGTCCAGCAGGCTTGGCTGTGGTGCCAAGTGCTGTAAATCATTGTTTTTAAGGTCCAGCTACTCAGGAAGTGGTACTGGCTGTTATCCTGTGAGGACACTTCTCTTGATGCCTATTCCATGCAGAAAAGGGGCTGTGTGGGCTGCCTGACAAGTAAAGTGTGGAACTGGAGCAAACTGACTTGCTTGTGTTCCAGGGAACAAGCAACAAGATGGGGTAATGCTAATTATGCTGCTGATGAGGAGAATGTAATAAAATTAACCATTTGATTGATCTTCTGGTGAATGATTTTTGAAAACTAAACTGATGGTTACTGTTTTGTTGCCCCTTGCTACAGATTGGCTTCATTTTATGAATTGGCAATTCCTGAGCTGGAATCTGTGATTAAGAAGCGCCAGTATGAGGACAGCAGGTGAGAATGCCTGCAGAGGCCATTGCTGTTCAGTAAATGCCTCCCGGGGCCAAGTTGAAAATTCACTTCATGCTGCTTTACCCACCTCTGTGGAGCCTTTCTGGCTTTTTAAATGCTGCTTCAAAGAGCTCCGTAGAGATGGCTTTTCTCATTCCAAATTTCCCTGGGCAGCCAGGAGGGGACTGACGATTTCTTTCAGTGTTGTCTGAGAAGAAACTTGATGGGAAATGCATTCAAATTGTACCAAAGCGCGAAAAAATGAATGACATCTCTGTGTATAGACTGGTCTTACTTTAAGTCTACGCTGGTGCGGTTAAGATGTCACGTCGAGCTGTCGGGACAGTTGGTGGTTGAGACCAGCTTTGTTGAGAGCATGGATTTACTCTTAATACGTATGAAATAGCTCTGTTCTCTGATTCTTACAGCAAAGAAATGATTCTGCTAATGGAATTCTTCCTCTGGAGGAATAACTCTGCAGTAAAGGTGCATTAAAGATAAGGATTTCTTGTGCTGACACCAACAGTGTGTTCTTTTCCTCTCTCTGAAGTGTCTGTGCTGATATGTGGAGAAGAATTTCACACTCCAGGAAGAAGATGATAGAAGCTTTTCACATCCTGATAAACCAAGTCTGTCTGCAGCCCATCTTAGAAAGCAGGTATGGGAACCTGGGCACTCTAGGACTAGCCAGTTATTTGATTGCCATTGTGTGAAAATGTTTTCCTGGTTTTCTCCTTTACTGGAGAAAACGAATGGATATGGCTAAGCTGCAAACTGTTAATGCCATGTGTAGACCCTGACTGAGACATCGTAGGAAAAGTGATGAGCATTACATATCAATGAAAATAGCTTTAAATCTAGGAACTAGTGCCTTTACTTTGCTCTTCCTCCCCTCCTATTTTGGAACTTGTTAACTGGTAACTGTGTGAGTAATCTCAAAATGAAGGCAAGTAGAACTATCGTTGTTTTAAGACATAGAGGTGGAGAGAAGTGGAATGACCTAACATCATGGTGCATCTTGGGGACCGAGCCAAGAACCTGGATCTTGGTTGCAAGGCCTGTGCTCCCTTGGGCTCTTCTCTCTCATATCTGTGAAATATGTCCAGCTTCTAGAGAAACACCTTGTACTTCACCCTGATCTACTCCTCCTGTACAAGGACAGGCTGATAGTTGGGGTTGTTCAGCCTGGAGAAGAGAAGGCTGCAGGGAGACCTTAGAGCAGCTTCCAGTACTGAAAGGGGCTGCAGGAGAACTGGGGGGCGGTCTCTTGATCAAGGAGTGCAGGGATAGGACGAAGGGGAACAGTTTTGAGCTGGAAGAGTGAAGATTGAGATGAGATCTTAGGAAGAAATGTTTTGCTATGAGGGTGGGGAGACCCTGGCCCAGGTTGCCCAGGGAAGTGGTGGCTGCCCCATCCCTGGAGGTGTTCAAGGCCAGGTTGGATGGGGCTTGGAGGAACCTGATCCAATGGGAGGTGTCCCTGCCCATGGCAGGGGGCTGGAACTCAATGGGCATTAAGGTCCCTTCCAACCCAAACCATTCCATGATTCTGCTGCAGAGAGCTCTCTGTCTCGCTGTGAGGCTGGATGCATCAGCAGCTATGAGAGCTTTAGGTGCTGTAACAGAAAGGTTGCAACAGGAGTTTGCTTGGCAAATGTTCTTCCATAGGTGAACACATACTTTCTGGGAGGTTCACGGCTCTAATCCCAAGCCATGTAATAGGAGTGCAATTACTGAAGCACCTCACGCCCTTTTCTGCTTGTTGCAAGGCTGAGGCATCAAACTATGATTTGCAAAGTCTCTCAAGTCTTTAATTCTAACTGTGGCACGGCTTTGGATCAAGCTGGCTGAAACATTTGCTGAAGCCACGGAAGAAGCCTGTTTCCATTTGGCCCTTTGCTCCTGTGAAAGCCAAAAAGTGGTCTGCAATCTGTTTCCAAATGATATTTTCCTTTGATGTATGACTGACTAATATAGCTAGAGAGGCAGAGTGTGGACATGCACGATGCAGAAGGCTTGCCCCTGAGGTTTTCACTGCTGTGCCATTGCTTTCTGCAGCTGTGAGAATATTCAGCCTTTTATTGAGGAATTTCTACAGATCTTCACTTCGGTGCTTCAAGAAAGGAGGTGAGTCTGACTGAAAAGAGGCCTGGGGAGGGGCAGCTCGCCTCCCACTTCCATTCTTTACAACAGAATTGCCTGAGATGTTATTATGAGGTGTTATGGTGCACTTGGGAGTTAGAAATCATTCTGACTAGCTGGGAGAAGTGCCGTGAGAGGATTTCAGGCTGCAGTACAGGCTTTATTGTAAAGGTGAGGAGGATGCTGCATGACGCTGGAGAATGTTCTTCGCTCTCTTTAATCCAGGCTTTCAAAGGGAGGAGAGTAATTTAGCCATTAGCTGCCTTGGCAAGTTAGGCTGTTATTACTAATCTGTGCTTCTCAACTGGGGTGACTGGACCAGAAAGACATTAAATGCTAAAGCTGAAGATGTGAAGCGAGTAAGTGGCTGAACTGGGGATTGCATCTTGTCCTTCTGACAGTGCTGTCATTCTGATCATGTTCAAATCTTAAACCCTATTTTCTCTGTAGTACAGCACTGGGTCTTCACATCATAAGGAGTTTAGCAACCAGCTTTGGCCTGGGGGGAAATGTTGCTGCAGTGAAATGGGAGCAAAATCAGGCTTGGCAGTGCAGGCTGGAATCCAGTGTTGGGTGAGAGGTGGTGTGTATTCCCACCTGAGCAGTGAGGAAGTCCAGGTGGCATTACAGGGTGGTAGCATGTGGCAGGTGTAATTTATTGAGGTTAACTGATTACCCTTGCTTCTGCACTTTCAGATTTCTCCGTGACTATGATGAGCTGTTCCCTGTTGAGGATGATGTCAGCTTGCTTCAGCAAGCATCCTCCACACTGTATCCTTGGCTGTCACCCTGGGGTTTGGCAGACACAGCTGCTTTTAGGTTCCTTAATGCCAGTGGCATTTCCACTGCTGCTGCCTCTGGTTAAACTGCACGACTTGCAGTGAGCAATGGAAAGTTTTCACTTAAGAAAAGAAAGGAGGGGATGTTGATGTAGGCCCAGGCTTGGGAGTCACTGAAAATCACTTGCTTCAAGCCAAGATCTGAATGTGTGCATCTAGAAACATCCTTAATGCTGTCGTCTTAGAGATGAGACCAGGACAGCTTATATCCTCCAAGCAGTGGAAAGTGTCTGGGAAGGGGTGGACAGGAAAAAAGCACAAGTTTGTAAAGATCTGACACCATCAGCAGCATCTAATGGAGCATCGGCAATAGCAGAGAGCACTGCTGAGGACGCGGAAGAGTTCGGGGCTGCATATGCGTCAGAGGGTGAGGTTAGTAGAGCTGTGTGTGTAGGACTGGGCTCTGCTCTTGCTGTCCATACTTTGTTCATCGTGGAAGAGAGGATTGGTTTGCTTGGGTCTGGGGACAACATGAGTTCTAGTCTCACTTCATACATTTGCTAGATCTTGGTGCAGCGCTGTATGCCTTGTGAAATAAGAAACGAAGCTACACCTGAACCCCGGCTTTATCCATGAGCAAATTGCTTCCAGTTCCCATTGGCTTGGGTGTCCTGTTGCTGTGGTTTAGTAAAATAGTGTCCTGCAGCACTACAGCTCACGTGTGCATTGTTTAAATGCACAGTTTGTGTGTTGTTTGAGGAGGGGATTCTCCAGAGCATCCTTGCTGGCTCAGGGCCTGACAGACAACAGTAGTTGTGTGCCCGCATCTGTGCCACGGACCTTGTGTGGTAGAAACAACTTAGTTGATTTCTCTTCTTTTGAATCTCTCTGACTTCTTTGTGTTGAAATTCTGATCCCCCAGCCTGCTGTGTTCCCTTTTTTGCTGTGCGTGCCTGCCTTCCCTCAGCTGCTGTCTCTTTCCGTAATGCTCCTGATTCTCTTTGGTCACCGCAGTGTGCCGGGGCAGCCGCTGCGCCCATCACCAGGGTGTCAGGGGTGGAGCTGGACTCGCTCATCTCTCAAGTGAAGGATTTACTACCAGACCTCGGTGAGGGTTTCATCCTGGCCTGCCTGGAGGAGTACAGTTACAATGCAGAGCAAGTGATCAACAACATTCTGGAAGATAAGCTGGTGCCATACTTGGATAAGCTGGACCGGACAATGCAAAGGTGCGGGATGGCTTTGATGCCTTGTGTTTGTTTGTGGACTGTCATTTAATGTCATTCTCACTGCAGAGGAGATGCTTGCAGAGCTCTAAGAAGTTGCATGTACATTTTGTTGGGGTAGAGAGCTGCAGTGAGAGCTTTGCCTTGACATCTGCTGTGAGCTTTCTGCCCTCATGTCCCTGCAGGGAACTGGAATATTATCATAGAGTCATGTAATGGGTTGAGTTGAATGTACTCTCTGGAGAGAGTACAGAGAAGAGCAACAAAGCTGGTGAAAGGGCTGGAGAACAGGCCTTATGAGGAGCGGCTGAGAGAGCTGGGGTTGTTTAGCCTGGAGAAGAGGAGGCTGAGGGGAGACCTCATTGCTCTCTACAACTACCTGAAAGGACGTTGTAGAGAGGAGGGTGCTGGCCTCTTCTCCCAAGTGACAGGGGACAGGACAAGAGGGAATGGCCTCAAGCTCCGACAGGGGAGGTTTAGGCTAGACGTTAGGAAAAAATTCTTTACAGAAAGGGTCATTGGGCACTGGAACAGGCTGCCCAGGGAGGTGGTTGAGTCACCTTCCCTGGAGGTGTTTAAGGCACGGGTGGACGAGGTGCTGAGGGATATGGTTTAGTGTTTGGTAGGAACGGTTGGACTCGGTGATCCGGTGGGTCTCTTCCAACCTGGTTATTCTGTGATTCTGTGAGTTGGAAGGGACCTCAAAGCCCATCCACTTCCACCCTTTGCCATGGGCAGGGACACCTCCCACTGGATCAGGTTCCTCCAAGCCCCATCCAGCCTGGCCTTGAACACTTCCAGGGATGGGGCAGCCACGACTTCTCTGGGCAACCTGGGCCGGGGCCTTCCCACCCTCACAGCAAAACATTTCTTCCTAAGATCTCACCTCAATCTCCCCTCTTCCAGCTCAAACCCGTTCCCCCTTGTCCTGTCACTGCCCTCCTTGATCAAGAGCCCCTCCCCAGCTTTGCTGGAGCCGCTTTCAGTACTGGAAGCTGCTCTAAGGTCTCCCCATAGCCTTCTCTTCTCCAGGAGGAGCAACCCCAACTCTCTCAGCCTGTCACTGTTCACTGCTCAGCATTTCAGGAAAGCAGATGCTGGGTCATGTTTTGTGTCAGAGGGACAAAAATACTTGCACATTAAAATCCCATCATAGGGACTTTGGCTTAGTCTGGGCTGGGCAGTTCAATATGTCACCTTCAGAAGTTATTTTGGTATGGAGGACAGGGTCCTAGGTGTTAAAATCCCAGGTGTCCTGCAGGAAAGGTCATCCTCGAAGGAACTGATGCAGCAGAAATTCAGCCTGCATAGTCAGATATGATGTTGGACAGGCTGCTGGTTTGTGATTGAAGTTAAACCAGAGAGAGATGGGAAATGGCAGTTCAGGTCCATTTGTGTCTGCCTTTTGACAAACTTGCCAGGCTTTTGCTTGCTTCTTGGGGTTGTACATGGGATGTAGGGTTACAGCTGGCAGTGGAATTGAGTTGTTTTAATGTGTTTGCAGCTGCTAGCATGTTTGTGCTGCAGCAGCAGTTTCTGCCCGAGTGTCAGGACGTGGATGTGCTGTTTGCTGACGTTTTGGAGAGGAATGGGCAGGCTGTCTCACTGGTGCATTGAAAAAGGAAAGCGTCTTTATCAGAAGCATGATGTAAAATCCCTCTGTGTTTCAGCCACTTTCACGCTCTCCCAGCCATATCCTGCTGACGCTGGCACAAGCGATGCAGGGTGGGCTTTGGGAAGGGTGAGGGTTTCTGCAAAGCCAGCACTTACATAGGCCAAGATTTTTGTTCTTCTGCATCTTGAAACAGAACTGTTAGTTCAAAAGTAGGGTTTAATTGCTGCTGATTTCAGAAGCGAGCGCAGCAATGCTTTCAGCTGGGCTAACAGCACCAACAAAGTGAATGTGGAAATAATGGTCTGTAGGCTTATAAGCTGAACAAATGCAAACCTGAGAAAGAATTACAAAGGAACCGTAGGGGGATAAATATCCTGAGATCAACAGCGACCAATCATTGGGATTTTTGCCAGCATGTAATTCATCACACTTAGCATTTGGCTTTACTGAGTCACTGTTCTGAGACCAGGCAGCTGTTAAGAATAACTAAAACTGGGATAGTTATATGAGCAGAAGAGTTTTGGGTTTGGCACCACAAAGGGGATCTTGGCTGTAGATGACCAAGACCGATAAAGAATAAACTGAGCCCTTAGGAAGGAGAGGACTTGCTTCTCTTCCATTCAGCTTTGGTTTTATTCTCTCCCTCTCTTCTCCTAACAGGCAGCTGAAGCCAGACCCCACTCCTCTCGTCACTTCTCGCTACAATGTTTTCCAGAATGATGAGTTTGATGTTTTCAGCAGGGATTCTGTGGATGTTTCTCGGATACAGAAAGGCAAGCGGTGAGTATTGTGCATCCTTATTAACCCTGTCTGTCAGGAATAAAACTCATTCTCTCCTGCAAGCTCATTCTCTCCTGCAAACCTCCTGCGGGAATTTGCTGGTAGGTGGTAAGGCTTATCAAAATTGTCTGCCACCTGTTTGTGTTGTTTTTCTGGGAAAGTGAAATGCAATGTTATTATGGGGTTGTTTTCACTTCATGTTTTTGGTAATTGGCTTTCCTCTTTGTGCTGCTAGAGATAACTCTGCCAAGCCTATTCATAACATCAGGCTTTTGCTTCTTGATCTTAGCATTAAACTTGTACTGAGCAAAGCTTGTACAACAAACCTTGAGAAGCAGCCCTCTCTACAAGCCTGGGATTGACTCAGAACTGGGAATAAATCATGATTTGATGTAGATCAAACTGAAGCTTCAGTACCTATCTACAACGATCTGATAACACACTGTGGCTGAGACTGCTTCTGTGTTGCTGCTGCTGTAAGCTACCTGCAGAAGGGCAGTAGTTTGTTTTCTGCCTCCCTTGGTGTGTTTTGCTGTGCCAGGCTCCATACAGGTTTGGGCATTGCCCTGCCAGCTGCCATTGATGTCAGCTGCATGTGGCTGACTTGCTTCAGGTTCCTCTTAAACACTGTCTCTAACCAGTCTGGTGTGATGTCTTTGTTGGTGCACGTTTACACAGAACATAAATAAAAGTCAAACTGGAGGTGGAGCAATGTGACCCTGACAGCTCCCAGTTAAGGGGTTTGGTTGCAGAGCTGCATCAGACTCTCTGGAGAAAACCACTTTTTTCCCAAAGTCCAGTCGAACAGTTTCTTCAGCAGCAGTGCCAGAGGGTTTGTACCGACTCAGCTAGGCAAGAAAGTCATTCCTTTTCACGCTGGCCCAGTCAATGACTTTTGAAGTGTCCATAGCTAAGAACTCACTGGTACAACCTCTCTCCTTTCTCCTCATTGTGTTGCCTTACTCAGAGCGCTGGCAGGCACCTTGGCAGCAGGAGCCTTGCTCAGAGGCATGCTTGGTTGTCTCCCATCTCCTGAAAGTCTTGCACGTGTGGGTTATATGGAACAGCCCTGTCCACAGCTCCCTTTGAAGCACACTTAGTGAACACTGAAAGTCTAAGTCATCCCTGAGCGGGGTGGTGGGACACTGCTTCCATGGCTCTGCCCTCCAGCTGCTGCCAGAGAGGCTGTGTCTTCTCCTCAACAGTAACATCAGAAAGTTGTTGTCTCTGCTGTACTGTTATGGCATTATCCTCTTACTGCTCTGTTCCTGGTGTCTCTTGGCCTCCCTCAGGCTATGTCTTCATTTCAAAACAGTTCTTGCACTGAGAACCCTCTCTCTGCAGGACTCTGGACGCATTATTTATGTTCAGAGCAGTTTTTAAAACCTGGAGGTAACTGGCTGGCATCAACAATGTCCACCCTATGCACTCAGCTGACCATATCCAACTAAATCAAAGGATCAGCTGTAGGACCTTGCTCTCTACAATTTAACATTTGAAACTCCATAAATAAGAAGAGTGTCCTTTCAGCACTAGAAGTGTCTCTTCCTCAGCAGTCCTTGTTCCACAAGAAAAAGGCCTGATGCTTTACCCATGCATTGCGGTAACGGGGTTCTCCCAGTGTGCTTTGAGATCTGCTTTGAATTTGAATCCTATCAATGGGGTTTTTTCCTCCTCCTTAAAATCTCTTGCTCGCGGGTTCTGCCTGTGTTCAGTGCTGGTGCTGCTAAGCTTGGTGTCACACTGGTGCTTCAGGAGCCGGGCCAAGCAGTCTGGGACAGAGACTGATAATGTGACAAAGGCCACACCAGGATGAGGGGAGACACAAGTGTGTGGGAATGACCGTTGTAGCATATACGTGACTCTTTGCTGATCCTGAGAAGAGATCACACCTGACTGTGCCTGTGCAGCTGTAGTTGCCAGCTGAATCTGTCTCTGAAGTCAGAGCAAATCCAGAGCTGGGGTTAGAGGAGTTATCCCCCTATTTGTCCTGGAATTGATGCCTTGACTACTTGGTTGCAGTTCTTCTGTGGTCACCAGACCAGCTCAGCAGGAAACAATTACCAGATGCTGAGTCTGGGCTCATGCCGAGCACCAGCAGGAGATGTTATCCCAGCCTAGGTATGTGTGAACCAACCACAGGCTTTGCAGCAGTCATGTAACTGTGTGAGTCATGGAAGAGAGGGGAACCACATCTTGGTTTGAGATTCTTAATGAAAATCAGGCTTGTTCAATCGCTTCCCTGCTGCTGGCAAGTGTGGCACAGAGGTCCTGGGTCACAGCCAGTCTGCCTCGGATGAGTTCTTTCCCTGATAATACTCAGACAGCAAGCAACCCCCGACTCATGTTCCTCCTGGGCTTTGAGGGCTGCAGATTGTCCTGTGAATACTGGACTATGGAATCCCTTGTTGCTTTGCCACAAGCGTGTACTTGGCTGGTCTGAAAAAGGGACTTCAAAGAGTTCACTTCTTCCAGTTTACGTAGCCTGAGACTCAGCACCTCAGTGGCTGCTTTTTAATGCCTTTGTCAATGCTGCTTCTTGGTCTTCCCTTCTTTAAAATGGCTGTAGTTTACTTGCCTCCTAGATTTTTGAAAACATTGTTCATGCAGTGTTTTTGTGACTCTGATCCAGCCCATCTCAGTCTGCTCTTATTTGTTCTTTTTTTGTTCTTTTTGTTCTTAGTTGTGCTTATTCTAATTCTTCCTTGCTGCATGGGTGATTTTTGTGGCTCTCCCCAGTCACAATTATATTTGCATCTCATGTTTATAAGCTAAGGTTCTTGACAATAGGAACATCTGTGCCCATGCAGCCCTGGTCCATGATTTGCCGCTGTGCCTGCTCCCTCAGTGAGAGGACTCAGCAGTATGAGGGCAGAGCCATCTCCTGGAGTGGAGTCTTCACCCTAACAGCCTGTCAGTCCAGATTCATGGACTGCTGGTGTTATTTGGATCTCGGCCCATTTTCACCTTAAGCTGAATTGCATTTGGTCTGCTGTAAAAGCTTCCTTTCTGTCTCAAGTGACAGCAGTGGTCTCCAATTCCTGTTCTTATCTGCTGTGCAGTCTTGCTGTGCTTCTGTTTAAAAATGACTTTGTTCCGCTGGAGGGGTCAGTTTTAGTAGCCAAAGCCCTGTTATAAACCAAAGGGGAAATAGGTAGGTGCAAGTCGTGCTTGTGGAGTCTGAGATGAGACTCCTGTTGGTTCAGTTTCCACTTACTAGCAGGAGAAAGAGTAATTTCTAGAGCCGATCTTTAACAGGCCTTTCTGTGTCGGCCTCTGTTTCTGTGCTGTGGAGCGCAGGAGGGAGAAGGACACTACCAGAAGTTTGCTGAATGACAAGCGCCTGGTTGCAGAGCAGAGGGAGCGCTACAGCCAGTACAGCGTGGTCGTGGAGGAGATCCCTGTGCAGCCAGGAGCAGCTCAGCTCTACACGGAGGACTACGAGGATGAGTACGATGACACTTACGATGGCAACCAAGTCGGAGCAAATGATGCTGACTCTGACGACGAGCTCATCAGTAGGAGGTAGGTGCTGTGGCTTCAGAGAATGGGAGGCGGATGGGAATTGCCACCTGGAGCCATCTGGCTCGCACAAACCTATTCAGTGTTGGGGTTTGGTGCTGTTTCTCAATGAGGACGTAAGTGCTTTAAAGAACCCCTTTTTCTGCTGTGGCTGCTTTCTCGGTACCACACAACGAGGGAGATTTGGGTGCCCTTTCTCCTGTTGGTAGAGAGCGTTGCCATCCTGTTCTTATCCAGGATGTTCTCAGGTGTCTGCAGGACTCAGCCATTGCCCCAGATCACAGGATCACTGAATGGTTTGGGCTGGAAGGGATCTCAAAGCCCACCCACTTCTACCCTCCTGCCATGTTAACAGGTGGTTTAATGGGTCTGAAAGTGGCTTTTTAAATTCTGATCTAATACGATGATGTCACTGTTTCTAACCTCAAACCAAAATGCGTTTTTGCTGTTCCCTTGTCCCTTTTGCTTTTACTTTTCCTCCTAAAGCATGGTGAGGTTTCAATTTTAATCCTTTTTGTGGTTTGCCTGTAACAGGGTGGCACTCAGGTCTTTTCCCCTGTTTCAGACGCTCACTGTTCCTAGAGAGACAGTTGGAACAAATAGTGGGTGTTATTGTGAGTTTGAAGTGACAAGGGCGGTGCTGCTTTTACCTCTATTTCTTTGACAGTGGAATGGTAGGTCTCAATTCCAATGGAATGTAGGCGCACGCAGATGTTAAAGAAGAGCACATGGTGAATTCCACCTCCACCCCCAGGCTCTTTGCCGCTCTGCGTGTTCAGGGTGATTCACAAAGCCTGATGAGTTTCTCCAAGCGTTTCCCCCTGTAGGAAACTGGGGCACAGCAAGGAAATTGGGGCTCTGTGGATAAACCAGTCATCGAGGCTTTAGAGCACGGCACTGTCTGAGCATTAATGCTTCTGTCTGAGTCTGAGCTTGGGGTTTGAGGGTTTGTCTTTGTACAACAGAAGCTGAGTGAGGTGCATTCCTTCCTCATGCCTTGTGGCCTTGCCTAGATCCCCTTCTCCTGAAGGAAGCAGGTGTTTCCTTGGAGAAATTCCTTGTTGAAGTTTCAGGTTTTTCCTGACCTGCTCCTTTTTTTAACTGTTATTATTCTCAGTAATGACTTTATAGTGAACATTCCCGAGTGAAGAACCCGTGTTCGTTAATCACCCACAGTAAACGTGTCATCAGTTACTGGGTCTCTTTGTTTTCCTTCACAAAAACAAGCAAGTTCCTAAGATTTGTAGATTCTTAGTTTTGAAAAATAGGAATCAAACTAAAATGGAGGTGCTGTGCAGTGAGATGTTTGTGGCGGTACTCTCATCATTGCTGTTTGTGTCTTTTCCCAGGCCATTCACAATCCCTCAGGTCCTGAGACCTAAAGGACAGGAGGAAGGACAGGAGGAAGAGGAAGAGGAGGAGGAGGAGGAGAAGGAGGAAGCTGAAAAAGAAAGAACAAAGGTGACATTGACTTTGTGGTTGGAGTTGCATTAAGATTTACCATCTGTGTTACCTGTTTCGCTTGCAGTGTGATGTGGAGTAGATTTCCTCTTTCAGAAGGTGAATCTTTTAATGGTAGCATGGAGACTGAGCCGCTTTCAGAGCAGCCACTCCTGTGGGCTTTGAAATGCCTCAAGTACAGCTGCCCACTGCTGCCAGGGCTGACCGTACTGGAGCAATGCCACCTGCTCTCTGGAGAGGTTTCATCTCCTTTATTCCATAGACAGATGATGCCAGCAGAACACTTTGAGGGTCACTAACACTCTATTGTCGTGGATATACTGGCAATAGTGACACTGATGGTGTGGCTGGCAGACGCGGGATGTGGGAAGAGCCTCAGCCACGTTTCCTGCCGGCTCCACCGGAGGAGAGGGTGAACTATGGATTAACTCTGATCTATGCTCCAACAGGATCACCTCCTGCACTGGCCTTTTGTGTGATGCTAATGCACTTGCTGACCTCTTCCGTTCTTTCCCATGATAGGACCATTTTGTACAGGACCCGGCTGTACTGCGGGAGAGAGCTGAAGCCCGTCGCCAGGCTTTCCTTGCAAGGAAGGGGTAAGCAAGCATTTCTCTCTGTGGGGTGAAACTGTGGCTCAGCAGTTAGCTGGTGTTTTGCTGCTGACTGGAACTATTGAGGGTTTCGTAACGTTCCTGTATGCCAGGGTCACTGCCATGGTGCTGGTAACTTCCTCACCCAACTTGTACTTCACTGCTGGTAATTCTGTCCCATCACATGGGTGGGCACGTCCCATTATAGAAGCATAGAATCATTAAGGCTGGAAAAGACCTCTAAGCTCACCTTGTCCATCCATCAGTCCAGCACCACCGTGCCTGCTAAACCATGTCCTGAAGCGACATGGCCACGCGCTTTTTAAACATCTCCAGGGCAAAACTCCACCATTTCCCTGGGCAGCCTCTGACAGGGCTCGACACCCCTTTCTGTGAGGAAATTTTTCCCAATATCCAATCTAAACCTCCCTGACCCAACTTGAGGCCATTTCCTCTCGTCCCATCCCTTGTTACTTGGGAGCAGAGGCCAGCACCCACCTCACCACAACCTCCTTTTAGATAGTTGTAGGGAGCCTCAGCCTCCTCTTGTCCAGGCTAAACAGCTGCAGTTATTGTAAGAAGCAGAACCTTGTGCAAGATAGGGTCTTGGAAAGTGCAGCTTCCCAGAGCTGAAACAGCTCCCAGAGGGATTTAGGGGCAGGTTCATAGCTGACAGAGTCAGTGTGTGGAGGGATGCAGTCATTGTGTGGCTGATGCTGAGGCTCAGCTCCTGCTGAGCCGAGGCCTGAGGCTGGCAGTTGGACTCCACACTCCCTGCTGTCTCTTGGGATCGCTGTGTTTTATCCCCTAAGCATGTGGTGTGCTTTTCTTGACGTCCTTTTTCTATGTACCCCAGGCACAAGCACGACGGCTCTGCTGTTGTTGGGAATGTGAAGGGACATGGGCAGAGCCGGGAAACAGTGCAGGAGCGAAGGAAGAAGGAAGCAAACAAAAGCACAAGAGCCAACCACAATCGCCGAGCCATGGCTGACAGGAAGCGGAGTAAAGGCATGATTCCTTCCTGATAGACTCAGAGCCCAGGTGTTGCATCATCCCGGTCCTCGGCTGAAGAGTCGTCTGCTGCACTCCCTTCCCTTGGGGGACTGGATCTTGTGGTTCAATACCTGGCACTTCAGCTCCTGCGGAGCTGCCCGTTCCTGGGAAGGAGCTGCTCCCGGGCAGACCCTGCCTGCGCTTCGTTTCGGAGAGACATGGACTTGCCAGCAGGCTGCTCCAGCCATTTGTTTCCTTTTCTACTATTTATAATCCTGAGAATTTTATTTTCATACTGGCTCCTCGCATACTCTCTGCAATTCCAGGCCACGCCATGGGTCACTCCGAGAGGAAGGCTTCCCGGCACAGCCCTCACGGCGCTCTGCTCCACTGAAATGCCTTATCCTAAAGCACAACTTGAAGGCTGACAGGAAACCACTCAGGCTGTTCCTATTGCCAACAGAGCCACAGGAGCTGAGGTGAATAAGATCTTATCCTAAACCTGTCCCTTGAGTGAGATGTGTGGAAACAGAGCGTGCAAATAAAGGATGTAAATCTTTTAGCTGGTTAGAAATGCATCGATCTCTAAGCTGGAGGAACCTCAACAGCCTTTTATCATGCTCTATCTGCAGGCAGTTAAACCCACTCAGTGTTTTGCCTTGGCTTGGTGTGGTGAGATGGAGCCACAGCCTCTGAGCCTGAAGGCACTTGGAAATCAGGATCAAGGCATCCTAAACAGTTCAGCAGTAGGATGGAAGTGGGAGTTGAAGGCAGCAGGGTTGGAGTCCCTGGGGAGCTGCCTCCTCAATAACTGCTGTCACACTCTGTGAAGCAGAACCGCCCTGATCATAGTGTTAGCTGTTAGGAAGCCTAGGAGCTCGTAGTAAACAGCAGTTTGTAGTTGCTGAAAGGGCTTCTCCCGCGGCTGCCTTGTTATGGAGCTGCTCCCTAAGCAGGGAGAGAAATTACTGAGCTTACCGAGTAATCCGTGTGTAAGGTGCTCATGTGCCAGGCTAGTGGCTGCCACACTGCAGCCTGGGGCAGCCACCAGCAGCTGGGGATGAAGCTGTTTCCAGCACAACTGTCTCGCAGCACTAGCAGGGGTTCGGAGCGCTGTCCCCGGCACGGTGACAAGCACGTTTGGGTTGGTCCATCTGCTCTGAGCACCATCTCCCCCCACCACACTGTTTCTTGGGGCCGTGGCTGTCATCTGCAGGGCTGAGGCCAGCCCTGGGGGGTGCAGTGCGAGTGCTGCTCTTCCAGGGAAACCCAGAGCCGCTTTTCCCCTTCCAAAGGCTGCAGGAGCAGTAACCAGCTCTGGCATTGAGGCCACTGCAAGTTGTACGCAGAGGGCAGGGACTGTGATTATAGGATTAGCACTGCTGCCGAATGCTCTCAAAGGGCAGCAATGCTGTCACTGCCACCAGACTGAGGGAATCCCGAGTGCTCACAGGACAGGGTTTTCCTTTGCCTCTCAGGAACATCCAGCCCCTGCAAGGGCAAGGCATGGGAAAAGGGAATTACATTTAGCAGCTTTCCCAAATCCAGCGTCAAAGGAAATCACCTACTGGGACAACTGAGGCCAGTCTGCTATAGCTGCTGTTCTCCCCCTTCCCAGCACCACCTTCACCTTTAGTTCTTGCTTCTAAGAAGCTCTAATTCTGTCACCCACACGGCGCAGGGTGCAGCCATCAGCACTGCAGGCAGAGCCGGCAGGGACTCAGGCAGCCTCAAATGCACGAGATTATCCTGAGAAAGCTTAAACCGCTCCTCTTAAGCGTCTCTATAAAAGTACAGCCAGGGCTGTGAAAGCTGGGGTTGGGTTTTCCTCAAAAACCACAAGCAGAATGGCTTTTCAGTCCCTTTGTGTTCCTAATGGTTTACTCCCAGCACCTCTTTGCAAAAGCAATAAAGCTGCTTTCCTTAGTGCCAGCTGTAATTGGCTCTGCCTCATCCATTGCTGAAATTCCTCCTTATTAGTGAAAATAGAGCAAGGCAGGAGATATTTGGCTGCTGGGCTGGTAGAGCAGGGAAGGGGGAAGAGCAGGAGTCACTCAGCCAGGTCTTCCTACAGCCACCTGCAAGCACAGATTAATTAACTAAATGGTTATTAACTGAATTGTTATGCCAAACAGCACCTGAACAGCCTCAGCCTGTGTGAAATGGCAACTGGCAGCTCCAGAAGGAGCGGCAGCACTAGGAACGCTGTTGTCTTTCCCAGTATCCTGAAAAAAGCTGGACTCCCCGCAGCATATGGATACTGAGGTGCAGGGCCCTGCTTAAGCATATCCCACAGAAGGAGAATGTGCACACAGGGCAGAGGATAAGTCAGGGACCACACATGAGACACAGACCATGAATCGTTTATTTTAACCCTGCGAGTTTCTGTGCAGCAGCAGAACTCCCGGAGTCCGTCTAGGTGTGCGTCACATCAGTAGGGGGCTGATACAGTCTGGCTCGGAGTTGTTCCATCAGGAATCCATTCCCATTTTGACACAGTAGTTTCAGGAGGCCAAACCCTTCTCTGGGGCATCTCCTGCCACCCCAGGCTGGGTCCTGCTGCTGAGCACTTCATTCCTCGCTCTGCTCATACTTGTGCTTGATGTGTTTCCACAGCTTCTGTAGGCAAAATAAACAAATGCCAGGGGATCCTTAGCCAGCATTCCTGGGATAAAGGTTCACTTTAAAGAGCAACTTATCATGAAACCTGTATATGCAGAGGCAGAAGAGGAAAGAGCTGGTACAAAACCAGCCTGAGTACCAGCAGGTATAGGGAGAGAGTGGGCACTGCCATCCTGGACTTCCTGGCTGTGCCAGGGCACGCTCTGCTCCCAGCAGCATCCATCCCATGTGGAAGCTGCAGGAGAAGCCGTGAGATGCAGTGAAGAAGCCACCATGGGGGCATGAAGCTGCCTGCTGCTGTGGAACAGTCTCCTCCAAGTGTTTCACCTGGCCCTGAAACCCTTCCCTGGGGGCTTAGCAGGATCAGCACCCACAGATGCTGCTGTGTATCTGCAACCCGCCCCTGGAGGGGGCAGCAGATGGAATCTTATGCCCACAGGGGCTTTTAAACCAGGCAGGTAGAAACTGCAGCCAACCTGCATTCCCTCTGCTCCTCCTCAGTGAGCCAGAGATCATCCGAGAATTCCAGTCACTCTGACTGGAGGGGGCATTTCTGCTCCTGGAGATGCAGGATGCGCAGTGGAATCCCAGGCACTGAAATCTGCTGGCACAGTCTGGATAGAGAATCACTGCACAAGGGCAAGGCACATGCCAAGCTTTGCTGTAGACAGCGCTTTAGGTTTCCAAATTTCCTCAATAATTGCATTTCCCAGCCTTGCTTGAGGAAGCATTAGCAGATAGAAAATTAATACTACATTTAAAGATAGAGTTAAGCGCAAAGCTGAAGCTCAGATCCAATTTATGCCAGCTTTTAGCTAATGACCGTTGGTAACAGGAGGTGGCTGGGGCTGCATCTCTGAGGCTCTCCCAGCCCCAGGGGATCCATGGGATTGCTCCTCTGCTGCTTTCATGGCCTGGCTTGGAGGCCAAAGTGCAGACATGGTGCTGCCAGGGAAGACACAGAGCAGCCCTTCCCAGCAGCAGAGCCATGAAATCATGGAAGCCCCGTCCCTGGAGGTGTTCAAGGTCAGGCTGGATGGGGCTTGGAGCAACCTGATCCAGTGGGAGGTGTCCCTGCCCATGGCAGCAGGGTGGAACTGGATGGGCTTTGAGGTCCCTTCCAACCCAAACCATTCCATGATTCTAGGATGAACTAGCTATCCTGGGAAGCTGCACTCTGGGTGCTGCAAGAGGCCCAAGGCACACCAGCACTGCTGGACAGGGAAGTGGAGCGCTGTGCGGGAGATGGGAATGTGCACTTGGTGCAAGATAGAAATGACAGCACCTCGCCTCCTCTCGGGACACACGCTGCTTTGCCTCATCCCGCCCAGGAAGGCTCTGTCCCGTCCAAGTGACACCACGTCAAGGCTGTTATCACCCCTTCACTCTGCTCCGAGATACACAGCGGATGAGTCCCATAGCCTCTATTGCTTCGGCCAGGAATCATAGAATAATCAGGTTGGAAGAGACCCACTGGATCATCGAGTCCAACCATTCCTATCAAGCACTAAACCATCCCCCTTAGCACCTCATCCACCTGTCCCTTAAACACCTCCAGGGAAGGCGACTCAACCACCTCCCTGGGCAGCCTGTTCCAGTTCCCAATGACCCTTTCTGTGAAGAATTTTTTCCTAATGTCCAGACGGCAGCCTCGCTGTCCCACAAAGCACTGCATGTTCGGCACCTGCTCCTGCTGCCATGAGTGGATCCTGGCAGCGCTGCGGCCCCGGGGAGCGCACAGAAGCCTTGACCCACCGCACAATCCGACACCCCACCAGCTCCAACACCTTCTCCCAGGGTTCTGCAGCCAGGGAAGCCCAGGAACACCCTTATGACTGAGTGTCACGGCACCAGCAACGCCCCCACGGAGCAGCGGCGTCCCTGGGAACCCAGGACGGTGATTCAGGTGGGGGAAAGCCTGCTGCACCGAGGGACCGGGCGGCCGGGGCCGGCGCAGGGAGCAGGGCAGGGCGGCCGGGGGCTGCCTCGGGAGCGGGACAGGGGAACAGAGCGGCAGGGGGAAGCCTCGGGAGCAGGGTAGCGGGGCAAGGCGGCCGGGGGCGGCCTCGGGAGCCGGGCGGGGCGGGCCCAGCCGGGGCCTCGCTGACCTTCAGGCCCGGGCCTACCCCCAGGGCGGCCTCTCCTCACGCCGCCGCCCGCCCTTACCCCCTGGTTGAGGCGATCGAAGATGGCGTCGGCGCCCTGGTCGAAGGCGCGCTCGAAGAGGACGGCGCCCAGGACGATGGTGAGGGCGAAGGTGGAGGTGCGGCGGAACAGCCCGCGGTACGCCTGCTGCAGCAGCGCCATCTTGGCCGCCCGCTCTGCGCATGCGCCGCCGCGCGGGGGACGATGGGAGATGTAGGCGGCTCCCGCCGCGGGGCGTTCTGGGAGGTGTAGGCAAGCGGCGCGGCGGTTACTTCTTTTGCGCTCAGGGAGACGTCGGCGCCCGAGGGCCGCTTGGCGCGGAGCGTTCTGGGAGTTGTAGGCGCGGCCTAGTCCCGGGCCAGCGGGAGGTGAGCGGCGAGGGGAAACGGAGGCTCCGTGTGGGCAGCGCGGCTGCTCGGGGCCCCGGCGCGGTTCCTGGGCCTCGGGGGCCGGGGGTGGGGGGGCAAGGGGTCGCTGTCCCTGCGGGGTCGTTGTGCCGGGTTTGGGGACTGAGCCTCTGGCGCACCCTGAGCCCTCGGTCCCGGCTGCGGGGCCGCTCGGGAGGGTCAGAGCTGGGGTGGAGAAGGGAAGGCTGGGGGAGAGCTTAGGGCAGCTTCCAGCGTTTGAAAGGGGCTGCGGGGAAGCTGGGGAGGGGCTCTGGATCAGGGAGGGCAGGGATAGGACAAGGAGGAACGATTTGGAGCCGAAAGAGGGGAGATTGAGATGAGATCTTAGGCAGAAATGTTTTGCTGTGAGGGTGGGGAGGCCCTGGCCCAGGTTGCCCAGAGCAGTGGTGGCTGCCCCAGCCCTGGAGATGTTGAAGGCCAGGTGGGATGGGGCTTGGAGCAACCTGATCCAGTGGGAGGTGTCCCTGCCCAGGCAGAGGTTTGGACAAGTATGGGCTTTGAGGTCCCTTCCAGCCCAAACCATTCTTCACAAGGAGGTTGTGGAGAGGAGGGAGCTGGCCTCTTCTCCCAAGGGACAGGGGACAGGACGAGAGGGAATGGCCTCAAGCTCCGCCAGGGGAGGTTCAGGCTGAACATTAGGAAAAAATTTTTCACAGAAAGAGTCATTGGGCACTGGCAGAGGCTGCCCAGGGAGGGGGTTGAGTCACCTTTCCTGGAGGTGTTTAAGGGACAAGTGGACGAGGCACTGAGGGACATGGTTTAGTGACTGATGGGAATGGTTGGACTCGATGATCCGTTGGGTCTTTTCCAACCTGGTGGTTCTATGATTCCATGATCCCAAATCAAGGCAGTACCTCCAGCTTTACTCCACATGTACTGGAAATCAGGATCTATCCTTCTGTCACTGTGAAGGTGCCAGCAGACCCTGCCGGCAATCCACGTGTTCCCGTAGAGAGATGAGCCCATTTAAATTGGCAGCCAAATATCATAAGCCTGACACTTGGAGTTAATTAACTTTGCATCTGCCTGGCTGTGTAAAGGGGCTGAAACGGCCCCGGGCCTGGGCTGAGAGAGAGCAGGGAATTGAGGTCAGGGCCCAGCAGCAATTCTCTGGGTTCGGCATGGAGAAACGCAGCCACAGCCAGACGAAAACAAGTCTGCCGCGTGCCCGTTTCTGGGTCACCTTCATTCCTCTGTCTGCAACTCGGGGAAATCAGGGAGAAGAGCCCTGGGGAGCCCTAAATAAAATCTGTGGCTGGTAGAGCGCAACGTGGAGCAGTTTGGCAGCAGCTCCAAGAAGGAAAATGTAGGATGGTGCACGTGGGATCTTGCCTGGAGTTTTACCAAGCACCTCAGCTTTATGAGGGAAACACCTTTGAGGTGCTGGGAACACGCAATTTCTTCTAAAACATTGCTCCAAGAGGCTTACAGTGAGGGATTTTATTGCTAATACTTTTAAGCATCGGGATATGAGACAAAGCCCTGGGGTGGTTCTGTTTGGGTTTCTGCAGGAAGACTTTAAAGCTGGTGCAGAGCCTTTCTAAATCCGCTTACAGCTGCCTGTGGGTCTCAGGGTCCCTTCCCTGGAATTCAGCTGTGAATGAGGGTCTGGAAGTGTTGAGAGGAAATGTCCAAGCTGCGGCTGTTCTTTATAAAGCAGCCACGTTTACTGTGTTTCATAATGAGTAGGATGGTTTTAATTAGAAAACATCTCTGTTTTCAACTGAATAATGCTCTTTGTTTACTGTTTGAGCCGTTTGGGAGAAGGGAAATAGGTTACCCAGCTTCTATTCCCAGGTACTGGTTGAGCGCAGAGCGCTGCGATCGCGGATACTGCAGAGAGTTGTCGGAGTCCAGCCAAGATAATCCCTGCTATTGAATTCTTAAAAAGATGGAACGAAGTGCTCAGTGTAATCTTTGGAGGGGGCGATCTCTGGGACTATCTGATGCTCCTCTAATTGTTTTTATTACTCTGTTCATCCCCTGCAATGGGAATTGCTCAGGGAATTTGGGAGCCGGCACCTCTGGGGTTTGGGATCTGGCCGCCTGCAGGCTGTAGGAGCTTTCTACCCTTCTTGTTGGGGAGGGAGGGGGAAGGAGCTTCTGCAATTATTGCTGTCGGGGTGATGAAAGGCAAAGTTTGAAATGTGATTTCAAAGGCTGGCTGCTGCTGGGCTTCTGCAGGCAGAATTCCCAGAGAGATCTGGGGGAATTTGTGTGGGACCACTGCAGAATCTCATTTGTTTTCCCCACTCGCAGCAGCCGCTTCTGCAGAGATGGAGAGCAGGAGCCAGCAGCTGAAGGGGGAAGCTTTTATGTTACCAGGAACTTTGAGAGACTGGGGTGTAAGATGCAGAAAGGGGGCGGGGGGGGGACACACTCAATGCTTAAAAGCTTCAGCAGAGCTGCCAGCAGGCCAGATGCTGAGGGTGAGAGCTTTACCTCTGCATTCCAGCGGCCCCACCACAGTGCAGGGAAGCTGGCTGCAAAACTCTGGGATGATCTAGTGGATCTTCCTAGCAGAAGAGCAGCAGAGGGGTCTGGACAAACTGGCAAGCTGGGCAATTACCAACTGCATGGAGCTGAACAAGGGCAAGTGCTGGGTTTTGCACCCAAGACACAGCACCCTGGGTGTCCACACAGCCTGGAGAGCGAGAGGCTGGAGAGCAGCCCTGGGGAAAGGGATCTGAGGGTTCTGGCAGCCAAAAGAGGCAGCTGTGTCCTGGGGTGCATCGAGCACGGCATCACCAGCTGGGCGAGGGAGGGGATTGTCCCGCTCCGCTCCACACTGGGGCGGCCCTACCTTGAGCACTGGGGAAGTTCTGGGGCAGATCTGGGGCCACAGGATAAAAAGGATCTAAAAGTGCTGGAGAGTGTCCAGAGGAGGGCACAGAGTTGGGGAGGGATTTAGGGGGGAAGCGTATGAGGAGCAGCTGAAGTCACTGGGTCTGTTCAGCCTGGAGAAGAGGAGACTGAGGGGAGACCTCATTGTGCTCTGCAGCTTCTTCACACGGGAGGAGGAGGAGCAGCAGGTGCTGAGCTCTTCTCTCTGGTGACCAATGACGGGCCCGAGGGAACTGCCGGAACATGCCAGGGGAGGGTTAGCTTGGACATTAGGAGAAGGTTCTTCCCCCAGAGAGTGGTGGAGCACTGGAACAGCTCCCAGGGAAGCAGTCACAGTGTCAAGCCTGACAATATTGCAGAAGCCTTTGACCAATGCCCTCAGCCCCACAGTGTGAATGTTGGGGTTGTCCTGTGCAGGGACAGGAACTGGACCCCGTGCTCCTTGTGGGTCCCTTCCAACTCAGGACATTCTATGAGTCTATGATTCTAGTGAAGGACAAGGGAAAATTATGGCTTAATGTCCATTAAGCAGCGCTGGGGTTTGGTTTTCTGGGCTGGATTAAGGGAGTTTCAGACCCACAGCCCTACCTGGCTGTGTTACAGTGTTCAAGCAGGAGCTGGATCCGATGTGTTTGTGGTTTCCAACCGCACCAGGGAGGAGTGGGTGGCTGATCAGCACCACCTCACAAAGGTGTTTCAGCAGGAGAGCAGGGAAGGGACCTTAAACCAAAGGGACTTCAAGGTCTGTTGAGTTTCTGAGCATTTTATCTTCACTGTGGAGGTTTGCAAGGTGATGGGGGAGGTGATGTTTTAACTCATGGTGTAAGGCCTGAGTGACTTCCAGGGATCTGATAGTGAAGCAGCAGTTCTCAGGAAGTGGGGAGGAAAGGAGTTTGGTGCCGTTGGTGCCAGGCTGGCTGGCAGGAGGCTTGGCAGAGCTGCCTCAGCTCGGCGTGCTCCTCTCTAAGGAATTGCCTGTTGTGGTGGCTCTTCCCACTAATTCTGAGGAATCGTTAGGGAGGCTGTGATGGATTCTGGCCCTGGTTTATTTATAAAATCTTTATTCCTTGCGCTGGTCTCTGTGCCATTTTTTAAACACATTTGGCTGTCAAGTTGTCAAAAACTGGAGAATTGCTTTTGGAGCTTATCTCCCGGTCCATCCATCTTGGCATTTATCAGGCACCTGTGTGTCACTTCAGGGAGAGCTCTCGGCTCCTCAGGTTGTCTGTTCCCCCCAGCTGGGGCCACCGACAGGGACAGGGCTGCATGTACCCCAAAACCCTGTCTGCCCTGCCAGAGTCTGGGCTGTTCCAGCCCCAGCACTAATGAGAAGGACCCGCATTCCATCCTGTTGCTGCTCAAGATTCCACAGCTAGAATCCATACTACAAATACCTGTGGGATAATCCTCACTCCCCAGAATGGCCCAGAAAGCCGACTGTGTCCTGACCTGCATCTAAAGCAGTAGGACCAGCAGGGCAAAGGAGGGGATTCTGCCCTTCTGCTCTGCTCTGGTGAGACCTTGTCCAGTTCTGGAGTCCTCAGCACAGGAAGGACGTGGGGCTGTTGGAGCGAGTCCAGAGGAGGCCACGGAGATGTGGTCTGTGTGCTCTGAGCCCCAGCACATTCCAGGAAGGAGGATTCTTTTAGTAAAGCTTCTGTTGTTTTGGGTAACCGAGGTGAGAAATGGAGATCCAAGGCTGCTGTATCATGTGTATCGCCTCTGATGGACAGGAATATATACTGCTGGGTCTCACCTCTTTCTCTGTCTGCTAACCCTAAATGATTTGAGTTCCTCTTCTTCGGAAGCAGGCACTGTAAATCTTGAATCCTCCGTCCCCAGGGCAGGCATGGCAGGGTGCCGAGGATCCGTCTGATGCTGCTGTGTCACGGGAGAGATGGGGAAGCGATACTTCTGCGACTACTGCGACAGGTCCTTCCAAGACAACCTGCACAACAGGAAGAAACACCTCAACGGAGTGCAGCACCTCAGGGCTAAGAGGCTCTGGTATGACTTATTCCGAGGTGGGTGCAGCCAGACATCTGCCTTCCCTTTCTGGGACTGGGGAGGTATTGGGAAAGGGGGGACGTAAAATAAATCAGCAGTGATGGGTTGTGTGCAGATTGTCTGTGCCAGTGAATTATGGGCTTGGTACTGATGCTGTCGAGCAATCTCTGAGGCAAAACCCTTGTGTCTGGATGTGGGAAAGGGGAACTATAACTGTCAGCATGGACTTGAATGAGGTGGAAGAGATAGGGAGGTTTCTGGGAAGAGGAGTTGCAGATAAAGCTCTCTTGGCATCACGGGTAAATCTGAGACAAGACGTGAGAGAGCAAAATGAGTTATGGTCTGAAGGTGAGTTCAAGGCCTTCTGCAAACTGTAGTTGGTGTCTGGTGTGCAAGGAACAGGAAAATAAGGGTGTGGATGTGTGCAGAGGGAGAAGATGGTCTGGCAGAGATTTCTCTGTGCTGAGTGGGGGTGTAGGTGCTGAGGGTGGCTCTGGGACAGGCTGGGGATGCGCCTGCGGCACTGGAGATCCCAGAAGAGTGAGAGAGCTGGGGAAGCAGCTCAAAGCACAGTGTGCTCACACCTGCCTTAGCTAAGTGGAGGAGGAGGGGTAGAGCAGGCCTGTGTATTTTGGCAGTAGCAGAGGCTTAGTTTGGGTAAAACTGGTAGTGATACCATTGTCTGTGTGTTCCTCTGCTTCCTTCTGCTTCCTGGGGGTTGGAAGTTAACAGGCTGTGTGCCTCCTGGGAACAGCCCGCGGAGCTCTGGGCGGCTCCACTCTCAGCTTCACCGTGCGTGGAAGGTGGAAGGATTCTCTGGAACGGCCGAGTCAGGAGGACCTCAGCCCCTGCCCAGTTCTAGCTGAGTCAGTGATAGAGGGGCAGGTTACCTAGCTCTGTCCTTCTCAACAGGCTGCAATCCCTGATTTCCCTCTGACTGATAAAATTCCTCATCCCGTCCCTGGTCAGGGGGTTTCTCTACTCTCATCTCCAGACTCTGTGGCCTGGCATTAGTGCATATTCTTCCAGGATCTATGGAAGCTGCTATACCTTAAGGGCTCATTTTCCCCAGGCCATCGTGGGGAAGGGAAGGACCTCAGTGGTGTCCACTGAAGACTTGGCACAGGGCTCTGTCGGCCCTCGCACAGAACTGTTCTGAGAGCTCTATGAGTCTGCCTCCTCTTCCCTGCTGCACAGATGTGCTGCAGAGTCCTTGCTCTTCTGTCACGCTTCTTTTCCCTCGCTGTCGTGGGGAGAAAGCGTGAAGCAGAGAGTGAAGAAGGCGATATTTGCAAGGCAGGGAAAGGCTGAAGCCAGAGGTGCAGACTGAGACTGTTAACTGTCAGTTTGTCTGTGGCTTAAGGTCCTGGTTGTCGTGTCAGACGGCTTTCCCATCAGGCAGCTGACCTGTTTGGGACTGTGATGTTCTATGATTCTGTGAGTTGGACTCAATGATCCTTCTGGGTCCTTTCCAACTTGAGAGATTCCACAATATGATGGGTTATGGCTGTGCCTGAGATCTTGACCCTTCTCTGTGTTTGACTTCTGTCTCCCGTAGATGCTGCTGCTATCCTGCAAGAGGAGCAAACCAAGAAACCCTGTCGGAAGTTTCTGCAAACAGGTGAGTTCTTCTGAAATGGAAACAACTGCTAGAGCTCTTGCAGCTCCTTCTGGAGAGCTCAGGTGTGCGTGTCTGTCCTGGAGGGCTGGGGGCTGCATGTCCAGTGTGCAGTTGTGATGGATCTTGGCTTCACATGTACATTTGCAAGGGAAGACCTTGTGTGTGCAGCCCCCAATGGAGCTCGTGGCTTTCCTTCCAGGACAATGTGATTTTGGGTCCAACTGCCGCTTTTCCCACATGACGGAGCAGGACCTGGAGAAGCTGAGTGCGCAGGTGCAAGGTGAGTCCTCGAACAAGAAAACATCCGGGGCTCTCGGAGGAGGGGGAGTTGCTGCCAAGGGGCATGCGAAGGGTCATGCAGTGAGAGCCTGCAGTCCCGTGGTATATGTACACAGCAAGCTGAGCATGGGTTCCTGCTGCCTGCCTTGTGCCATGCGAGCTTGCAGCGTGGCCATACACGCTGCGGTTTCTCACATGCTTTCTGCTCTTGTTTTGCTGGCACCGACACAAGCCTAGTGTTGAGCAATGCTGTTGCCACTTAGCAGCAAGTGTCTGAAGCAGAGAGTGGGCTTTCTGTGCCCTCAGGCTGTGATGGGTCAGGGAATAAAAGCTGTGAGCAGCAGAGGGCACTGGTACATCACTTCCCCTTAAATTTATGGCTTTCCCCCCACCACCCTGCTGCTGCTTTCCCTCTTGGGAAGACCTTCTGTCAGCTGGGTTACCCTGAGAAGGGACTAGGGGATCCTGAATTCAGAAGTGATCCCTTTTCCCATGGGTCTGTGTGGAACTGAAGTTTGGGCAGAGGAGAAATGGCAACTGAGAGTCTCTGTGAGTCTCCAGAGGTCTTCTGAACTTTCCATTCTGGAAACACCACCTCCTTCCCCTAAAAGAGGTGACAGCTCTGCTTTCCCTATAGGATTCATTAGTTTGGTGGGGAGCGAAAATGTGAGTGAGGTGTTGGAGAGAACATATGGATCCATTGGAGATTGTCCAGACCCAGCCCTGCCTTGCTCAGAGCAGGATAAATGAGAACAGGCTGCTCAGGACCATGTCTGGTTGTGTTTTGAGTATCTCCAAGGCTGGAGGCTTTACAGCCACTGTGGGCAACCTACTGTTTGGCCACGTTTCCAATTAAAAGGTGGGGGTTTTTACTATTTAAATGGAATTCCCTGTGTTTTGGGTTGTGCTCATGATTTTGAGCCTTTGCTGGACTCCTTCCAGTACATCCCTGTGTCTGTGGTGCTGGGGAGCCCAGCACTGGCCACAGCACCAGGCCACGGCCTCACCGGTGTGGAGCAGAGAGGAAGGATCGCTTCCTCGACTTGCTGGCAACACTCTTCCTAACGCAGCCCAACTTTGGAGCGGATTTGCCCACACTGCTAGCTGAAGCCAACTGTTATTTTGCCAATAGTCTGGAAAAATCAGGCTCAAGTGTTGAAAGCATGTGTGTACACGTATGCAAATGTATGAAATGTGGGGGGTGCGTTGGGGTAGAGCCCCCCTCGTGGCCTCTGTGGGGTTGGATTTGGGGAGGCAGGGCTCTGGTGAAGCCGGGGGAGCCAGAGGAAGGCAGGCACTCCAGAGCTATTCCAGTCCTTGCCGTTGCTGAGTCAGTCTGCCAGTCCCCAGGGCGACTGTGAATCAATCGCTGAACAACGCTGGCAGTCAATAAATCCCATGGAGCGCTCCAGCCAGTCCTTCTCGGAGAAGGATGCTCCTCATCCCCGCTGCCAGCCCCGAGCCTCTCCCCGAGCCTCTTCTGCTGCGGGGTTTTACTGCTGGGCTCCCAAGAGGTGGCTGGAATGTCAGCCTATTTGCAGGAACCTGTAGCGTTTCTAGTCATTGAAGGTTGTTTATTGCCAAGGAAGTGAAAGCTCTGGAGCAGAGCGGAGCTGCAGGGAAGGCTGGCAGACTGCTCTGCGCTTGGGCAGCTTTCTTTGCCAATTACACTTGTTATTGAGTATTGACTTCTGTCAAACGGGTCAGGTGTAAGTGGAGAGTTGGCCAGTGAGAGAGCTGGTTCCCGGGGGATTACTTGGAAGCCTTGCATTTGTATTACCAAGTCAAACATTTAATCAAACAATTAGGCTTTAAGGAGCGATGGCCTGGCAGTGGCAGGGTGCCCCGTCCTTGGCTGCGCTGCTCCTACATGGGTGCCTGGTTGAGTTAAATCCCGCTCACTCCTCTTGTGGTGTTGCTCCCTGGAAATCTCACGTGAGCCAAGCGAGCAGGCCGAGTACACGGACCTCTTAATCTGATCAACTGAGCCCACAGAGCTTGGAGGGATTTGTGAGAGAGAACTGCTCAGCAGGACGTGGTAGAGAAGAGATGGAGCCCATAACATGGAAGACTGGATGGAAGGAAGAACTGCAAAAGCCAAGCCACCTTTAGATGTGTCCTGAGGACATTTCACCACTCCATAGGCTCCTGAAGCATCTCTTTCTCACGGTGAGGCTTAAGGCAGAGCTCAAGGCAAGCTCGTGTGATGGCAGGTTGCATTCATCACCCAGAGACTTGATCCTCGGGGCACGTCCATCAGCAGTGTCCCGTTGGGATATGCATTATCCCCCAGTGTTCCTGTGCTGTGGGGCATCGCAGCCACTGCCAGAGGGATGATACAGGGTAGAGCAGGGGTCGGAATCAGGCTGACTCGCGCTGCAGTGTCCTCTGAGATTTTCTGTTTGAACCTGCAGCACCTGGGAGATTTCAACAGACTTGCAGCCAGGGGTGGTTGGGAATTTGAGATGAGCTGAGAGCCTGGAAGCTCCAGAGCTCTCTCAGCTCTGCAGAGCCTTGTGTGACTGAGCTGGAGATGGCCACGCTCGGCCTCTGTTGGGGTAGGAGCGGCAGTCTCTTGGTGGTTCCACAGTGCTGCTTAATTCCGCTCTCCTCAGCTCCAGCACGTGGGTGTAGAAGCAGAGGAGCTGTCAGGCTGTGTTGAGCCCATGTCTCCCCTTATTCAGGGGCAGATGCTTCAGGAAAAAGTGTGAAGACATTCTGTAGTAGGTGGGGTAGCCCACTAACCCATGTTCAGGGGCGGGATCACATCCTAAACCACAGCAAAGCGCTCTGGAGTTGTTTTTGACACTGCTAAGCCATGATGGCAATTCTTTGTGGTGTAAATATGAGACACGTGCCTGGTTCCCTGTTAAGTGATGGTGTTGGTAGTTCTGTGTCCCTGAGCTCCCCTTGCTAACGATGCAGTTTTATTACAGCCAAAGGAAACATTGCCTTGTTCTTAACATTTTGGCCTTTCTAGTGTGGGGGATTCACCCTGGTGTTTGTGTTCCTCTTGTGGGTTCAGCAGGAAAGTTTCTGGATGATTCGCTGTTCTATAACAGCTCGGAGTGTGTCCTAGTTTGGCTCTGGCATTTCTGCACCCTGCAGAATACACTCATCAAGAAGCAACAGTTTCCACCTTCAGCAGGGAAGGAGGTATATTCCCAGCTGTTCCCGCATCAAAGCATTAGGCTGCTGCATCTGCTGCATCATTCATCAGCCAGACACTTCCAGGCTGTCATTTTAAGTACAGTCATGTCAGGAGAAGTCACTGTCAAATTGCCATCTCCTTGCTTTAAGTTATTGGCTCCCTGCTAATCTGTGTCACTTCTGCTGGTGGCATCGACACGACCCAGGCTCTCTGGTGAGCTCCAGCTAGTGGAGCTGCAAGGGGAGAGGAGGGTGGCTGAGTGTCTGCAATATAGCCGTGTGGTTTGGAAGGATTTGAGTGGTCCTGCTGGCGTGGCTGCAGTCAACCAGTTCAACTTAGCGATGGGCAGGAGCGCTCTCGCCACTTCTTGGCTGCGGGGTGGTAATTTCTTAAGCTGCTCATATTTCAGGGCCTCACAAACCTCATCTCTCGACCGCAGTCAGCCACTGTTCCTGTGCTCTGGAAGAGTTCAGGCTGCCACTTTTTCCTGCCCGGGGAGGGAGCTGAAGGATTATCTGCAAATCTCTCTGCTGATGACCTGCTCGGTGCTGGTGGTTGTGTCTCACATGCAGTGGTGCCTTGTTCAGGAAGAAAACTCACGCTAAAAGTTAGGTGGAGGGAGAAGATAGATCTGGACTCCCACTTTGGCATCATTAGAGAGGCACTTGATGACTACAGATGCTCTTTTAATTGGCTGTAATTAGCCTTTGAAGCGAATGCCCCAGTGAGAAGAAGGGGGAAGCATCTTTGCACCTGTCTTGCTGCTGCCGTCTGGCTGGCTGTGTGATCGTGTGTGAGGAGTAAGGGCTAGTAACTGCATTTCCCAGTTACCTCTTGGAACATCTGTGGACAGCCAGGGAGTATTTCCAGTCTCAGGGTGGTTTTGGTGGTCCTTGGATGGTCCACGTGTGCTTCAGTAGAAGAGCAGACAAGCGATTTACAGCTACAGAGCCGGGGAAGGGTCTGGAACACAAGTCTTGTGAGGAGCAGTGAGGGACCTGGGGCTGCTTAGTTGGCTGTGAAGAGACTTCATTGCTCTCTGTAGCAGCTGGATAGGAGATGCTGTGGCAGTTTTCAGTCTCTTCTGTGTTGGAACATGGAGTGGGATGAGAAGGAAACTTCAGTGGTAGACAGAGGAGAGAGATATCTCTCAGTGATTTGATTTCCTTGCCTTATGGAAGCCTCTCACAACCACTGCTTGTCCCATTGCTGAGGTGGGATGTGTCCCGGCACTCACTGGATGGTGAAACCTGGAAGAAAGGAAAATGAGGTGGCTGTGTCAACATTACTGAGGAAGCCTAATCTGGAAATTGAATTCAGATATCATAGAATCATGGAGTCATAGAATCATTAAGATTGGAAAAGACCTCTCAGCTCATCCAGTCCAATTGTCAGCCCAACCCCACTGTGCCTGCTAATCCATGTCCTCAAGTGCTACATCTACACATTTTTGAAACCCCTCTGTATCCCAAGTTTGAGCAGCACCTGGCTAACCAGACCGAGCTGCTTCCTTCACTGGTGCCTTCACCTGCTGGGGCTCTGCTCCTTGGGAACTGCTGCAGGAGACTCCAACAGTCCTTTCTCCAGCCGTATCCTTATCAGCGGGTTGCAGAGCAGCACCTCGATGTCAGCACCACGGCAGGCTGTCTTTGTGGTGGCAGTGAGTCCATCACCACCCCTTCCAGCAGCAGCAGCAGAAAAGGCTGGATGACAAATTATCCATCTCCGTCTGCTCATTGTGTAGCACATTTCTGCCATCCTTATTAATATTCAACAGGCAGATGAATAATTGGTTGCCACCACTAGGATGAAGTGATCCTTCACTCTGCCCAAGCAATACTAATTTCACACCCTGTCTGGAAACGTATAATATTTTCCTTAAACGCGTGACATATGGCAGGTCAGTGCGGATCAGGTTCCTGGGGGGCACGGCTGCAGGTGGCTGGGCTGATTGCTAAATGGGATCAGGATTCTCCCAGAGCATTTGGCCCCGGAGGGTTTGCTGCATGGGGCGAAGGGGAATGACACAGAGCTGCCTCGACTTCCTTTTCATTAACATCAGGGTTTGTTTTTCAGAGTATCGCATTCCCTTTTCTGTTAGGTGGGAACTTTCCACTAGGCTGGAGATGAAATAGCTCAGAGCATCTCCTCGGCGTGTCAGGAGGAGGACTGTGTTGTTCATGGCCAGGACTCATGCTAGACCCTGATCTCAATTGGCATCCCTTCCTGCTTCGGCACTGGTGCCGAGGGAAACTGGGGAGCTTTACTAATTGAGCTGCTGTGGGAGGGACTGGCGAGTGCTGGGCTGCCCCTCTGGCTCTGTTCCACTCTGCCTGGAGTGGACAGGGCTACAGGATGGGGGGCCTGCCAGCATCTGCCCCTTGCAGCCCACCGGGATGACAAAGGGTTTAAAGGCTCAAAATCACCCCAAGCTGTCTTGCCTCTTGGTAGGCAGCAGAGGTTTCCTGCTGGCACTGCCTCGCTTATTCCTAACTTGGATGAGAAAACTCAGGAGCTTGTTCCCCTCTCTTCCAGTGCTGTGCCCTGCGCTGGTTTTGTACCTCAACCCTGCAGGGCTGGGTGACCGCGTCCCGCCCTGCTGCGCAGGGGCTGGGGATGCATCACACAGCGTGCGCCTTAAGCAGACCTGACAGCCCTTTCAGACTCTTGCGGCCTGCCAAGTCTGCATCGATCCGGACAGACGTCCCTGTCACTCGCACCTAACTGGGCAGAGGTGGCAGAGTCCCTCCTCTCAGTTGGGGGACGCGTCTTTGGAAACAGCTCAGGGCCAGCAGCGGCTGTTTCAGGTGAGGAAGGGGACGCTCTGCCCCTGGGGGAGATGTCAAACTTCCCTCAGCGAATGCTCCAACTGCCACTGCGCTCGCTGGTTTGGTTCTTGTTGCCGGCTCTGTCTGGCTGGAGCTGTCACCAGCAAGGAAGCCAAGCGTCAGATGGCAGGAGGAGGAGGGGCTGCCACAGGCAAACTGCAAACTCTCCACCATGAGAAACTCTGCAGGGTAATGAGCAGTGGGTTTAATGGAGTGAAAGGACAGCAGTGAGAGTGTTTGATGGCCCTGTCTCTCTCAACCAGGGGAACAGAGACTGAAGGAGCTGCAGCAGGAGGGAGTGGACATCCCGCCTGGCACGATTGAGGACTGGTTGGAGAAGAGAGCAAAGAGACTGAGTGTGGCTCAGAGTAACAGGTACTGGTGGCTGGGGAGTGTCCATGGGAGGGCTGGTTGCTGCTGGCCCCCCACTGCTGAGGGGAATCCCACAGGGCAGGGGTGAGTGAGGCAGGAGAAAGCCCAGGTGGTCAGAGGTTTCTGCTCGATGGGGCCTCCTGAGCTGGTGTTTAACACTCAGCCTGTCGGTGCCGTGCTCCTGCTCTTGGCACGTGCTACAGGCATGCATACGGATCCATCCTTGTGTGCCTGCATCAGAGGTGGGACAAGGGGGAACAGTTTTAAGCTGAAAGAGGCGATTGAATTGAGATCTTAAGAAGAAATGTTTTCCTGTGAGGGTGGGGAGGCCCTGGCACGGTTTGCCCTGAGAAGTGGTGTCTGCCCCATCCCTGGAGGGGTTCAAGGCCAGGTTGGATGGGACTTGGAGCAACCTGATCTAGTGGGGGTGGAACTGGATGGGCTTTAAGGTCCCTTCCAACCCAAACCATTCCAGGATTCTGTTTCCCCCATGCACAGGGGGCACAAGCCAGGCCCTGTTGCCTGTGGCTGCTTCTCTGGGGAAGGCAGGCAGAGGGGCACTCCTGTGCTCTCTGCAGTGTCCAGGCATGCCTGGAAGGACAGTGCCACCATGGTGCTGAGTGACTAATGCCCACAGTTCAGCAGCAGGAGCCCATTCTCATCTGCTGACAGCTTCCCCATCCTCTGCCGGCCATGTCTGCAACGTCTCTGCCAGTCCCTGCCAGGGAGAGGTGGAATTAGCTCCTCCTCATGGCATTCATTCGGATTCGGGTGCCTGCCGGTGCCTGCTGTTTCCATGCTCACCTGACTGTACCGCAGGCTTAATTGGATGACATTTGGGCAGGAGCCAAATCTCTCTTTTGTTCTTTTTCTGTTTGCTCCTGTCCTCCCTGCGTTTGGTCTGGCAGGATCTTCCTTCTGGTGCTTGTCTGGGCTTGTTGCATTCTCTTCGCTTCATCTATCAGCTTCGCTGCTCTCAGCCTTGCAGTGGGGCTGTAACCTTCCTACTCCCTCAAACTCTTTGCTTGTCCTGCCCCCGAATCCCTTGATTTTGGGGTAGTTCATCTCACCCACAAGAAAGCCATTGCTGAACCCAGAGAACTTCCAGACCTTCAGAACTAGCAGGGTGAGGGAGGGGATTCTGCCCGTCTGCTGTGCTCTGATGAGACCTCATGTGGAGCCCTACATCCACTTCTGAAGTCCTCAGCACAGGAAGGGCGTGGATCTGTTAGAGTCCAGAGGAGGCCACAGAGATGATCCAAGGGCTGGAGCAGCTCCTGTACAAGAACAAGCTGAGAGAGTTGGGGTTGTTCAGCCTGGAAAAGGGAAGGTTGCGAGGAGACCTTAGAGCAGCTTCCAGTACTAAAATGGACTCTAGGAAAGCTGGGGAGGAGCTGTTGATCAGGGATACTGGCTCTGCTGAAGGGCAGCACTTTACTTAAAGGCAGGAGCTTCAGCCCCATGAGTGGATAGTTGCCCTGCTGCCATCCACCCATGCAGCCACTCTCCCAGCCTGGCTGGGCTCAAGGGACCAATCTTCACTTGGAAGCCTCTGCCTGATGTGTGCCTTCAAAGTCACACCGTGCCATCACTTTCTCAAGAGCCAGGGTGGAGTTGGATGGAGTTTGTATAGTTCTTATAGCAGTGGAACTCTGCCAGGGTGCGATTGATATTGAACCTGAAATGGAGTGTGTCTGTGCACGTGAGGGTGTGCTTCTGCCTTAGCTGCTGTGGAGCCCACTTGCTGCTTTCCAGCAGGAGGGGGTGTGGGGTCTCAATGATACTGAGATTCTGTGGGTTTGATGAGCGTGGAAGTGGGAGGAGGAGAAGGATCCCATTAATGTCTTCAGAAAGGAAACATACTTGACCCTTGCTAGACACGGATGAATCCCCAAGGGCCAGCCATTCAGAATGCTCCAGCTGTAGGTAAACCTTTGATAGCACTTGTCTCTTAGGAGGCCCCAGGGAGCTGAGTACCCAGGCAGCATCCTCTATTGATTAGTCCTTCTCACAGAACAGCTCATTAGTTGATAGCTGGACCGTTCCGCCTTGCAGCATGTCTCATCCTGCTCTTTACCCCACCGGGCCGCTGTGGCAGGGGCTCCCCTGCCTGCCTAAGTGATGGGGTTGGGACGGAGCAAAACATATTCCTGCCCAAAAGGGGCTTGGCGTGTGTCCTGGCGGCTGTGGCTCATCCTCGGCTCCTAAGAATCCCCAGCAAGGGGTGAAGCATTAGAGCAAATGACTTTGCTCTGTGCTAGTTGCCTAGAAAACGCTGTGCTCAACTCCAGTACCTGGCTTTCGGCCACCTCGGTGGCCCTGCAGGGAGAGGAGGGTGCTGCGTCTCCAGAGCATTATGTAAAGGAGTTTGATTAGATTTCTGCTGGCGTAACAATTAAAAAGATGCATCAGGAGCGGAGGTAGAGGCCTGAGGAGCTGGAATGCTGTTGTCAGGGCTTGTGCTGAAGAACAAATGAGTTTCCTGTGCTCAGGAATTAATAGAAAAGGTATGTTTCCCTTGAATTTAAACCTGCCCTAGCCAAGAGCTTTCTTCGGCTGG